>NW_022196900.1:69345503-69359165 GCF_008632895.1 Mastomys coucha | reverse complement strand
GATACCGATATATATGTGTCCCAAAGACTCGACTCAGTGCCAAGAGATGTATACATCCTAAATTTATATTTGTTAGAGCGGATTTTTTTTTTTTAAACGAAAGGGGAATGGGTATTGGAGGACACACAAGAGGCTGGTCCATCCTGCCATCCACCTGAGCGCGGGCTGGGGAGGCGAGCAGAGCAGAGGGAGCAGCAGGGGCGGGCGCGGGGTTCTTAGGGATCCCCAGCTCGCCCTCGGTGTTCTTAGGGATCCCCAGCCTCTTGACAAGGTGAGCAGGCCTGGGGGAAGGTGGCCCGAGGCGGGCGAGCACCCAGACCACAAGGCTCCTCTGCAGACACCTGCTAAGGTGCTCCCACCCACCCTCCCAAACAAGCCCCTAAAGCCAGCTGTGAGCGGAGGGCGCGGGGCAGGGCGAGGAGGGGCTCGCGGCTGGGGGAGCAGGCTAGGTCGATGTTTCGGGGTGGCTAGGATGCGTGGCCCCATACCCTACTGCTTCTCGGGGGTGCCGTTGACCATGGGCCCGTACAGCCCGCCCCCGTAGCCGGGCTCCTTGTGCACCGCGGCGGCGGCGGCGGCCGAGCGGTCGCGCATGAGGTCGCTGAAGGCGTAGTCCATGGGCGGCCGGAAGCCGAGCGTAGGCACCAGGCCGGCCGTGGAGTAGGGCGCCATGAAGGCCAGGCCGCGGCTGTGGGCCGCCGCCGCCGAGTAGGCCAGGCGCAGGGGGCTCAGGCCCAGCGGCGCGCCCAGAGGGTAAGCGCCCGCGTCGGCGCCGAAGTGGCTGGCGTTGGGCTGCAGCGGCGAGAAGGCGGAGCGGCTGCTGAGCGAGCCCAGCGCGCCGGGCGTCATGGCCCCGGCCAGCAAGGGTCTGTGGTGCGGGGGCGCGGCGGGCCCGGTCTGCAGAGGAGCGGGCAGCCCGGCTCCCCCGGCGGCTGCGGCCTCCACGCGCCCGGGCCACGCGTCCTCCACCGCCGCGCTCACCGCCGCCTTTTCCAGCGGCGCGACGGGGCCCAGGCCGGCCGCCAGGCCTCCGCGGTGGTGGTTGAGCACCTGCTCGATGGCCTGCACCACGTCGCCGCCGCAGCCCTGCAGCACCAGCTCCAGGACGCCTCTCCGGTGGCCCGGGAAGACGCGCGTCAAGATGTCCAGCGGCGTCCGCTGCCGCGGCCCCGGCCCGCCGCCCAGCCCCGGAGTCGGTGCGGCCTCGGCTTCTTCTTTGTCAGCCTCCGAACCGGATTCGGAACCCAGGGGGCTGGAGGAGCCGGGGCTGTCCTCCTCGCCGCCACCGCCGGCGCCCGCGCTCCCAGGACAGCTGCCACCCGCCTCCTTGGAGGCCCGGGCCAGAGGCGACCCCGAGAAGGACTCGCCGTCTCCGTTCTCTGAGCCTGAGCCGGGCCGCACCTCAGGGGACGAGGTCCCGGGACCTGAGTCCGCGCCGTCGGGCGACATGGGCTTCCCGGGCGGCGGCGGCGGACTGTCGGGGCGGCCGGCCTGAAGCAGCGTCTTGGGAAACAGATCAAACTTCTGCAACTTGGCTTCTGAGAGGAGGGGGAAAAAAAAACGGAGATGTGAGGAGAGATTAAGAACACCGGACCCTCCATACGTCGGGCCTTTGGAATGCCACTTTCCTCTTGTTTCTCTCGACTTCCAAACTATTCTTGACAGGGCTCTGTTTTTTTTTTCCTCTTCGCCAAGATCCTACAGTCCTCCCCTTCCTCCTCCGAGGCTCACGTTTTTGTTTTTTTCTGTGCTCAGACACCCCCACCCCCACCTGACACCCTGAAAACTTAATGTTCCTACACCTGTGTTCTAACACCTCCACCCCTTGCCATCTCACCGGCCCTAGAGAAGTGGCCTTGTCAAGGTTCAAATCCGAGCAAACAGAACTTCCACCTATCCCTCAGAGTATGTGGAAGACACGACTCCATTCACAACCCTGCCTTAGACATCTCAACCTGGAGAGGGGGATCCTTCGAGGACGAGGTCTTAAGCCTCTCTGCAGACAGAATAAGTTACATCCTATTTCTAGTCCATATTTTTCAAAACTCCTAAGAAATTCTCTTCTTTCAAAGAGTCTGAGAGCCAGAACCCGTTCCATTGCCCAGCTGCCTCCCTCACCTTCGAGTCCAAAAGGCGGGTTTATGCGGGAAGTAGACAGAAGCAAGGGAAAGGGATCCAAGAAAGGGGGGGAGGGGGTGCCAACTATGAGAAAACCGGCGTGCATGAGAGAGAAACGGAGCCAGAGCGAAGGGAACGCAGAGAATGTTTGTCCAAAATGCCTTAGGAACAGGAGGAAAGGAATCTTGCTGAGAAACGAAAGAGGGCGTCTCCAGTACTTAGGGAAGCAGTGCGGATTAGAAGGATTGCAAGGTCTTTTCAGAAGAGTTGGGAAGAAAAGAGAGAGGTGGCTTGTAAGAAGCTCAGAGCAGAACAGATGGGCGGTTTCCGGGCTGCCAGGGGAGAAGGCGCAGCTAAATGAGTTGGGCAGTAACTAAGGACCTGCCCCCCTAACAAGAGTAAGGCTAAAGTGTTGCCTTGGGGCCTGGGGTGAGGACAAGGAAGAAAGTATAAAAACTGCAGACAGGGCAGAGAGTTTCTGCGTAGGTGGAGAGCCACAGTTAGGTAGTTGGAGCATCCGGGGAAGGGAGCTGCACTTTGTCAGTAAGGAAACACGCCACTAGGCCTCGCGCACCAGCCCTGTGTCCCCGGCTCCTCCTTCCAGACTCGACCCCACCCCCAGTGTGACCCTGCTCTCACCTGCGCCCCCTGCGCCCCCAGCGCCCCCTGCACTCCCCGTGGGCGCTCCAGCTCCCGGCCCCCCGCCGTCGGTGGCGCAAACCGAGCCAAAGACTTCATAGGCCGGCCGCGGTGGGATGATGCCGTTGGCGGCGGCCAGCGCCAGGCCCTCGGCAGTGCCATACAGCAGTTGCAACTCGCGCGCCTCGTTCTCCTCCTGCGCCTGCTGCCTGCGCAAGGCCACCTGAGCCGCCATGACACGCTGGCGCTCGGCGATGAGCGTGCACTTGGCGCACAGGCAGTCCTTCCAGCGGCAGTAGCGCTTGTGGCCCTTGAGCGCCGACACCACTCCGTGGTTGCGGCAGCGCGCGCACTTGGGGGTCCGCGGGTACTTCTCCGCTGCCCTCAACAGCAGCGGCGGCGCCCGCAGCAAGCCTCCGGCCACGCTCACTGGTAGCGATGCCGCGGCAGCTGCCGCGGCGGCCACCGACGCCACCGATGCCACGGGTGGTCCCGTCGCTGTCGCTGCTGCTGTCGCCGCTCCGGGCACGCTGGGCAGCTCCGAGCGCAGCTCCATGGCGGCTGGACCTGGCGTAGGGAAAGTGGGGAGACCTGAGTCAGGGTAATACAGTGCACTAGGCTTAAGCGCGGCCCACAGAAACCCAAATTTTGGGAAACTTTGGTTGTATAAGTTTAGTTAGTGGCTGTCAAGTTGCTGGGGAGGCGCACTGGAAGCTCCCTGTAAACCAGAACATCCCCCACCCCATCACTGACCTAGTATCTCTGACTTACATGCCAGGTGTAAGATTTCGTTTGAATCAGTAGTTCCGCCAAGGGGAAAAAACAAGGCAACGTTTGGAAATCATTGGTTCAGTTGAATGTAAAGAGGATTTGGAAAGAAAATATTATGCCCAAAGCTTAGGTTAACTGGGGTGAGCAGAGAAAAGAGAAATGTTTGTCCGAAAGGGACTCAGATTACAGAGAAAACTTGGGACCAACAAGCAGATGTCAAAGGCAAAGCAAAAAAAAAAAAAAAAAGCAAAATCATTCCGTTTGGTGGACAGGTGAAGAAGAGAGAAAATGTGTAGGCGAGATGAGGAGTTGAGCAGGTTGGTTTGGAGTCTTAATGTAGGAGCAGAGAAATTCGAGCGAAAAGGAACTGAAGAATTTCTTCCTGTTAAAAGTAGGGTAAGTACTAGAAGACAAAACTTGGAGGCAAAGTTCGGCTTATGGCCCTGGGATCACAGCCAAAAGAATTCTGGAAATACTGTGGCCTTCGCCTCTTAAAGGGTTTGGAGAGGAAATAGACGCTTCTATTCCACAGAACCGAGTGTAGGAGAGCTAAGAAGAAAACCCGTCAGAAGAAACTTTCTGTGGACAAGCCCCCCTAACTCAAAGATTAGTTGAACAACACGGAAAACATCCAGAAACAGCTGACAAGGCGACCGGGACCGAGGTCCACCTAGAGTGACAGTGCTGCATTGGAAAAGCTCTCCAGCTAAAGGTAGGGTGGGGATAGGGCGAAACCTGTGGCTTGGGGTTTAGACTTTGAGTCTGGAGCAGTCAGGGCAAAGGCATAGCTTCAGAAAAGTTAGACTTTGCGGGAGTCAGTCTTTTTGCTCAACGCCTCCTACCCAACCCCCACCCCTCCCAGTTTAGGGACTGAGTCCTCAGACACGCCCTCCTCATCCTGGGACCTCTTGGGACCCCGCTTGTGCGCAGGTTCCAGCGTTTTGGTCTCAGGCCAGGGTTCTGGGACTTGCACAACCCAGCAGGCCTCAAGGAGGACAGGAAGTCGCCTCCGAAACTGACCCTGAAGGGACCCGAGAATCCCACCTGCGCCGCAGCCGCAGAAGGCCCAGCAGGCCCTGCTCCTGGCTTCCGCCGCGGCCTCCACTCCCCGCCACGCAGCCCGGGTCCCCGCCAGAGCCGGGAGCCGCTCCTGGGGTCTCCGTCTGGGAATCCCAAGACTCCGTGTACTCCGGGGCCTCTTCCCCCCAGACTCTCAAGCATGCAGTCCCCAAGGCCCGCAGGGCCTGGGCCTCGCCCTCGGGGGCCACAAGCCCGGTCGCCTCCCCGGCTCAGCCGCCGGCCCTCCCCTACCTGCCTGGAGCTCCGGGCTCCTCCTCCGTTGGCGCAGCACGCGTCGCCCAGCTCCGCTCGCGCTTCGGTTCTCTTGGCCTCGTCCCTTTGCCCCCGGCCCCTTCTCTGACCACGTCACCCTGCTTCAGCCACCATGTCCGAACTTCCGGACCCCTCTGGGAACACAGCAGTCTAACACCCCGAGGGCCCTCGGGGCCGGGGCCCGGCTGGTTGCAACCCGGGTTCACTCGTTGCGCTCCGGACGCTGCGCTCGCCCGGGGCCGGGTAGTCCGGCGCTGCCAGCTCTCAATGAGCCGCTCGCCCGCTCTATTGTTGCTCCTCAGGGCTCCATTAGACAGAATTGGACAACAATGTGGCGCCTGCCATTGGCCAGGGGAGACAGTCGGCGCTCTGATTGGCCGGGCCCGCGCCCGGGGAGCCCCTCATTCTACAGTGTCCGAAAGATTCGAAACTCCGCACGCTCTGCTGAGTGCCTGCGGGATGGGAGGGGGCGCCAGGGAAGGAGTGCGCGAGGAGGAGCGTTGCAAATGTCGTGACAAGAAGTTTCCGTGCGCCCGAGAGCGTGTGAATTGCTCCTAATTACCGTGTCCGGTGCGCCTGTCCGCGTAGACGTGTGTAACCCCTCTACTTCTGGGGCTCCGGCTCCACTGCGCCACTCTCCCTTGGCCCGGGGCGCTTGGCAAGGCCGAGCTTCCCAAGTGGCCCCGGAGGCCTGGGGCGGGACAGGAGCAGGTGACAATTCAATTACGGCTGTCGAAGTGGGAGTGGAACCCGGGTGCCGGAGTGGGGGAGGGAGGGCGTTCACCGCAGACTTGCCAAGATGGTTTTTGCTGGCTTCCTTCTGACCGTGACCGTGTGCTTCCACGTCCGACGGGCTCCGAGGTAGTTGAGTCTGTTTGCTCCCTTCCCCCGCCCTCTGTCACCTTTAATGCTTAGTTGCTTCGTTTGCAAAGTCCTGACACCGTGGGCGTCACGGAGGGTAAGTGCGATTTTTAAGTATTTGTATTTTCAGGCGAGGAGCCCAGAAGAGGAACGTGGGTCCACGCGTTGCAGCTTCTCTTCTCCCCGCGCCCCTGCCCTATCCCTCGGCCCCCTGTGCTCTTGCCTTTTCCACATTTCTCTGCATCTTGCTGCCCCTTTTTGTTGAATTCTTTCTGAGGTTGCTTGAAATTAACAAAGTTTACTTGTAACTTTTTTTTTTTTTTTTTTTAAGCGAAAGTAAAAAGCCTCCTCTGCGCCTCCCCAGATTCTCGGGAGGCTGGACGCTCGGGCCAGACGGTCAGGCCCATCAGACCACAAGGCTTCCGTAGGGGGCGAGGGCCCTGGACTAGCTTTGACTTGGCCTTCCTGGACCCGTGCTGACGTCACGGCCCCAGAACTCGTTGGGTCTGCGGAGGAGGTAACAAGTTCGAATTTTGTATCTCTTCGTAGTTATTCCCATCTGTTACTGATGTTTAAGTCCGCGTCGCCATCGGATTCTCCAGCTCGGACTTTGCCTTTGCCTTTGAGGCTAACATTCTGTTACTTATTTTTGTTTTCTACTCTTCTCCTTCAGAGTAAAGAAGATTCGTTTAAATGAAATGCGAAGCTATCTCCTCATTCTATTTCCGACCCCTGCGGTGCGTTTTGGCGTTTATTTTTAGAAACCCCTGGGCGTCGGAAGTCAGGTCTCTGCCACTGCAGACTGCAGACTCCTGCTAGGCGCCCAGAGCTTGCCTCGAGACGCAGCCCCTCCCTCCAGGAGGACCCGCGGCTGGGACTGGAAAGAAGAGGAGATCGGCAGGACCCCAAAGTAGAACCACCGGCCTGCAAGGGTCAGGACACGCTCCGCCCAAGGAGCCAACTGAGGATCCGACTGGAGGAGGCGAGAGGGGGCGATGAGCCTCAGAATCTGGCAGACAACTTCCAGAAAGTTCGACAGGCCTGTTTCAAAGGAGCCTGGACACGAATAATACAGAATAGTAACCTGGTTGCCCGCAACGGGAAAGTTCTCTCTCCGGAGCTGGAGAAAGGATTTGATTAGGAGTTAGGGAGTTTAGGGTCTCGAGATCCCCAGGGGTCAGAGGGTAGAATAACTCTAGCTATGCCTGAGTGCTGGCCTGTGGGGAGGGAGGGCCAGAAAGGCTCTGTGTGCTGCCGGATTCCACGCGAGGCTGCTACCCACCTACGTTTAGAGCTTTTGCGGGGGGGGGGAATTTTTCAGAAAAAAATGTGAACCCCCAAAACAAAAATAATCTAACCAGATCGGCTTAGTTAGGCCTGGGAGAGGTGGCCTGTCTTTTCTCCCGCCTGAGGCTAGTCCTGACACTTAGATGAACTCACGGGAGACAACGGTTTCGGGAACCTCAGCTCTTGCGATGAGCTGCTGGATGGAACCTTTTTTTTTTTTTCCTTTCCCAGAGACAGTTTTTTTTTTTTTCCCACAATGTAACCAGCCCTGCCTGGACTCGCTTTGTAGACCAGGCTGGACTTGAACTCACAGAGATCCTCCTGCCTCTGCCTTTCCAGCGCTGGGATTAAAGGCGTGCACCGGCTGAAACTCCTTTTTTTAAAGGCAGGAGGTATCGCATCCTGCAAACCAAGCTCAAGCCAAACCACAGGGTACCCCGACTCGGGTGCTCTTTCCTCGAGTTGATGATATATCTCCACGGGTCTGAGACTCCAAGCTCTCTTTCCACAAGTCGAGGGTAGGAGTGTTCACGTGATGAATGTTAAGGAAGGAATCAGAAAAAAGAGCCTGTTCTGGACTGAGATAACCACGCCCGTGTCGGTTTCCCAGGCCCTTCCTGGTGTTAGTTAGTTTCTGCTGATAAGAGCCCTTGCCCAAAAAGGAGAGGACTGGAAGTGATGACCCAGCCTTAGGGAGCATATGTCCAACAGGAAGACGACGACGACCACCACCACCACCACGCACATCCTAACAAAACTGCACCACTAGGACTTCAGTGCAGGTTTGGACACACCTTCATGTACACACGAAGTAGATGCCCACGGGAGTGCGCTCACCTCTGACGTTCTCACACCCAAGGGACCCTTTCAAAAAGTTTGACTTCACAGTATGCTCTCACAAACATGTTCGCCTGCGGGCCCAGTCAAACCCAGACGCCTGCAGAGTTCAACGTCGCATTGTACACTCAATGCAATGCAGTGTACACTCAGCATTGGGCACATCCTTAGGCAATAGTATGCTAGTGCACAGAACCTCAGACCTTCTCCGCCTGCTGGGACCCACCCGGTCAGAAAGAGCCCAAGACCGCCACTCCAAACGAAGTGACTGACAACGAGGACCCAACTCACACTTTCAGAAATGCCCTCAGCTCGGGCGGGTCTCGGGCGGGTGGGGATGGGGTGCGTGTACCCAGCTAAGAAGTCCTCCACACACTCATGCTCAGTCAACGCCATCCATCACTCAGGGCCACTCCACAGCAGGGGCCCAAAGGGAAGGCCCAGGTGGGGACCCGGGATGATGCGGAGTTGGGGGCCCAAGAATGAAGATTCTGTACTACTGACTAGGAGAAGGGCTGGGGGCATCAATGCGGGGACCTGGGAAGCATTGACTTTTGCGCTGTTTGCCCGCGGCCTCGGAGCAAGCAGACGCCATCTGTTTGCCGGCTGCGACGCGTCGCGTTTAATTACCCTCTCGGCAGCCTAATAGAGATGATATTAAACTAAATCTTTCTGACATTAAAAGTAATTATCCCCAAACCGGTGGCTCCGGGACGGAGTTGCCCCTCCCGTACAGACCCCTTTCCAAAGCTCTGGATTCCGTTGGTTTGGCTCAAACTCTACACCTGAGAAGGGGCTGGAGGAAGGAGAAGGCGCCTTGGGAGACAGTGTCTCCGAAGGCAGGCATTCCTGACAAGCGTTTTTCCGCACCATAGTAGCTCCTGTTCCTGCGTGGACGCAGGCGTGGACGCCAGCACACGAGACATTTTCCTCCAGTCTTACTAATTAAGCCTTCCAGTCGTGCGTGCCCAGCGCGAATGGAGAGAGAGGCAGCCTGGTTCTGTTGAAAGGGTCCTCGGTGGAAGGCCTAGGCTAGGGCCAAGAAAAGTCGGACACAACTTTGGAGTTTGGAAACAAAACAACGAACCGGCACCGCCCACTGTGACTCTGGGTTTTTAATGTGTTCCTCCTGTGAGGGCTACAGCGTCTAGCATTTTCCCTGCAGTGATTTCTGAAGACCCACCTTCCCCCATTAGGTCCTATTATCTCACTTTTCAGGTGAGAAACCAATTCCTAGCTGGAAGGCGGTACAAATTTCAAGCACGGAATACCCTTCCCTAGCCAGTTGTGCAAAGCTCTGGGTTCTACTTGAGGCTTTTCCCTGCGCTCGGGGGTCTATTCCGCTGCTCCACTTCTTGGGGAAAGGGGCACGGGGCTTCTTACTCTCAAGCAGCAGGTGGAAGGGCCAACTGAGGGGAAGCAGGGACCACACCAGTGCAGAGAATAGCAGGAGGAGCCAACACGAAGCCCCAGTCAGTAGCCACAGCCACAGCCACAGCCACTGCCCTCCTAGGACAAGCCCTGCAAAGGAGTAGGGGTTGCACAAGGTTTCAAGGCTTTCTGTTTTGAAGTGTCTCCGGTGTTTGCCACTCAGCTAAACCGTAGGTGTGACCTGTGTTGCTTAGCTCTCAGTGTTTTTAGAAAGTGCAATGGCCCATTTCAGACCTGAGTGGCCCAGAGCAGTGAGGGAACTGACTTGGAGAACACTATGCTGCTCAGAAATCCAGACCTAGTTGTAGGTCCTTGTCCCCTCACCTCCGTTCTGGGTACAGTATGGGGCATAGCGATTACTTTTAGGGTTGATTTCATTAAATTTAGTAGTTATTGCAGGAAAACTGAGAATCTGGCCACTCATGTATTTGTTGAGCCTCTAGAATGTGCCCTGCTCAGAGGGGCGGAGATTAACTACTTGTAATGTGTTCTTACAGAGTTCACTGATCAACTAGGCACATGGTCACACACCCACCGTTGACCTCACAGTGCGAAAGCAGTGGGTGTGGAAGAGGCTTCCGGAAGAGGCCCTTGATATGAGTATCAGCTTTCCCAAATGGACTCTGCCAGAGCTTGTTCTCATAAAGTAAATATCTTATAAACGTTTTAGAAAATGTAACAGAATATATTTTAGTATATATCTTTGTAAACTATTTTTGTGTGCTCATTTACCAATATATGCACCATGTTTACAAACATAAGCATTTTTCATAATCTTTAAAAGAATTATGGATGTATCTTGTTTAGCCAATTCTTTTAAATGGTTAGTCTTCATTTTATGCTCTAATAATATTGCTATCATGAGCATCCTTTATGAATGTGACCAATTAATTCCTCAGGATAAACTACTTGAAATAAGATCGAGTGATCAGAGTCTCTCTCTCTCTCTCTCTCTCTCTCTCTCTCTCTCTCTCTGTTTTTTTTTTTTTTTTTGATAGCTACCTGTCAAACAGCCCTTAGAAAAGGGACATGGCAGGCAAGGTACTCAACAGATGCATCCTGAGATCTTTTTAATCTTTGTTAATTCAAGCAAGCAGTATCTCACAGGCATTGCAATTTACATTTTCTTAGTTTTTCTTAGTCACTGTGGTCCATTTAAAAATAATCTGCACTAGTCCTTTAAAGAGTTAGGGCTACCTTACTTTCAGTTAGCTCAGTAGCTGCGCACACAGTCAAGGCAGTAGTACTCTCCTTTCTGCCATGTCTGCTGCATTTCTCCATTCCGGGTTACAGGTTTTCCTATTATTATTCTGGGGCTTTAAACTTTTTTTGTTGTTGAGGTAGGTATGCTTGTTAATTTTCTCTAAAAAATGGTATATATTTATAGTATCTAAAGGTTTTCCAGTTTTAAACTTCTAAGATAATTTATTACCTATATATTTTACCCTTAGCTCTTTTCATTATTTCTATAATTAGTTCAGATGAAATTAATTTTTATGGAAGGTGTGACCTTTGTAACCTAACTTTCCCCCAAATGATTGGCCGGTCATCACAGGATTGTTTCATGACCTGCGTGACCTCACACATATTAACATCTCAGATGACCTTTCTTGGCTCCAGCACTTGTTTTCCCCACCCCTCATCCCCAGTGATCTAACTGTTGCACTTGTGTAATATTTGGGAGAGCAGGTCATACTACCAATTCCTGATTCTTCTTTTTTCAAACTTCTCGTGGTTTTTTTTTTCCCAACACAGTAATCTAAACCAATATTCTATGAATTACAAATCTAATTAGTAAAATAAAAATTGACCCCTCCCATGGAGTTTCTCTGTGTAGCCATGGCTGCTCTGGAACTCACTCTGTAGATCAGGCTGGTCTGGAACTCAGAGATCTGCCTGCCTCTATCTCCTAGAATTAAAGTGCTGGAATTAAAGACATGCACCACCATTGCCGGGCGGAATCTGAAGTTTTAAATTACTTTGTGATTGTGCATCTTTGCAACAGGGAATGCTTTCACCCAGAACATAGTGGCTTTATTCCTAAGGGTGATTTATTTATTTATTTATTTTTTGGTAATAGTCACCCCCCCATACTGTTTCCTAAACACACATCCTTGGTAGTGTGTATCTATTTTGAAAAGAATTCTTTCTCCCATTTTATCTAACTGCTAATGACATGAGCTTAAGAAAGTCAAGGTGGCTGGGTGGTGGTGACGCACACCTTTAATCCCAGCACTTGGGAGGCAGAGGAAGGCGGATTTCTGAGTTCGAGGCCAGCCTGGTCTACAGAGTGAGTTCCAGGACAGCCAGGGCTACACAGAGAAACCCTGTCTCAAAAAAACAAAACAAAACAAAACAAAAAAAACCCAAGAAAGTCAAGGTGATTTGTAGGTCATTCTGAACTTTGGGGACTAATCCTTAGATTGGTGAGTTCAGGAGTTAGCTTCCAGGATGATGTTCCAAGCCCAATTTAGAGTCTTGGCTGTGATATTGAAGCAGGATAGAAAGGGGAATTTAAGGTGGCATAGGTAAAGAGAGGAGCCCCTGGACCGAGTCCAAGTCTCTCACCAGCTGAGTCAAGAATTCTGGGTGTAAAGGTTGCTACACTTCCCTCCTACTGACAGTGCCTAGCCTAGTGGGACTTGCCAGCTATCTCTGGGTTTGCCTCTCACAGCCATCTGAGATACTGGGTCAGATCTAGGCTGGTTCCTGGGTCAGATCTGTTTAGACCTTTCTTGAGAGTGCAGCAAGGAATAGCTGGTTGTGGAGAATTCCCAGCAGGTAGCATCATCTAGGACACAGACCAAACTGAAGGGCTGGGGTGGGGGGTTGGGGGGGTGGGGGTGGGGTTAAAAAGGAGCCCAAGGAGTGTACACCACAGGTCCCCTCTCTTCTGTTTTTATCTTTCCTTTATTATTATTTCTTAACTCTGAACCCCCCCCCCCCATTTCTTGTTGTGTTGCACAGTGTGGCTGTTAGGACCTGGCAGCTCCTAGTTTCCTGACTTCCTTAGGGTCTGCCAGGTCCATCCATCTCCGATTTGGAACCCCATGTCCTGTATCAGCTGATGCTGCTTCCTTCCCCAGGTTTCCATCCAATTCAGCTTCAGAGATGCCTCAACTGTCTCTTGTCAGTGTGATACATGCTGACTCCGGGCTTCCCAAGTGCCTCTGTGTCCTCTTCTCTGAAACCAGACAATCACCTGTCCTCATCTCCAATCTCTATTAGAGAGAACTAAGATGGAGCTATCAGAAGGAAATAGAGAAGAGATCTGCCAGGGTCACAGGACTGGTGTGGGGATGCTTGAGGATGGTTGTTTACAATCAGAGAATGAATGGTTCTTTCCTACCAGTCCCCTGAGCTAGCCTGCTAGGCATGGAGGAGCTTCCTCCAATGTTTGGAACCCTTTTGTTTGGTGGAATGACTGTGTGCTCATGGCAGGTTAAGCATCCACACTCCCTTCCATCTTTTTAGCACCATGTTCATGTGGTCAGGTTTCAGCAGGGATATGGACCAGAGTCTTGCTTGCCCTTATCACACCTCCTCTGTAAAATGAGGGTAAAATAACACTTCCACTGAAGCACTCTGTAGTACAATGTCTTAAAGCCTGTGACGGTAGAATGATGCCCACTCCGTCACAGGGGATGCTTTTCAAGGTGGCGCTATTCAGGAGGAGGAGCCTTGCTAGATGGAGGATAACACTGGAGTGGTCTGAGTATTGGTAGTTTAGCTTCATTTCCAATTCTCTCTGCTTCCTGTGTATGGATGAAATGTGACCTCCCTGGTTCCTGACTGCCAGGCTGCCCCACACTGCTGCTGCAATGCCTTCCCTGTCCACTCTGGAACTAAACCCCAATAAAAACTCCTTCTTCTCTACATTGCCCTTTGTTGGGATTTTATTTTGTCATATCATGTCTTATCATGTATTCCATGCGACAGAAAAGTAACTAATATGAAGTCCCTTCCTAGTGACTGGCACATGGGTGTTATTTACTAGGAAGGTACTGTGCTACCTGTCAGAGGAAGAAAAGAAAGTACCTTTCTTAGTATCCCATTTATCTCCATGAGAAAGGAGACTATCTGGTACCTGGAAATAGAACTTGGTCTTGGGTACCTCTGATTTTGAACTCTAATCTGAAAATTCCTTCCCAGAACCCAAATTCAGATGGATTGACATGGCTGAATGACCTCTCAGCATACCCTGGATGTTTAAGAACTCTTTCTGGGCTGGTCTTCCGAAGGTCCTGAGTTCTGATACCAGCAACCACATGGTGGCTCACAGCCATCTGTGATGAGATCTGATGCCCTTTTCTGGTGTGTCTGAAGACAGCTACAGTGTATTATGCCAAAGCAAGCGGGGCCAGAGCAAGCAGAGGTCCTGAGTTC
>NW_022196900.1:69322427-69345321 GCF_008632895.1 Mastomys coucha | reverse complement strand
TCCCCCTCCCCCTCTCTTTCTCTCTCTCTCTCCCCGCCCCCCATAAGCTTCATACATGCCCTGGAGGTTACTTTAATGGGAATACAAAACACAAAGCATCCTTCCCACACCAGCAAGGAAGGAGCAGACAGCCAAGGGCCACCCCAAGCCCTCTGGGAAGCATACTCTTACCCCTATGTGCTCTCAGGGATTCACACCAGGACTTGACTCTTTACCAGACTCCCCCCAAGGTGTGGTACCACTTTTATTGAAGAAAGCATATATATTCTTTATTTTGCCTATAACCTCCCATAACATGGGAGAAAGTCATGAAGAAATTGAAGCATGGAAGTGACAGCTATGCAAGCCACTTCCTTAGTGACATTTGTAAAGGCAGGTCATAATGGAGACCTTAGACAAGCCAGTTCATTGCTCTGGTCCTCAGTTTCTCCATCTATAATATAAGGTTTTGAGCTAAAGACCACAATGATGGAACTAGAAAGATAGTGGTCTGAAGTGGAAAGTTTTGGTTTCTAAATGGATGTTCAACAGAATCTGGAAATAAAGCAAGTTCCTGACTGCTTCTTTTGACCCCCAAAACACAAGGAAGTTTCTATAAGGCTTGTTGTTGCTAACTACTCAGAAAAGCCTTATGCAAATGTTACTAGCGTGTGCTCCTGGGAGGCAGGTAACATTTGCAGGGCCTGGACACCTGTGTCCAGAAGGCAGGCTCCATCCTGATGCTTCAGATGCCTCCCTTGGCTAATTCTGGGATCCCAGACTGCCGGGTTCACCACGCTCCCCACTGGGACTTACCCAAGAAGCAGTTTTGATGCACTAGCATTGGCTGGGGAGACTTTAGGTTTCTATATTTCTGGGAACTCTCTAACACTGAAATTGGTGGTTCAAACCACTCCTGTCTGGGCATTTTAACCTGGGTAGAGGCTGAGAATCAAGTTTGTAAGGTTTCACTGAATGGATAAGCCAAGGCTAACCTCATTTCCATAAGACAAGGGACACTTAAAATGGTGCCCATATGGTGAATCATTTTGGCACAAATACTTGTTTTGGAGGCAGGCCCATGCATAGGTCAGTGGTGTATAGTATAGAAGCTCAGAGACTTCTGTCGTCTGGTCTCTTCACCCCTCCCATTTTTTTTTTCTAAATCAGTGTATGAAACAGGGATTGTACATTACTCCTCAAAGAATAGTTTATGGTTCATTTGTAACATTTACTGTCAGCGCCCTGTGCCAGATCCCACAGGTGTGGACCTGTTACAGTCCAGTGGAAGAGACCTCTGTGTAAATAACCATAATAACATGATACCTGCTCTGCCAGGGAAACACAGGGGTCAGAAGAGACCCTTGCTTTGTGCTGTGGGTTCCAGGAACTTGCAGAAGCAGTGCAGTACTGGCCTAAGCTCTGAAGACAAATAATCTGTGTTTGATATGGCTACTTGATTTACTGGTTGTATGTGACCTTGAACCAATGACTTAACCTCCTGGACCTTAAAGCATCAGTGATGAAGTAAAGAACAAATGAATTGATACTAGTAACTCTCACAATGTCTGGCATATAACAGATAGTATTTAAGTGATCCTTCTATTACCAAACAGCTCTTTATGATACCTGCACAGTAGCAGTCCTGTGCTGGGCAATACAAGTCATTGACCCCACTGTCAGGGACTTATTCCTTAAGCAAAACTAGAACACTCTTATCCAGGAAGAGTTCCAAAGGAGGGAATCTCTAGCACTGAGGGCACACAGGACAGAAGGGAGTGTGTGTGACAGTGTTAACTAATGTTAACCTACATGTGGATCTAAAGTAAATGGGAAGCAGCCAGGGAGGGGGGCTTGCCAGTGAATAAAAGCAGAGTGAGCTCAGGGCACATGTGGGGCCCCAGAAACCCATTCCTCTCCCTGTTATGTGTCTCTGGATAGTGACTCAGCTTTAGTTTTTATAACTGTAAGAAAGCATAATAGTGCCAAGCTCTCGGGGTGTGTCTGAGGATGATGTGGAAGGACAGTGCAGCCATCACGTTGGGCTTACTTAGGGATCCAACGCCAACTACTCCCACCCCCTCAGTAAAGAGCTGGCTTTGGTTCAGTAGCCATTGGGTACACACTTACAATGTGCCAGACACTGGGCTGTCTCTGGAAGTAAAGATCAATATATACTTTCTTGGCCTTTCAAAGTTACTAGATGAATTAGTGACCATTTTTAGTAGTCTGATGCCAGTATCTCTGTTCAAATCCAGTCAATATATTCACAGCTACAGTGTGTTGTATGCTGGTCATTTTGCTAGGTCTTGAGGATATGAAGTATTTCTGGTCCTTTGGGGGCTTTACAATGTGTCTGAGGAAGGAGGCTGTGCTGGTTTGAGTATGCTTGCCCCATGGAGTGGCACTATTAGGTGTGGTCTTGGAGTAGGTGTGTGTGTCACTGTGAGTGTGGGCTATAAGACCCTCATTCTAGATGCTTGGAAGCTAATCTTCTCCTAGTGGCCTTCAGATGAAGATAAAGAACTTTCAGCTCCTCCTGCACCAGGCTTGCCTGGATGCTACCATACTCCTGCCTTGATGATAATGGGCTGTACCTCTGAACCTGTAAGCCAGCCCCAATTAAATATCTTTGTAAGAGTTGCCTTGTCATGGTATCTGTTCACAGCAGTAAACCCTAACTAAGACAGAGGCCGTGAACTGAATTATGGTTCAGAAAGATGCAGCACTATGAAAGGGCAGCACCAGGCTGAAGACTCACAGCACAGGCATTTGACCTGTGGTGTGAGGGTTGAGGTAGTGGTCAAGGATACATGTGGAAGGCCGAATCTACATGGAAAGTGAAGGATGGAGGCAGCCCTATGTGTGGACAAAGATGACAGAAAACTGGCATATTCAAGAAAATTGCTCAAATCAGAATGTGTTGAGGGCAAGACTGGAGATACAGGTGGGAATGGAGGTAGGGTAGATGACAGGGGTTTAACTCCAAACCAAGAATTAGGGCTTTATTTGGAGGGCACAGGGAAGCGCTTGAGGACAGATGCAAAGAGGATGACAAGGTGAGGCAGGTGTTTGAGAACTTTCTGGCAGCGGTGGAGAAGTGTGTAGAAGACTGGAGAATGGGAACCAATTAGGATATAATTTTATAATCTTAATGAATGATTAAACTCTGAGGGGAAAGCGTTGTGGTGGGATAAAGGATCGATGAATGGATTTTGAGGGTCCCATATGCATTAAATATTGCTTAAATCCTGTCTTTTGACACATTTCCTTGTACCGATAGAACTAAAAACATGGCTTTCCTCTTTCTAGCATCCAGCCTTCATTAGTAGAAAGTCTTGGTAGTGTGGTTGTGCTTCCCTGGAGACAGCATTGCATTGTTGCAGACATGTAGGAACTGGGGGTGGGGTGTCAAAGGGGTCGATGCAGAACTCTGTTCTGCCCCTTAATGTGTATGGGGCTTGTGACAATTGGTATGAAATTTCTTTGCTGTACAAAGGAAGTAGGAAGTTTAGAACATCTATACACAGGGTTGTTGTGAGGTGAGGTTTGCAATGTACTGAGAACTTTCCTAAGGTTCTAAAATACACATCCTCCTGCAGTTCTTTTTATTCTTTCTTCCGTGTCTTTCCCCATACACTGCCACTTCTCATGGCCACCACACACTACTATAGTGCTCTGGTTCTGCAGGGCACATAATAGCTGTTCCAACTGCTTTACAGGAATGCACTGGAGTCTAAGATCTTATGAACAACTTATTGTTAGCATTCCCCTTTTTAATAGCGGAAGAGCTGTGACCCAGGAAGGTGAGGTACCCTCCCCAAGACACAGTGCTAGTTAGTGCGTGGAGTTGGTATTTGCTCCCAGGCAATATGGCTCCAGAAGACGGGCTCTAAAGCACATATTATTACTTGGTAGAACCAAGAACCACAACTAACAAACTGTGAAAGAGTTAAGAGGTTAAGAAAGGTCAGGCTTCTTTTAATTGTAATTCCAATCAGACAAACTTTCAAAATGTAATAGAAACTGGGTGAGGTGGTGTGCACTTTTATCTCAGCAGAGGCAGTTGAATCTGTGAGTTCCCAGCCAGCCAGAGTTAAACAGTGAAACTCAGTTCCAAACAACAGACTTTTCAGTGGAGGGGAGCAGTGTGAGTTGTTAAGGACTCTTATTGTCTTCCAAAGCTGATTATTTGAGAAGAGCAAGAGATACTAAATGCCCAGGGAGGTTTAAGGCAAGAGAACTGACCAGTAATCATCCCTGGGAGCTACTTTTAGATACAAAATGTGGCTTGGTAATAGAAAACCACACAGCTTCAACATCCCACTTAGTCTGATATTGTTTGCTTGATTTTGCTTCTTAACAGATCCCACTAAGAATCCAATGAATAGAGATTCTCTTTCCAGAAGAACACACATTTAACTTCTGCACACAAAAGAGGATTTCAAGAGCCATGCCTGGGGTGAATTTAGATAATCTATAGAAAAGTAAAAAGCAAGAGGCTAGGACTTGAATCTTGATTCTTTTACTAAGATGTTGGGGACATCAGGCGAATCATAGCCTTTTGAACATCTTATGTTCTTTTGAACATCTTATGTAAAACAGAATGATTATCTCTGGCTTGGTCACAGCAGTGGACTGATCAAGACTCTGGAAGACGGAGGTGAACTGAGGGTTTGTTTACACACCTTCTGGTCACACAGAGCTAGGGCTAAACTGAACACACATGGGAAGACCTCCTAAGAATTTAAGATGATCACGTGAGCAATGAATGTGAAGGGTTACACAGGAAATGCCTAAGTAAGTTGCTTCTAGACTTACTTAGGACTCTATGTCCTATCCTCTCATGGGATCTTGAAGGAGGCAGCTGAATGGGATGGAGAGAAGTGTGTCAGTCAGTAATGTCGCAAATGGAGACAAAGACTCTCTCCTGCATCCACAAGGAAACATATCAGAGCTTTACAGTTCATGAAAACTAGCCTGCTGCCTGGCATACCCAGGTGTACTCGCTGTGTGTGTGTGTGTGTTTTTTTTTTTTTTTTTTTGAGACAGGGTTTCTCTGTATAGCCCTAGCTGTCTTGGAATTCACTCTGTAGACCAGGCTGGCCTCGAACTCAGAAATCCACCTGCCTCTGCCTCCCAAGTGCCGGGGTTAAAGGCATGCGCCACCACTGCCCAGCTGTACTGGCTTGGTTTTATGTGTCAACTTGATACAAGCTGGAGTTATTACAGAGAAAGGAGCCTCCCTTGAGGAAATGCCTCCATGAGATCCAGCTGTAAGGTATTTCTCAATTAGTGA
This sequence comes from Mastomys coucha, assembly GCF_008632895.1. Taxonomy (NCBI): domain Eukaryota; kingdom Metazoa; phylum Chordata; class Mammalia; order Rodentia; family Muridae; genus Mastomys; species Mastomys coucha. Next base: position 69,340,043 of record NW_022196900.1, on the reverse strand, counting down.
TCAAGGGGGGAGGGCCCATTGTGGGTGGTGCCATCCCTGGGCTGGTAGCCTTGGATTCTAGAAGGAAGCAAGCTGAGCAAGACAGTAAGTAACATCCCTCCATGGCCTCTGCATCAGCTCTTGCTTCCTGATTGGATTCCAGTCCTGACTTCCTTTGGTGATGAACAGCAATGTGGAAGTGTAAGCTGAATAAACTCTTTCCTCCCCAACTTGTTTCTTAGTCATGATGTTTGTGCAGGAATAGAAACCCTGACTAAGACATTAGGTGAGCATATCTAACTTTAATGCAACTACAGAAGTAATGTTTTTAATTCCATTGGCTAAACAAAACCTACAAAACCTTAACTCTTAAGCTCTTGCATGAGAAAGACTCCACAAAAATGTTCCCATCCAACTCAGGCTACCAAGGCTTTTGATTCAGATGAACACTTACCTTATGGCTCAGAAACACTCACAGGGTCTGACTATAGTGGCCTTCTACACCAGAAGCCTCCCAAAACAACCTGCTAAAGGCAACAGGAAATTGGCATTGTTTCTTCAACCTTCTACACAAATTCTTCAAAGACATAAATGATAATCCAAGAACAGAGGGCAGTGACACAGAATGAGGGATGACAAGGCATCCTGGAGGTCACTGGAAGTAGCAAGGCAAGGAGTGTGGAGGAAATGTATGGATGACCTCACTGTGTGTGAAGGAAATGTATGGATGACCTCACTGTGTATGGAGGCTGGCATGGACAGCTAAGGGAGGGAAGCAGTGTAAATGACACTGTTGATTCTGTGGTGATAGAAAGTCACTTTAGTTCTGTGCTTGCAGGAGACAGTATCCGAGGCTCTGTCCTGTCTGGAGCTCAGTCGACCAGACTGCCAAGAGCAAACAGTAACAGGGCCTAGAGGACAGGAATTCAGGAGGCTGTGCAGGTTAGACTGAGAACTTTCTAAGGCAGGGTTGAAAAAGGGCTTGTCAACTTCACACACAGTCAAGTAACATTTAATAACTGTTATAAAATTGGTTTCAGTGTAAAGTCTATATGTTGGTATACAGAAATACACAGGAATGGTAGGGAACCATGTAGTGAAGCCAAATCCAAATCAGAGGGATAGGTTAGACATAAGAACTCTGAGATTGCTCTCAAACCCTTGCTCACACACTGGTGGCTGTCTTTGACTGTGGTTTGAGTTCAGAGCTGTGGCTTCTCACAGCAGCCATAGAATAAAGTCTAGCTGGAAAAGAAAAGCTGGTGCCCTAGTACAGCTGCAGTTTCAGAAATGGTATCTTGTGGTGCTACTCGACTGGGAAGGAAGGACCAGCACTGGAGAGGAACTGCTTAGGAGGACTCCCCTCACAGTGAGCTCCCTTTTCAGTCAGCTGGCAGATAAAGTGTAGTCATATTAGAAACAATCTCTTAGAAGTGTTTTTCAGGGGATGATCATGGCTGAGCATCAGAGGAAAACAGGTGAATTTTCTTGGCCAATAGAGGGAAAAGACACATCATCAGCTTTGGTTAAGTCTTCTTAGAACCCTATAACGGTCCCAGGGAAACACACCTAACACACAAAATAACCAGACTGATAGGTCAGCTCTTAGGATAATGGCTGGAGATGACACAAAACCACCATCAAGAACATTTCAGGACTAAAAGGCTGTGAAGATATAAATAATATTCCTATGAACTACCCCAAATCTTAAATCTACAAATTAACAAAGTGCATGTCTACTAAATCAAACCCAAGATTACTATGCATCAATTTTGGCAACACATGTATTCTAGGCTAAGCCTCCACATTTGCTCTCTTAAATATATGAAATCTGAATTTTTTGCCAAAGAATGAGATTCCTTATATTTGGGATATAAATTCAATATCTAATATAAAAACATTCAGAAATAAAATCATAGAGGAAGTCCCTTATTGCAGGAAAGCCCATGGGGCAGCTGATCATATTTTGGCAATGGACAAGGTGATTAAAACACCAAACGCTGGCCAGGTATTGTGGGGCATGCATGCCTGGAATCTTGGCACTTGGAGTGTGAAGAAGATTACTAAAGGTTTGAGGCCACACCCCTAAGCTACATAGTGAGCTCTGGTCTCCAAAGCCTAAAAAGTGAAAATCAAAATAAAAAACAAACAAAAAAGCCCACCCCACCGAGTGACAAGGTCTAGGTGTACAAAGTCGTAGAGGGAGAAAAGGCAGGAAAACTGTGTGCAGTGTACACTGAGACACTAGCTACGTGGGAGCAGGTATCTAGGAAGTTCGAAGTTCTGTGTGCACTCTGCACACAATCAACACACTGTGTACTTGAACAGTTTCCCAAGCTGCAATGAAACAAACAAACAAACAAACAAACAAACCCCTCCAAGATGGAATATGGAGCTCATGGCAGGAGTATATAAATACCTTGCACATCTATCCAATCAGTCCACTAACAAGAACCTCACATCTTAGTAAAGATGGGATGCAGAGCTCATGACAGGAGTATATAAATACCTTGCACATATATCCAGTCAGTCCACTAACAAAAACCTCACATCTTAGTAAGTGAGTCAGTATATGACACGCTCCTCTACCCCAAGATGTCTGATGTTCAGGCTCAAAATGTCCCAATTGACTTTTTTTACTTTGCCTTTTAAAATTAGGTGATAAACTTAAAATGCAGTTATAGACAGGAAGAGGCAGAGGGTATGAGCCCTGGCTCAATGAGACATATCAAATACACAGCATCCTGATGTCAAGGACAGAAAGAACTGTCCTGGACAATGAGGGAAAGATGGGTACCACAGAGGTTAAGTTCCCCCGGGGCCACACACACCCAACAGAACACTAGTCATTAAACAGGAAAGAGTTGCGGCACTTCGTCATGAGGAACGGGGAACATATACTCATGAATGAGAAATTTTAAGTAGCTCTGTTTATTACTTTTTTCCAGCAATCTTGCAAGAGGCAGAAGTGTGACATTGAACTGAGTGACACGAGCAGGTAGGTGGGTTGGTGAGGAGCCCATCTCTTGACACGTGCCGCTGGCTTGTCAGGAGTGGCTGCTTCCACCTCTCAGTCAGGTTTATTCTTTTGCTTGAAGGAAAAGGGTTTCTTGAGGGAACAAGTTGACCTCCAGTAATGACTTATTGGGGTCTAGCTGAGTTACCTGAAAAGAAAGAAACACGTTCAGAAATCTGGAACAAGAACGTCAATTTCAGCCTTCCACACACAGGCATGAGCACATGCAAAGTAGCTTATCTGATCTTAAAATAATTCTGTGTGCTGCTGGCAGTGGTGCTATGTTCTCTGAGGAACCTGGGGCTCTCAGAAAGGTCATATTCTGCAGTTTCATCAAGTAGGGGAGTTAGTGACTTCAAGGCTAAGACTCAGCCACTTTCCTGGAGAGGCCCTTTGCCTTTTGTGCTTTTGGGAATGACACAGGAGGGTCCATCTGGTTAAACTGAGTGATGGCATGCCTGAGACCTCTAGTTGATTAACCTCTCCGCTTGTTGAGACAACAACTAAATCTTTAGAAGGACAAGGGCTAGGTCTTCCATTAAAATCATATGTAGCAAACTACAGAATGGCCATTCTACTGTAATCAGAGATGATTATATCCCAGGGATGATCCCTAGGGAGGCATATCACAATCTCCTGATTGAGGGTATATGTAGTTTGGAAAGATGAAGCAATGAACTGTAAAAGGTAGATGAAATCTTGATACCATAGGCTATGCTACATGAGAGATCTTAATTAGATCTTTGCCCTTCCTAAGCCAAGGCAGAGATGACATGTGAAGGTTTATAAACCTAAGAGAAAGAAACAAAACATTCATAAAAGGGGTCATGAGTTCTGAAAGGCTGAAAAATACTAGGTTAGTAGAAAGGATATAGGATCTGAAAATGGAAAGACTCTGGTTTAAGTCACAGTAGTGCAGGCTATCAGCTATGTGACTTGTAGGACTGATGAAGATTAAATGAGAAAGAACATAATTAGCACAGTGTCTAGTATGGTGTAGATCAACAAGATATGCTGTGTATGAGAACAGCTGTAAAGGGAGATGAATGTGTGGGCAACAGGGTGCTCTGAGCATGCGATGGATGACTAGCTAGGTGCTTTCTAGCTATACCTGAAGCTGCTGCTCGGCTATTTATATGAGCTTTGGGACCTTGGGTAAATAGTATGGGCAGGCAATTTGTCTGCTCAACTCAAGCCACTCATAATGAGATGACTCTGCTTTCTTCTTTCAGCTAGAGAAGGGGAGGCCCCGGGGACCAGGGCTGGTGTCGGAGACAGACTAGTAAGCTGATACCACAATCTTTAGTGCATCCAGACAGAAACTTAGTATGCCCAGGAGGGTCTTTAAAGATATATATCTACCCCTAGAATTTTTTCTGCTTATAAATCTTGCCCTACTATCTCTTGGGTGCTGGGCAGATGGACAGGCAAGGTGGAAGGGAGGGCCTAGCTGCTGTCTTCCAATGCGCAGGGAGGGCAAGCTGCTGGCAAATGTTTACCTACTTCCCCAATTAACGTACAATACTGCACTGGCTTCTGTCAACAAACAGCTCTGCTGCCTCTACTTCAGACTCTTTGGCATTTTCTGCCCAGCTGCTTCTGCTATTGTTCTTAATTAACATGCCAGAACTCTTCCGGCATCTTCTACTTTGTTATTTGTGGTTTGTAAATATGATGCTTATTGGGAGGAACCAAAAACTACACTAGTGGCAAAGCTGTGAGAACAGGCAGGAAGATGTGTTAGAAAGCAAAACAGGCTGGGAGGCTGGAGCATCAGGCCTACGTGGCACCCTACTATGGAGGTAGGTGCAAGTTAAGATTCATAAACTCTTAGTTAAAATTCTAGTTGTCACTGATAAAACAACCAAAAATTTCTTGGACATATATTACAAGCCAGGCACTTCCAATATATTTCTCAATTAGTCTATAAAACAACCACCATGCAAGGTTGTAGAGGTAAGAAACTGAATTTCAATGTAGATGCCACTTGTTTAAGTTAGAAGGAGTCTGTTTATAGTGTCATGATTAAAGAGTGAAGCAGTAAGCCTGGTGGTGGTGGTACATGCCTTCTATCCCAACACATAGGGAGGCAGATCCTTGTGAATTCCAGGCCAGCCTAGCCTACAGAATGAGTTCCAGGATAGCCAGGGTTACAGAAACCCATTTCAAGAGGGGGAGGTGTTGTGAGTAAGTGAGTGATGAAAACCTACATTCTATTTATATAATCCTGAACAACTAGAGAGTCCATTTTCCTATATGTAATGTAGGAATCATAATTTTCCATTCCTAGGCAGTGTGATAGCTAAGTGAAACAATGTTAATGAAGCCTCTGGAACAGTCCCAAGCCAGTGAGTGTTCAGTAGACGGTACAGCCTTATTGGCGTGCTCTCCTCTCCTCTCCCCCGTTTCTTGGATAGAAGCTTTAATCTCTCACTACTCCACTGCTCAGCAAGAGTTCTAGCCTTTCCCTGTAGGCAAAGTCTGGAGATCTCATTCTCCATCTTCAGCGAGGTCTTACAGTCAGTGTACTGCTGTGAAATAAGCACAGCTCTATTGGAACATACTCTCTCAGGGAGCCCATTTGAGGCCACCTTCAACCCCACACTTTAAAGTTCATTTTATTTGTTTATTTTTTTTTTTAATATCCAGTCTTTTATTTTTCCTTCTTTTTTAATCCATTTGCTTAGTAAAACAAATTATTACAAGAGTAGCACAACTTTTGACAACAATATCTAATAGTTTATAAACTCTCATTACGCTGAATATATTAACTCATTTAATCTTTACAATGACCCTTGAGCTAAGTATTGTTATTTCTATTTGACAGGCCAGGAAACAGGTTTAGATAGGCTGGGAATTTGTTCAAGGCCATATAGCTAGTAAGTGGAACTTGCTATGTAGACCAGACTAGCCCCAAACTCCCAACAATCCAACTGCCTCTGCCCCCCAAGTGAGCATGCCAAGAACCATGCTTTTAATATTGAGCTGCCACTGCCACTCTGCCTACTACAGAGTCCTTGAACTTAGCAATACTTTTGGGCCAGTGTTAATGAGGATACAGATAACATGATACAGAAGAATACACTGTAAAACATACAAAGTCTTTGCTTTTCCTTTTTAATATCATTTGTTCTAAATGCTAGTCTCATAACTAGTGTTATCCCTATTTTACAGATGAAAACATAGGATTAAGGGATTAAATGAAAGTAAAAAATAAAATTAAATTAAAACAAAAAGATTAAATGAGCCCCACTGTTACTTAATTAATTTTAAAAAATAAAAAATAAAAATAGCCTTTGGTATTCTATTGTCTAGTAGTGTGACTATATTTAACAACAGTGTATTACATAGTTCTAAATAAGCAGAAGAAATATTTTTTCACATTAGGCTTTTTAAAAATATTGGTTTTTTTTATCAATTTTTTGAGAATTTCATGCAATGTATTTTGATCATCGTAATCTTTACCTTTCCCGAAATGCTTACTACTTTCCTACTTATCCAATGCCGTGCGTATGTTCCCTGTTCCCCATCAGCTCACCAAGTCCAGTCTGTATTGGCTGACTACTCCTGCATGGGGCCTGCCCTGTATTCTGGTCCACGTTATCAGGTGTCAAACCACTAAAGAAAACTGGCCTTCACTTTCCCAGCATCAACCAAATGCCAGCAGTCAGCTCAGGGACTTCGTGTCCATCTCCTCTCCTCCATACTGGGAGTTTGTCTGGCTTGATTTAGCTTAGGACTTGTGCATGCTGTCACACCTGCTATGAGTTCATATACGCATCTGTACTGTTGTATCCAGAAAGCACTGATACTTTGGAGTCATCCAACATCTCTAGCTTTTATAATCTTTATCCTCCATCTTCCTCATAGAGCCCTGAGCCTTGAGGGACTGTCAAAACATCTGTGGCACTACTGCACCAGTGGGCATATTTTGCCAGGCAGGTGTTAAATACAGACTGCAGGGTTTGCTGCTAGGTGAGACTGAAGATAACCTTCCTCTTCCAGTAGAGTCAGCATTTAGCAGCACTATGAAAACCACTAGAAGGAATGAAGCTTCCATTTGAGGACCAGCTGGATTTCTCCATGTCCTATGACTCAAGTATGTGATATAGAAGAAAAAAATTTTTAATTTCATTACAAAGAAATGTTACCTCAATGGGGTGTTGGATATGCTAAGTATTCCATTTTGATTATTACATGATCTTTGCATGTATCAAAAAATTACACTGTATTTTATAATTTGTAAATGGGGGAGACTAGGGGAATGCAGGATACCAAGCTTCTCCCCAGTAGCTAGCTAGTGGCCATATTGGGAGAACACCCTGCAGTGCTCTCGGACTCATTCTTTCTAAGGGCATGGAGCATGTAAGCAGGGCTCCTTGGTAGGGAGGAAAGTAAGTCTATGTTCCCTAGTAAACAGCAGAGGACAGAGAACTGTGTGAGGAGTGAGGGTAAGGAAGTGGTGCTGCTGTCACTGTAGGGGCAGAGCTGAGCTGTGCTGGCCCTGAGTCTCTCAAGTCTGACAAGTAGAAGGCAAGGCAGATGTGTTTGGTGAGGATCCAGCACAGAGAGCCAGGATGGTGAGGTAAAGATCATAGGAAGCAGAACTCTTCAGAGAAGCAGCAGGTACTAATGTGGCTAATAATGGTTGCTGTTTATTTCTTCCTCCTTTTGGTATTTATCTTCTTGTCTCCAGGCACCACCACAGCAGCAAGCCTCACATAGTGAGCATCTCCTGTGAGTTGGGTCCATATAGCCTGCATTCTAGATCTATATGTAGTCTCTTAACTAGTCCTCAAGATGGCCTTGTGAAATTAGTAGACTCTTAACTAGTCCTCAAGATGGCCTTGTGAAATTAGTACTGGTGCCATCTTGTACATAAGGTCACCAAGGCTACCTCGTCCACTATTGTAGAGACTAAAGTTTTAAAGTCAGGTTTGGCAAACCAACTGAACAGACTGACTTGGGAGGGAAGAGAGAATTCTGCTGCACTTAAAGACATTCAAATACAGACATATTTACAGATGATGGTAAGAACTAACATTTTCTGAACATTTATTTCAAACCAGGCAATCAATGACATACTCTGCCTTTATAAAACTAATTTTTATAATAGTCCTCCAATGTTGGCAGAATGATTACCCTTATTTTATGAGGAAATTAAGTTACAAAGCAGATTGTCTAAAGTATCAGAGCTATTAAGGGCAGATTGTGAATCAAGGGAATTTAGCTTTGGAATCTACTGAGTTACTAGATTATATGCCTAGAGATATCGAGTAACTAAATGGAGAAAGAAGTTGAAAGAGTTGACCCAGAGTTTCTTTTTAATCAAGTTTCCAGGATACAAGATCTTCACTTTAAGAATGGCAAAGGGACAAAGGTCATTAAAAAAAAAAAAAGTCCTGAAATGTTTATAAAATACGAATACAAAAACCCAATCTGAGTTTGTCTTTTGCCATTTACCTGGGACTTTACTGAATTATTGACTCTCTAAATCAACAGAGAATGAACACTTTGGGATTCCTTGTGGGAGGAGGGGTTGTTCTCAAATAAGAAGTACAGTTTGACTTTATAGTTAGAAGAGGGATGTCAACCATCCTGATATTTTCTTTACTGAACCTGGGAAACCTGAATGGGTATATTCTCTCATTCAAACAACATTTTTAGCAAACTGACTCTGTAAAAAACGTTTATGTTAGCACAGATGGGACACATTCTCTGCCAAACAGAGCTTTTCTTTGCTATATCAATTTTCTCAGCAATTTGAAATTTTATACGCATTTCCCCCCTATGACCTACATTCAGTTCCTGTTCTAAAATTAATACTCTGTTGTGAAAATACAAACTAACATGACAGAGTCTCATCTTGCCACACTGGAAATCTCAAAATGTTATGCTGAGAAAATGTCTTAACTATCCAACATTTCAGACCTTCATTTCACAGGTGGGCAGCCTAAGTCTCAGAAGTCACGTGATTTAGGCCAGGTGAAATGGATGATTAAGAGCAGACACTGTATGTTATTTCAGGGTTTCTGACATCTGTATGGGAATCCTTTTTCTTTTCTTTTTTTGAGATAGGGTCTCAATCTATGTTGCTCTTTACTTGGCATTTTCTAAGTGCCCCACACTATGCTAATTATCTCTATATTATTTAGTTAAGTGATTGTCATAATTCTTTAAGTACTCCTCTTATTCTTTTATATAGATAGGGTAAAAACTGATATTTTTATTATTTTTAAAATGTCCTCAGAAACTGGCATCTTGTCAGGGATGCCTTGGTCCCCTTTCCTGACCTTAGTGTTCCTCGTGGTGCTTTGGTCACTACATTATTAAGTGACAATGTTAGTGGGAAAGCCCAGAGGTAAGAGAGGGGATCCTAAGAAGGCTAAGGTAAGAAGAGCGGTTCTTTAGTCTAAAACCAGGAAAAGAAAAATCAAAGAATGCAGACAAAGCATATAAAACAAAACAAAACAACAATTCCCCAAAACAGAAATCAGGTCTCCTCTCCCTGAGATTAGTTAACCATTTGATCTGAAGGAACAATTTCAAGTAAACAAGTGGAAGTTCTGCTTTACAGAATAGTTTATAAGCTTGAGATCCACAGAAGCATAAAAATATAGGTAAGTTCACAGATGAAGATTCTGTTGTAGGCTTAGATTTTTTTTAAAAGATTTATTTTATATATGTGAGTACACTGTCAATTTCTTCAGACACACCAGAATAGGGCATCGGATCCCATTACAGATGGTTGTGAACCATCATGTGGTTGCTGGGAATTGAACTCAGGACCTCTGGAAGAGCAGTCAGTGCCTTCTCTCCAGCCCCTAGGCTTAGATTTTTTAAAAACCTATTTTTAATAAAGGTTCTCAAATACTTTGATTCCCCCTCCCCACTTCTAGCCCAGTCCAAAGGTAGGGGAGAAAAGATGGTAAATAGGACAAGGGGATGTGAACCTGTTTAAAAGTAGTTCTTTGGGGGCAATTTCAATCTTTGTCAAGATACCTGCAGTCCAGTTCAATAAGATCAGGACAGCAAACCGAACTAGCAGCAGTGGCACATCTAACAAAAAAACATTAGTCCTCTGTCATCATTGGCACAAGTTAGTGGCAACGACCAGGACCAGCTGAGACGCCAAGAGAAATTCTCTGCTGTTACCCCCCCCCCTCAATGAAATGAAGATCAGCAAAGAGATCAAAGAAGTGTTGCAAAGCTAGCTATGCAAGCATGCCATCACTGTCCACTGAGTCCTATTCATACTTTCTCCAAACAGTGTCCTCCCACAGGTCTTGCTCAACAAGACACCACATGGGTCTGTCTTAGAAAATGTCACATGAATCGGTATCGCCTGACAAAGCCTTCTATTTCCTTCTCTAGTGTAGAACAGAGATCTAGTGCTCATTATCTCCAGAGGCACGCCTAGGTTATAGATGTGGGAAGTCCTGGTTTCTTCATCCATGGGGGACTGCCAGAAGCCCCAGGGCTGGACTGATTCTGAGCCAGCTCAAGGCAATAGAGTCACCTCAGAGAGTATGTAGTGGTTTGAAAGACACTGACCTAGGGGACAAGCCTCTCTTCTGAGGCCAATACCACCAGACAGCCAGGTCTTCGTAACAAGTCTCTAGGATGGCTCTGATTAGACTGGATCACAACACTAATTAATGACTGTGGCACTGAGAAACAGGGAAAAGATACCTGCATACTGGCTAGGTTTAGAACTGTGAACTTAAAAGCCTATTGAGAAATCCTAATTTTTGTTTGCCCCAGAATCTCTAGGCATAGATTAAGAAACAAGTGGATTCTCTGAATTGTCCTTCTAATTCAGACTGCTCCGCCTGGGAATCCTTCCCATATTCAGTCATCAAATCTAGACACTATTGTGGATGCCAACAAGTGCTGGATGACAGGAGCCTAAGATAGCTATCTCCTAAGAAGCTCTGACAGTACCCGACTAATATAGATGTTGAGGTTCACAGCCATCCATGGGACTGAGTACAGGGTCCCCAATGAAGGAGTTAGGGAAAGGACCAAAGGAGCTGAAGGGTTTGCAGCCCTTTAGGAGGAACAACAATATAAACTAACCAGTACCCTCAGAGCTTCCAGGGACTAAAACTCCAACCAAAGAATACACATGGGGGGTGGGGGGACGACTCATGGCTCCAGCAGCATGGGTATAGCAGAGGATGGCCAAGAAGATCATCAATGGGAGGAGAGGACCTTGGCCCGGTGAAGGTTCTATGCCCCAGTGTAGGGGAATGCCAGGGCCAGTAAGCAGGAGGGGTTGGGATGGTGAGCAGGGGGAGAGGGAGGGAACAGGGGATTGTTTTAGTTTTTGGTTTTTTAATTTTCTTTTCTTTTTTTGGAGGGGAACCTGGGAAAGGAGATATTGTAAATAAGAAAAAAAAAAAAAAGAAACAAATGGATTTTAAATCTGGGCTCTGCATCTTTTGCACAAGTCATAATCTCTTATGAGAGGAAACACACATTTCTTACCTGTAAGATAGTGACAGCATCTCCCAACACCTCAGTGGTCTTTTAATACACCATGTCCCTCTGGGTCCCTCTTTTACATTTCAATATGGAAGAGAGTTGCACAAAACCTCCCATCCTGTCACTCTTCTACTTATAGTTCTTAAAACAATTTCTTATTAAAATAGGGCAATCCTTTTTTTGCTCGACCTTTTATTTCCCTAATTTGTAAATGGGTATTGATGTTTCTGACAAGGTTCTTTGGGGCCTTTAATGGTAGGCAAAGCTAGGAAGGCAGTTTGGAGATTGAATATAAATTTCTAGGTAGCATAAACTTCAGGAAAATACTTTTCCCCTGGCTACTGAGAGGTCATTTAGTGGTGTGCTCAATGCATCTTCAGCAGCAGAGTGGCTAGGGAGAGACTGAGCATTTTGCATACATTTTAATACCCAAGTAGGGCCATGCAAGCCAGTGTGTTCTTAGTTCTGCACACAGCACCACTCAAGAGCTGGAGCTTTGAACAGGAGTTAAAAGAGTTGAGTCCCTAACGACATACAAAAGACTTGCTGGTGTGATTTATTCTGATGTATTTACTTATCCAATTACCAAAACAGCAGGAGATCATTAAAATTTCTAGTTACCAGATGCAGCACGTTCAATATCTTAAATGTTACCAAGGCTTTCTCTGAGCTATTTTGATATTACACTTCATCTGCCCAAAAGCGTATGAAACTGGAAGGCAAGAACCATGAACAGTGGAGGAACATCCTTTGAAGGCTGGTCCAGAAGGTCTGTAGAATACTAGACCTCCCAAATTCCTGAACTTAAAGAAAAGTACTATGATGAGAAATGAAAATATTTGGGAAGAGACCTCAGCCACGTTTTTCTTATCTTCGAGCTTCTGTCTTGTTAAGGATGCTGACATTGTTGTCCTAGAGAACAGTTATGAATACCATCATAGTTTGCTTTCCCTTGAACATCACACAAATGTCTTGCAGAGATTTCAGAGCAACTTAAGGTACCTTGTGCATTATAGACTGTTAATAAAGTAGCATTCAGAGTAGGTGCCAAACTAGAGAATATTAAGGCGTGTGGAGAAATAGAAAGCAAGCTCACATCAACATTTCAGAGTATATAGCAAAGAGATACATTAATAAATGACATGTAGACCTATGCTTTTTGAAAGGGTGATGGTATCTTGGTCCTATCATATTTTATTATTCTGATCTTCAAATATTATTACTTCATAGTCTTATGTTCCAGTCAATTAGAGTTGTTTGCTATTGACCAAATATTTATTGAGTTTTCCTTCCTAGAATCTTGGGCTATCCTGTTTCCTCTACTTAGATTATCTTTCCTGTCTAATTTCAAACATTCTAACTTATATGTTCCTCAAGACCAACTTAAAAGGCATTTCCTCTACAAAACCAGGCCTTTGACAGAGCCCAAATCACCCTTTATTTTTTCTGGAACAGAGCTAATCACACCAGTTTCCAGTCTCATTGATTAGGCCACAGGTTAGTGACACAGAAACCACATACAATCACTGTTGTTTCTTTCCTTATCTACTCCGTTGCTCTGCATGTGATGAAGCCACATTTGCTGAGCCAATACCTGTTTTTTTACCTGTAGGCTCTTCAAATGAGGTTAGTGCCAAAGTTAGCGGGCAGATGCAAGGTTAGGATTTGTTCTAGAATGTAGGCACTGGCAATACCAACACTGTTCTTTGTTCAAATGGCACTCTTAAACTTTAATGAGGTGAGGAATTCTGAAGGATGCAGCTCAGAGGATCTGTTTCACAGTGAGCTATGTTATGGCTCTCAGGCCATTTTATAATTGTTTATGGGCCTGTCTCCCGTTACGCTGAATTCTGAGGGCATATATGGAATCTTATTGGCTCTCTCTATCTCCAGGGTCTAATTTACTGTTAGAAACTGTATCCACTCCAGAAATGTTTGTTGAAAGACTGGCAACAGAATGACTGGGAGAAGTTTCTCCACTCTTCCCCAGGGCCTCACCAATCCAAAGAAATAGAATCTGGAGGAGCTGCACCACTACACCTATGTCCACTCACCGCACACCCTCAGCAGGCAGAGCTGTTGGGATGCCATTGGGAGCATGGGGAGTTGACTCCATCAGGGCCCTTTTGCTCTGGATGCTCTGCTCTAGCCTCAGCCAGTGTCCAGACACAAGAGCTAATAAGAAGTCTGCATCAGTTGCCCTTTTAAGAAGGGAGAGCTTTTCCCTTCTCTGTTTAAACTGTTGGAATTGGCTAATTAGGAGGATTTTAAAAATCTTAACACTCTAAACAGAGAAACTGGTTCTGAATTATTAAGCAACATTTTCAATGCATTTGAATAACCTTAAATGACTTAGCTGCTACCTGATCCTAAGCTCTGACTCAGATAAATAAATGAAATACTGTCAAAGCCTCAGCTTCTAAGAACCTCCAGCTACAGTAAATAGAAGCTTAAGTCTCCATAAACTGCTAGGGAGGGAAATACTCTCATATAAAAGGAGAGTAGATGATCTTAAAGCTGGGCAGGCCAGGAAGCCAGTGGTTTTGTTATACTTCCCAGAAGATGGCTGCCACAGGACTAAGTATTATTAATATCTAGGTTTTTAAAAATCTATTTAATTGGAGCATCATAGTATCAAAGTCTAAAGAAGATTTTAAAAGAACATATTTAAATCTATATTTCAGAGGAGGGAAACATGACCCAGAAAAGTTCATGGCTTGTTTGAGATGAGACTCGTGTCTGGGAGAATAAACATTTTGTCTTGAGATGCTTGCTCCCAGTTTAGTCCCCTTTCCCAAAGCACACACTCAGATACCCTGCCAGAGACGTCAGAATCAGAGGCTGACAGACAGCTGTTGTTAAAAGACACTTGAGGCCGGGCGGTGGTGGCGCACACCTTTAATCCCAGCACTTGGGAGGCAGAGGCAGGTGGATTTCTGAGTTCGAGGCCAGCCTGGTCTACAAAGTGAGCTCCAGGACAGCCAGGGCTACACAGAGAAACCCTGTCTCGAAAAACCAAAAAAAAAAAAAAAAAAAAAAAAAAAAAAAAAAAAAAAAAAAAAAAAAAAAAAAAAAAAAGACACTTGAAAGCTTTCACTAGATGATGGGTCAGCTTCAGGTATCTGAGCTCCAAATACACAATGATTTTTCTAGGAATAAAATGGGGGTGGGATGTTACTATATTATATATAGTTCCCAACTAACCTAACCTCAAGCCACAAGGGCATCATGAACTCACAAATTTGTCCAGTGATATGGAAAAGACAAAACCAAACAATAATAGTAGATGTGCAAATGTGTACAAGCACTGTATTTTTCCTCATTTACTAATTAAACAAGTGTTTCTTTAGTGTTTATGACCTTTTTGTTTTGTTTTGTTTTTCAAGACAGGGTTTCTTTGTTATACTGTCTTGGAACTCTGTAGACCAGGCTGGCCTCAAACTCACATAGATCCACCTGCTTCTGCCTCCCAAGTGCTAGGATTAAAGGCATGAGCCATCACTGCCTGGCCTAGTGTATATGGAACTTAAGAAACTTGGTATACGCTGGGTTATAGCAGTAAACAAGGTGTCTGCCTTTAAGCAACACTTAGACAAGAAAAAAGCCTGCTGCAGTTCAAAGCTCACCACAGCTCACAGTGGTGAGGGCTATAATAGGAAGAAGGTCCTGAGGGAATACAAGAAAGATGAATGCTTCTCTCCTAGAGAGTCACCATATTTATCTTCCTTGTTCCAGTCTAATGTCTACAGCCATTTGTTACAATCTAATTATCCATTCTTCTTAGATATTTATATACACTAAACCAGTTACAGGTTCACTACATGTCATGTGCCTTGCTAGGGAATAATGGTCAATTAGATATAATTCCAAGTAACTTCAACTTTTTTTGTTTGTTCAAAAGTTCACACCTTCAGTTTGTAACTGATTGTAAGCTTGATATAACCATTTCTGCCTTTAGGGTCTTCCTAAAGTTCTAGGCTTCCTCTGTGTCTTAGTCTCTCAACTAGAAGAGCCTTTTATATCTCTCTGCAGTCTAAAAGGCATGCATGAAGTTCTGCTAACACAAGGCCTCACAGAAGGTATGCATGATGGTCTTCTGACCTAAGACCTCATTGAAGGTCTGTTCCCATAAGGCCCCACAGAAGTCATGTATGAAGGACAATTAACACAAGATCTTACAGAAGGCATGTATGAAAGTCATACAAAGCCTCACGGAAGAAGGTCAATTATAAAAGTGAAATAAACTTGGAATGAGCAAGATAATGTTCAGGCCTAAGACTCAGGCATTAAACCCAAGATGTGAGGTCCAGATGTAGGTGAGGTGCAGGCTGTGGCCTAAGTACTTGGAGGCTGGGGCTAGGGCTGCAGTGAGGCCAAAGGAGTTGGCACGTTTGGTTCATGTGCTAATGCATTCTGGAACTGTAGCACTGAATTTGAAAATTACAGTGAGTATCTAGGAAAGGCTAATCCGAGCATATGTATGTTGTCAGTTGTTTGTGTTTACAGTGGTGTTATCATACATACTTTAAGTGAGTAAAGCATTACAAGTGTCTGCAGAGACACTTGTAATAACTGAGCAAAGAACTAGTGATTTTTTATTTATGGCTTAAGAGTCAGACTGAATTACATGTACAACCTTCAAATTTTATTTATTTCTGATAACAGCAATTTTGAATGTTACACTGCTTCACAAACACCTTACAAAATTAAGTTCTAAGGCAGAGTAAACAATTTTGGAAAGGTTTAAATACATCAACACACTTATACATAATCCGTAATAGCCACTCCACTTAACGTTCAGCATAGTATGAGGAGATGATGTGTATTTGAGAATCAAATACACATATTAGTGTCGTGCAATCTAGCTCTCTAAGCTTCTATGTCTTTGTCTATAAAATAAAGGCAACATCTTTTAGATTACTAATAAACTTGAAGTACCTGGTGTATAATAGGCACACAGGACACAGTCATTGGTTATCATTCTCTATCATTCCAAGTCACTGTATTTTAAACAAGTCTGAAGGGACAATGGCAGACTTGCTATGGCTCAGCACTCTACTCAGCTTTTCTGAAATAGCTATCCTTACCTTATATACCTTCAAGATCCCTCAAAGTCTTTGCAGTCTTTGGTTGGTCAGAAGCATGGATTGGTTTTCCCCCCCCACTTCACACACCACTGACTCCCTCCCTCAGTGGTTCTGTGAGTTGGTAAGATTCTTTTTCCCTGTCAGCTTCACCAAGGCAGTGCAGGTGCAGTGAGCATTCCTTATGTGTTACTTCTTTAAAACAAAACTCTTTTTGCTTTCACAACAGTCATGTGACCTAGAGATTTCATTATCATTACTTTACAGATGAGGAGAGTGAGCTACATGGAACAAATTAATTTATGCAAGATCAAAAAGTGAGAAAATAGCAGAAGTGTGGTTTGAGCAGGCACTCTAGTCCTGTAATCACTACCAACACAGGTCTCTCTGGCTTCATCAACTTTTAATCTGCTCTGCTTCTTGATAGGGGTATCTTTGGTGCTGGTCTAGCCTCACAGTTTAAACCTTCTTACGCTCTTCTGAGAAGCACTATGTAGACTTCCTGCCCCTCATACTCAACACATCCAAAGTGAGCTTGCCTTCCCATATGTCCCATAAGCTTTTCTGAGGTAGGACTATTTTTCTTTTCTAGCCATTCATATTAAGACCTTCAGAATCACCCTTACAACTGCTTCTTTCCATCCTTCTCTTGATGTAACAAAACAGTCACCCATTCACATTATCTTCCTCTTGAGTCTGCTGTCTACTCTTTATTCCCACTGCCGCCATTTTTGTGGTCTCCCACTTCCATTGTCTTATCTGATACATAAGACAAGGTGAAGGATCCATTGCTTGATGAAAAAGTGACCAGGAGGGCTGGGATACATCTCAGTAGTAGAGCACCTGCACTTCAATCTCCAGTATCACAAGAAAAAAGAAGAAAAAGAAAAAGGAGAAGAAGACAGAGAAGGTAGAGGAGGAGGAAGAGGAAGAGGAGAAAGAAGGAGGAGGAAGAAGAAAAGAAGAAGAAGGAAGAGGAAGAGGAGGAGGAGGAGAAGAGGAACAGGAACAGGAAGAGGAAGAGGAAAGGGAAGGGGAAAGAGGAGGAGC
>NW_022196900.1:69300971-69322210 GCF_008632895.1 Mastomys coucha | reverse complement strand
GAGGAGGAGGAGGAGGAAGAGGAGGAGGAGGAGGAAGAAGAGGAGGAAGAAGAGGAGGAGGAGGAAGAAGAGGAGGAGGAGGAGGTGATTAGAAAGGTAATTTCAGCCGGGCGGTGGTGGCACACACCTTTAATCCCAGCACTTGGGAGGCAGAGGCAGGTGGATTTCTGAGTTCGAGGCCAGTCTGGTCTACAGAGTGAGTTCCGGGATAGCCAGGGCTACACAGAGAAACCCAGTCTCAAAAAACCAAAAAGAAAGGCAATTTCATACTCTATTAGGTATATTGACTGTTTACTAACTCAGGGAGTCACTATTCTCTGGCAGGCCTGTGTAAGCTCTGTGCTGGAAATATGAGCAGTGGTGGCACACAACTTTAATCCTTTCACTTGGGAGGCAGAGGCAGGTGAATCTCTGAGTTGGAGGCCAGCAGAATGAGTTCTAATACTAAAAGCAAGCTTATACAGAGCAGTCCCCAAAGTACTCAGACATTAGTGAAAATATCTGCAAAGAAACAAGCTTGATGTGTTTGACAGGGAAAATACCATAAAATAGTTTTTCTAGGAAATGCTTCCAACCATGAGAAACCCACTGGATTGGTAAGTCGAATGACATATCAAACTCTATGCACCTGTACTTGAACACTACTTCTAATCTTTGGTTGTTATGCATGTAAAGTACATTTTGGTATTTTTATTTGAAAGCTGATCATTTTAAAATAGTTAATACTGGACAAAGAATTTTTGTCAAAGTAAGGGAGAATGCCAGTTATCATGCTCAGACTCTTCCTCTACCTTAGCTGCTATGCACATGTGCGTATGAAGAAACTTTATGTGCATCTTCAATTTGCACAATGCTCTGAAGAAGCTAAAGTTTCTCTCACCTTACCAAGAAACTAAGTAACCTTTCCCTCAGTGAAGAAATGATCCTGAATTTCAGGCCAGGAACATTTGATTCCAAGGCCTTGATTTAGTCTACAATACCAGGAGAGCTGAGGAGACAATTTAGTGGGCGAATTGCTTGTAAGGCAAGCACAAGGACCTGAGCATGGATTCTGTACAGCAAGAGGTGGTTCACAGAGAGGAGGATCCCTGGAGTGCTTGTTGGCCAGACAGCTTAGACTCAATGTTGAGTTCCAGGCTTAGAGAGACTCTGCCTTAAAAAATAAGGTGGGGAAAAACAAGTGGATGGCACTGAGATGCTTAGTGGGTGAAGGTGTTTTGGACAAGTCTCATGACTTAAGTTTATCTTTAGAACCCACAAGGTGGAGGGAGAGAACCAGCCCCTGAAAACTGTCATCTGTTGTCCTTGTGCACAAGGCACATACATACATATAAATATGCAATCATTCAAACACACAAATAGATAACAACCAAAAGGATAAAGCCTGCATGTACTGAGAAGGGTTAACATCTCACTTACAAGGTTAGCCCTCGGTGGCTTTGTTCATTTGCTGGAAGTTGTGAACCTGAGAATGGTAATATGCTGAAGCCTGAGATCTTCTCAAGGACACCACTGACCCAGAGATGATTCTCAAATACAGTTGGTATTAGAAACGAGTCAACAGACTAATCCTAATTGAAAATAGTGAAAGCATTGTTTTTGGAAGGAGAGACTGAAGAGGCAGGGTATGAGCAAGCTTTGATGCTTAGGTTAACATGAAGTTATCTATCGATGGCAAGCAACAGCAGCTGAGCGGTTCTATTGAGAACTAAAATTCATGTGTACTTTTAAACTGATATATCCACGTTGGATCCCATGGATGCTTTTGGTTGTGCAAAGAGTTTCAACAAACTTCCTTGGCTGGCAACACTACACACATTAACTCAAATTGTTGCTGGGGGAATTAAGCCCTATGCCATTTATGTCCTTCAGGAAAGGACTCTGTATCCTCTCTCTCTCTCTCTCTCTCTCTCTCTCTCTCTCTCTCTCTCTCTCTCTCTCTCTCTCTCTCTTTTGGTTTTTCGAGACAGGGTTTCTCTGTGTAGCCCTGGCTGCCCTGGAACTCACTCTGTAGACCAGGTTGGCCTTGAACTCAAAAATCCACCTGCCTCTGCCTCCCAAGTGCTGGGATTAAAGGTGTGTGCCACCACTGCCCGGCCATCTTGTTTCTCTTAAACTCTGTCCCATATATCTTTTCTCTGCTGATTTTATTCAGTGTTCTTTTATGGTAACATATCATAGGAGTGAATACAATTATATGATAAGTTCTATGAAGTCTATGAAGTCTAAAAGAAATTGCTAAATCAAGGGGTAACCTTGAGTACTCCTAATATATTTAAGAAAATACTTCTGCCTTAGGATTAAAAAACATATGCTTTAGGGGCTGGAATTTCACTTGTCACTTACTATTATATGTAATACATGGAAACATTTATACAGACAAGGAGACTGCACTGATCACTCCCTGGGGGGACTGGGTGAGTGTAAGCACTGGTACAGCACTGGTACAACTACTGTTTGTTAGTAAGTTCTTATGGTAAGCACTCCTTCTAATGTTCATTTCCCTGTAAACACGCAAAGATGTTGGTGATGGGGCAAATTGGTTCCCCAGTTAGCACCTGCAGAACTCTTCTTTGTTACTCCAGCTGACTGGAGGAAAACAACTATTAGTCAAATAGCTAGTTGGACTGACTGTGTGCCAGCACCAGCATGGAACACCCCTCAGACACCTTTAGAACATTGTGATGATCACAGCTGATTGCTCTGGCTCCTGAAGTAATACTGTAGTCAGGATATCAGAAACAAGTTTATATCAGCTTTTGTGAGAAAAAGATGGGGGAAGGAGGATGCTCAAAGTATAATATATGAAAACTCAGTATAATGTAAAATGAGTGTATGTGTTTGTGTGTTTGTTTGTGTGTGTGTGTGTGTGTGTGTGGCACCAGTGAACTCTAGATGACCCTGCAACAATGTCTGTTTTGGCTAGAGGAGTACTTACTTCCCTGGTGATCTAGCAGGACTGTTGTGACTGGTGCTAAGAGGAAAGGTTGTGATTGGTCCAACCCAAATGTCTATGATTGGCCTGAACCTCCTATCCTGGACTATTCAACCAGGTTGCCTCAGGCTCATTTAGTGAATTGCTTGCAAGATACTCTACAGTGTGTATAGTGCAGCCCTTCTGGTGTTACATCACCCCAGTAATAACAGGCTTCTTCAGAGTATTTTTTCTTGCCAACTTAGGCTGAACTGGTAGCAAGAAGAAAGAAGCAGCAGAGACAAGAGAATAGAACAGAGAAGAGACAACAGCAGTGGCAATGGGATGGCAGTGACAGTGACTAGTGTTAGCAGATGGAGCTGACAATTACAGAGGGTAAGGCAGCCAGCTGACTGACAACTGAAGGAGCAGAGGCTGGACAGTTTGAGTGCAGTCAGGGTTGGAGAAGAGGGTGGTAGAAGCAGAGAGGTGGTCAGAAAGGATGGAGATAGTGCTAAGGGATAAAGGTTCATGGCTTCCTAGGCCTAGCTGTAGTACTGGCTTCTACCTGGAAGCTGTAACAACAGCCATAACCAAGGGCTGAGGAACACCAACTTTCCAGGTCCACAAACAGCTGTAACACTTTAGGGCTAAAATTCCTCATCTGAGACCTCTCAGGAAGCCTGTAATGCTGTGGATAAGCAGTGCCCAGCCAAAGACTAGCATGTCTGTGTTTTTCATCTGGGTAAGGCAAAGGACCCCCAGCCACTGGCTAGCAATATCATATAACACCTCTCCTCATGTCTTACTTGCAAATGGAGTTGCTATCTGTGTCTTAGGGTCTGTACAAAGATTACAGGTAATAATTCTTTCTACAGTGTTTATAGGACTGAATGTAAAGCTCTAGAGAGGCCACCAAATTAACTATAAAAATATCAAAGACAACTTTCAAATCAGTTATTACCCTTCCTGCAAAGCTCAGACCCAATTCATAAAACCAAGTCCAAAATGAGACCAACACATTCCATAGAAAACCTCTCTGGTGTTTGGTCTTATTTCCACATAATTTCAGGTGAGTGGATTTTACTGTGTGGAAACACTGAGGTGAAGAAAGGAAGGTAGGACTCAAGCAAGACACTGTGGTTTCATCCTTGACACAGTGGCATTTAGGGGTAGGTCCAATGGTGGACTGTGCTAGTCCTCAGTAGAAGGTCTACAAACCTAAGAGACTCACAGTGTGTAATGCCCCTTTCCTCACATTCCCACATTTAATTCCTGCAACCCCTCACAGGTGGAAGAATCAGTTCAGAGAGCTCATGCAATTGATTCAGAGCCCGTTGTAAGCGGTTATTTATATTATAACATTATCACACTATGTGATAGCCAAGGCTAAGAACAAGTTTTCTCTTCAGTAAATGGACCACAGTAACGGTTGCAACAAAAGGTCTATTATATTGTGAGTAACAAATTGGATAGTTTCATACACTATTAAGAATGAGGAATGTGCCTGAAAACTTATTTTTGAAAGGTTGTATACAGGTAAAAGAGACTTTCTGGGTATGGATCCAAGCAGCCCAGCATTATGAACTCAAACAGCATGGCCTCTGCTGTTCTGAGGGTTTCATTACCACTTCTAATCTCATCACTACAATGTATCTGTGAAGACAGAGGACACAATATTCAGTTGAAAGATGAAATAACTAAAACACAGACTAGAGAAATGATGTACTCAGTGTAACTCAACAAATAAACAGAAATGTCAGCAATAGAATAAACATTTATCTGATGCAAGATAAAGGGAGACAGGAAAACCTACACAGTCATGTGTCTAGATAGTCTAAGCATTTATATTTTTTCTATGTATTACTTTCTCCAATCTTCTACTGGCTGGATATATTCATGGCACCTTTGATTAGTCTTCCTATCTTTTTCCATGTGAATTTGCCTTTCCAAGTTCCCAGTGAGACATTAAAGTAAGTGCCTAGCAGATGATGGGATCTCAATAAATGGTAGATAGCATAGTTATTATTTTATTATTATTAAGGTTATTTGTGCATTTATACCATTCATTGATTTATTGAATTTTTATTTTTTTAGTAAACACTAATTAGATTCACATATCAACAGTACCTCATAGTTTACAATGTACTTTATATTTTTCACCTTACCTAAGCAATGCTGTGGGTCTTGGGAGGTAAAGGGAATTTAGTCCTATTTAATAGAGAAGTTACTTGAGATTTAGTGAGTTGGGTATATTCTATCCAGGGCTGCAAAGCTCCTAGGTGATCCGATTCCTAATCCAATGTTCCTTCCTCTATACACTGCCCTCTCTAGTCTTATTCTTTGGTCCTTCCAATGATAACGTGCAGGCATCCCTAATTGTGAGTTTTCAGGTTGACTCAGTACATATGGCCCTGATGTTAGGGACCAGGAAAAGGCAGGTTTTGGTAAAGGGTATAAAGTTCTAGTTAGGATAAAGCCTTAGGGGGTCAATCACAAGGTATGGTAACCACAGGGAGTTAATGTATTTACTATTTCTAAATTTCTATAAAAAAATAGACTTGAAAAAATTTCTTATTAAGAAAATGGTAAGTACTTGAGGTGGTGAATATGTTAATTAGTTTTGTTTAATTAGTTTGGTTTAAGTTTTTCAATCTTGCAGTTACTAAATTCAAAGTCTTGTGTAGGCCTGGGAAGCTCTCTAGCCCCGATCTCCAAAACTAGCTTTCTGATTTAATCTTTTGACAATATAAACATCTATAGAAACATCACCTTGAACCCATAATAATAATAATTAAATATTGCTCTTATTTATTTAAAGTTTAAAAATCTATTTAAATTTAATTTCAATATATTTACTAATTTATTAAAATTATTTAAAATTTCCTTTAAAATTCTAACTTAGATGTTACAAATAAATGTGTTAAATAAATTAAAAATATAAACTGCTTTTACTAGAAAAATTACCCCTTTAATTGGAAAATACTAGGTTAGAACTTCATATATGGTAAAAACAGACTTTCTTATTAAGGAAATGCTATAGGTTTGTTTTTTATTTTTTCCTTTTCCTATTGTCTTTTAGTTGAACAATGCTGCCAAGCCAGATATAGTGGTATATGGCTTTAATCTCAGCACTCAGGAGACAGAGGCAGGTGGATCTTTATTACACACCAGCCAGGGCTACATGATGAGATCTTGTTTCAAAAATAAAACATATAACTTTGACTTAGGAACTCACATGTCTGTAGGTGAAATAATCCAGAAACATTTTTCCTTACAACATAACATTTGAAAATAAGTAAGCTTGCACACTGTTGGTGGGAATGTAGATTAGTATAGTCTTCTGACACAGTGATCTCAACAATGGAGATACAGCCAATGAAAATAAAGCCAGTATGTCATAAGAGGAGACAGCTACACTCCCATGTTCACTGCATCACCATTTACAACAGCTAAAAAAACCTGAAGCAGCCATATGTTCATCAACTGAAGATATGGTACATAGTCACAGTGGAATACTTTTCAGCTGTAAAAAGAAATCCTGTCATTTGTGATGATGTGGGTAGAGCTGGAGATCACTCTTTTAAATGATGAAGCCAGGTACAGAAAGACAAGTAGTGGAAGGTCTCATCCATCTATATGTAAAATTGGGAAAAAAAGGGATCCCATAAGCTGAGAGTGGAATAGTGGTTGCTAGGGAAGAGTGGATGTAAATAAATGTTAACACACAAAGTTAGAGCTAGACAGAAGCAGGAAGGTCTTAGAGTGCTACTGTACAGTGGATCGCAAAAGAGAACCATAATGTATTGTTCATTTTAAGATGTTACAAGAAAGAATTTTAAAAGGTTTTGGCACAAAGAAACAATGTTTGCAGAGACAAACTTGGTTAACCTAATTTAAACATACAATATATACAGGTATGGAAATATTCCATAAGGCTGACAAGGAGATGTCTTGATTTCTTTTACTTAAGAAGTTGTATTTGTGTGTTTGAGTGGTGGGTGGAGCATGTGGTGAGAAAGCCAGCAGGAAAAAAGATGGCTTGAAAGTGTGAGGAGTTTTGTATGGCTTGTTGCAGAATTTTAAACCTTTTTCTGAAGGCTAGGGTACCTAGTAGTCCATGGGCTGCATGCAGCTGAATGACAGCTAGAAATGTAGCCAAATACAAAACTGAAAAATTAAATATTATGAGATTATTTTTATAAACAATTTCATGCTTCTCAAAGATGAGACATTATCATATTAATAATATCAATTTGCTACAACCTATAATGACCTGAAGGAGAGCCTCAATTGAGAAATCGTCAAGATCCACTGGCCTGTGGATGTTTGTGAGGGATGGATTATTGCCTTAATTATTAATTGATATAGGAAGACCTTACCACTAAAATGGCAAATTGGCCTTGATATCTCTATGATCTTTTAAAAAATCAGATATTAAGATTCCAATGGCTAGAGAGTGTAGGCACTTGCCTTTAATCCCAGTACACCAGAGGCAGAGGCAAGTGGATCTTTGCGAGTTCAAGGTCCGCCTAGTCCACAGAGCAAGTTCCAGAAAAGCCAGGACTGTTACACAGAGAAATCCTGTTTTGAAAAATCAAAAATAACAACAAGAATAACCTGTTGTGGATAGCCCTGGTCTTGTACTTTGATGCTAATTCTACTTTCCAGGGAGGGGCTGCAGATGAGGAGTGAATCACATACACAGGTAACTTCTGGTGAAGCTTTTCCCCACCTTAACTTGTAAAATAAAGGCCAGAGCCAGTGACTGGGCAGTAGAAGGGAGCTGAAAAGTTTGGGAGAGAAGGGAGAGAGGAGAGGAGAGAAGATGACAAAGGAGGAGAAGGAGGAAGAAGAGGAGGAGAGAGGAGGGAGAAGAGGAGGATAGAGGAGGAGGAGGAGAAGGAAGAAGAGGAAGAAGAGGAGGGACAATGGAGCAGAAGCACGTGGCCTGGAGAAACCGCAAGTTACAAGGGATCTCATAACTGGGGAATAGAGTAGTGTAGTGGAAGATCTGCCTAATCTAGGCATGTAGCTTGTATTTGTATTAATTGAGAGGCTTTGGAGGCTGGAGATTTACCACAACAACAACCAAAACAAAATAAAAGAGAGAAAGAAAGAAAGAAGGAAAAGGGAAGAGAGAGAGAGAGAGAGAGAGAGGGAGAGGGAGAGGGAGAGGGAGAGGGAGGAAGGGAAAACATTCCAATGACACATTAAGAGCATTTGGATATTTTTAACACAAGCATGTACCATTGCTGGGCATGGGTATCACACACCTGTAATTCTAGCAGTAGAGAGGCTGAGGTGTGGATTACTGGGTGTGTGCTGTTAGTTGGACTATATGGTGAGTTGAAGGCAATTATTGTCTACATAGTGAGATCCTGCCTCAAAATGCCATCCATCCCTCCAATACATCCCTGTTCTGAAGAATTCACTGCCTTTTAAAACCTTTTAAAGCTGTAAGCCCTTCATATACATTCTACTCCTACTTACTCATCTACATTTATCATTTTTCTTTCAAAGACAATAAAATGAAAGTTCAGTAAAGCTAAGTAAACTGTCCAGTGTTACACTGCAGCCATGTGAGAGTGGAATTCAGATTCAAATCTAATTACTATCAAATCTCTACCTCCATGATATTCTGTTTCCTCAAACTAGAGATCTCTGTGCCATTCACCTCCTTTTGTGATGTCTCTCTTACTACTAAAGAACCTGGTTCTTTGTCACAGCAGTAAGTTTGTTGGCAGTATGGGTCTGCTCCTAATAGGAAGCCATGTACTACTTTCAGAAAAATGACCTAATAGGCAGATCTCTGTGAGTTCAAGGCCAGCCTGGTCTACAGAGTAAGTTTCAAGTGAGCAGGGCTACACAGAGATCCCATCTTGAAAAACAAAACCAAAAACCCAAAAAACAAACCAAAGAAACCCAATAACAAAAAAAGAAAATTGACCTAAACAAGAAATAGCCCTTTATCAAAATGATTCCTTGTACACAGTTGTCTTTAGTGTTTTTGATTGTTTAAGAAAACTGAGTCCTGGGCATTAAAAACCAGAGGTTTTATTTACAACTATGTAACTTTGTGCTCGTGTCTTTTGAAGTTTTCTAATTATCACATTGGTTAAATGAATATTATCGCACAATGACCTGTGATCCTATCCTAATCAAGAGGTTTAAACCTTTGAAATTTCTGACAAATGTTCCTAAATCAAAACCTAAATTAAGTCTTTTGGACCTCAGACTAATTTTGGGATATTTCAAAGAGCACTGGAACATCTCAAAGTATTTGTAGAACTAATGAGATTTTTAAAAATGTTAACTACATGGAAAACACTGTCAATACTTATCTTTACATAGTTTTGTTATGATTGTCTTCTAAAACTTGAATGAAGTGCCAAGAAATCTGAAATATCATCAGTCAACATTCAGTTATGCTAAAATGTTACATGCTATAGAAACAAAGATGCAGGCTTATAGTAACTTTGAGATTATACCATTGGACTAGATAAGAAGTTCCAGAACTGTAATGAAGAAACCGAGGTGTGTGAAAGTTCTAAAGACCAAGCAGAACAGAATAGCTACATAAGACTTAGTGAACTGATAAAGAGCTAACGGTTTTTATAGCCTTAAAACAAATCTTGAAAGACTGCCTTTAAAAAACATTGTTTTCTAGACTTTTGTTTTTGTGTATGTATATATGACCTTTGTGGGAGGGGCAGAGGGCATCCTTGGTTCCTGTTCTAGTTTGATTTCCTGGTGCTGTGATTAAATTCTACAACCAAAAGCAACTTGGGGAGGAAAGGGTTTATTTCATCTGATAGCTTACAGTCCATAACGAAGGAAAATCAGGGCAAGA
Organism: Mastomys coucha; assembly: GCF_008632895.1. Taxonomy (NCBI): domain Eukaryota; kingdom Metazoa; phylum Chordata; class Mammalia; order Rodentia; family Muridae; genus Mastomys; species Mastomys coucha. The sequence continues at coordinate 69,312,443 of NW_022196900.1, read as the reverse complement.
CTTCAAGGCAGGAACTGAGCAGAAGCCATGGAGCCATGTTGCTTACAGGCTTGCTCTCCTTGCCTGCTCAGCCTGCTTTTCTTCATAACCTAGGACCACCTGCCTAGAGCTGATTCTACCCACACTGAGCTGGGCCCTCACCACAAACATTGTTTAAGAAATGCTTGCCTACCACAGGGCAGACTGATCAGTTCCTTAACTGGTCCTCCCTCTTCCTAGACGACTCTAGCTTATATCAAGTTGACAAACCCAGCACAGTTCTTCAGGAACTATTAACCTTGTTTTCTAAGACAGGTTCTCTCACTGGCCTACAGCTTGCTCAGTAGGCAAGGCTGGCACAGGAAAGCCCAGGGGGCTATGCCTGGCTACTGTCCTGGGTTCTAGAGACTGATTCAGACCCTCCAGCTTGCAGGACAAGTGCTTTACTGTCTGAGCTACTTCCCTAGCTCTGTTTTCTACATTTAAGGAAATATTTTTCATCTTCCTAAAGTATCTAAAACTACAGAAAATTTGTACAAAAAATACCTTTGTGAAAGAAATGGAAGTATTTCCTTCCCCTGATACCTGATCCCTCAAAATTCAGAAACTACTTGAGAGTACTTTTAGTGAAATATAGTTGTATCTGTAAGTTTAATCAGAAACTGCTCCTTTTATCACAGGATACAACTGGATATGATGATTATGTTATCAAGCTTTGACCAGGACATCGTATTTGAGACTCTGATGGAATCTATCTATAGGCACAGCACACAAAACACAAACGTGTTTTGGTTTGATTTGCCAGCTTTAAAAAACTTTCAGCTCAAGACTCAAGAATTTCAGCAAAGGGAGCTGGATAGATGGCTCAGCCTTTAAGAGAACTGGCTGCTCTTCCAGGGTACCTAGGTTCAATTCCCAGTACCTGCAAGGTGGTTTACAACCATCTGGAACTTAGTTCCAGGGGATCTGATGCCCTCTTTTGGCTCCATGGGTATCAGGCATGCACGTGGTACTCATATACATGAAAAAAAAAATATTTTAAAAACTCCAGGAAAGGAAATAAAAGCCTATGTGGTCAAATGCTATTTTGGTGCTTATGAAAATATTCAGGTCACGTTAGATGAGACTAGACTTATTTTGCAAACAAATTAGTCTTTGAGTATCTTAGGTACATGTGGGAGGTAGGCGTGATGGAAGTGAGAAAATAATACATTTCAGAAGGAACTTACACTTCACTGTTATTTTTTGTTTTTTTTGTGAGTTTTTATTATCTGCCTACATCCTGGACTGGATGCTGAATTATTCTATTTTCTTCCAACATCTGGCTATAACTCTTTAAGGCAAGAATTGCAGTATTCTTGAAACTCTATAAGGTGAGTTGAGAAACTCGAATACATTTCAAAGTACAGGACTCTTGCCTGTTGAGTTGGATAAAAAGATAGTACAGAAAACTGCTCATCTATGAGAGGTACTCGAACTGTACAACAAAAGGAGAAGTTGATAGCCTCATATTGTGAGTTTTACTCAAGACATCAGAATATGATTCCTCATCATAACAAGATGACTTTTCCTTGCTTAAACTATGTCTTTTACTTGCTTGGCAGAGTAATTCTGTAACTATAATTTCATAATCATTAGTATCTGCAGGTAATCTGACAGAGTGTCAGGTCTATTATGTTAAATCCAAATCTTTACATGACTTAAGAAATCTTTTACTTTTAGTCCACATACAGAGTAGCTTTAGCAAAATCCCTAATGTAATGAATTTGGTTGTACACTGTATAGAGCCTGACAGTGGACTCATTCGTTCTTATATGTCCTATGATTTAACAGTTATGAGTTGCTAGCCAGTAAATTGTGAACAAGGAGGAATCTACGAGTTCTTGTTATATAACACATCACCTGTTATACAGAATTAATTACAAAAGTATTTGATTAAAATATGAGTATACTCTTCATCCAGCTCAATCTTTAATCTATTCAGTTCTATTTGGTTAGATTCATGGGGCCTTTTGGTAAGGTGCATATTAAAAGTTTCTGGTATTATTTTCCATATAGTCACAACAGTCATCTTCCTAGCATACTATATCCTCTCTGAAGTTTTAAAGGTTTCCATGTAGCCGTCCACCTCACAGCAAATAGTCCATCTTGGAATGAGATGACAAAAATTCCTTCAAAGAAATGTGTGAGTACATATTGAGAAGAGGAATGCCAAGGACCATAGCTGAGAGTAGTGCTAATGTCCTAAAGCATTTGTCATACTTTTACGGAGGAGGGGGTCGAACAAAAGATGGTAACTGTTAAACAAAACTGCTAAGCCAAAGTTACTGGAGGCCACTGCTCTGGCCTAAGCTCCCGTAGAGCACAACAAATGAAAGTGGAGTCACTCATGCTACACGACCCACACTCAAACTAACCTTTAAGGAGACACACAGATCCCCACACAGATACTTGCCTGCACCTCAATCTAGTGAGTCAGGGTAAGGGATGCTTTAATCCTGACAAAAAAGTAACTCAGTGAAGCAGTTTCCTGACCTTCCTTCCTAATTATCCTGTTTTCCCATTCCCACTTTATAAAACCCACAGTTCTGTTAATGTTGAGTAGAAGCTTACATTTTGTTTTATAGAATAGAGGCTGTGCCAATTTATGAATCACAAAGTCTTATAAAATCACATTTATAAGAAAGTTTGTTGTAATTTTGTCTTTTACAGCAAGTGGGACATAGGTCCCTAGAAGCTTGCTTGTCATTACTCTACCTTCTTTTCTAGAACCCTCTTCTAATCAATGTAAAAATAGAAAACAGCTTCCTACTTGTAAGTGGTATAAGAGTTGACAATAGAAGAAAAACAGAGACGGCAGGAGAGCCAAGAGATGAGGGATAAAGCAATAAGGAAGAATAGAAAGAAAGGGAAGGAAATGGTAAATATAAAATAGAAATTGAAAGGAGAATGGGAAGGAAGGAAGGAAGGAAGGAAGGAAGGAAGGGAGGGAGGAAGGGAGGAAGGAAGGCATAGGAAGAACTTAAGAGGGACAGAAAAGGAAGGCTGCGTGTTACTGACAACCTTACACCATACAGCATGAGAAAGGAAGTCTAGGAAAGACTCTCTGGGCTATGACAGATGCAAGGGGGAACTACTCATCTTTTAGGACTCACTCACAGGACAATGCCCAGAAAGAGGCAAATGGGCCAGTGCAGTCTGTGCCACTAACGGTATAGCATACTGACTTAAGCTCTGGAAGAAAATGCTATTCTCTCTCCTGGTGACTTTTACTAACAAAATACAAACAAAACCCATTCTAAAACCATTTTGACAATCAGCTTTTCTGGGAAAGGTCTGTGCCTGCTGCTACTTTGGTTCTCCCACAGTGCTCAGTTCAGGGAAGTATAATAGCCAACAGACATTCAGCAAATAGTGGGACAGCTGGGAAATCTTAATATGATGTAATGTTTTCATTGTTGGAGGAGACAGGGGCACAGAAGAGCATTTAATAGATCCTTTGGTGAGAAACCAGCCTTTGCTTTGTGGAAAAAGGCTCAAGACACAATAAAGCTCCTATAGTTAAGTCTTATATTATTTGTTATTAAAGAGGCAAGGACTTAAGATGTGCTTTTTAACAGTCTTTAGTTTGGCTGTAATCTGAGATGACTTTTACAAATTAGATCCTAATCCTTGTAGACTCAGATGGCTATTACAGAGAGCTTTGTAAAAACACTAGTCATTCGACTTGAAAGAGCATTCAGAGAGGGATGAAGTGCCATTAACTGTCAGCCCATCTATGACTCTAGAGGCCTAGAGTCCTGGACTTTCTGGGTTTAGGATTGGAATCTGGGTGGGCCTAGGGCATCTGTTGTGAATTGGAATAGCTTTTCTAGCTCACTAAGGAACAAGAGATTAAGGAGAGCCTGAGGTTACCAACATTTGACAACAGTTACCAAAAGTTCACTTATGAGGCACGGTGGTAAGAACAGTAGAGAGGGATGTGGTTATGATATGGACTGTCACTATAAATTATTATTGAACAACATGGCAAGTACTATTAAGGAAAGACTGCATAAGCTGCAATAGTAGATAGCTTGGGAGAAGAAGGGCTTCACAGAGAAGTTGATGTGTGAGCTTGGCATTAAAAGGCATTAAAATCTGATTTCAAATAGGTGAGGAGAGGGCAGATACTGAAGGGGCTGTTAAGAGAGTATATAAAGCATAAAAGCAGAAGACTGCCCCTGCCTTGAGTAAATCGCGAGCAATCTCCTATCTCCTGTTGATGGAAACCAGGTTGTAGTAAGGGACTAGACTGCTAAGTTTTCAACTCCCCCAAGGGGACTTGTACTGTATTAGGGTAGCAGAAACACTTTAGAATCTTAAGCAAGAAAGGATATGGTCAGGAGGGCTTTGGAAATTGGCAGCTAATTTCAGGTTGACTAAGTGTCTCTAGGTCAAATATTTTCCCTAAGAAACTGGGCCAAACTTGATAAAAATTGGTCTTGTAATAAGGAGTTGAATCTGAAACAAAATTAGGTTTAAGCAAGACACTGAGAAGAAAATCACTGAATAGCCTTCTTTGATAGTGAAAAACAACAAATGTGTATGATATAGCTAGGTTAGGAGTACAGTTTAAGACTAAGTAGTGGACGCTCCACTTCAGGCTGGCCCACATTAACAACAGCCTGCACTTTCAGTATTCAAAGCCTTGGACAGGAAGTTTAAGGCATGTAGGCAGCAAGCCAATGAACCCCCTGTTTCTTTTCAACAGTAACATTTCAGTCTTGTGGGAAGAAGTGGTTACTGCTGAAGAGGAAAATCTAGTTTCTTTTAAAAAAATAAATCCTTTCAGCGGCTGGAGAGATGGTTTAGCAGTTATGGGCACTGGTTGCTCTTCCAAAGGACAAGGGTTCAATTCCCAGCACTCATCCGGTGGCTCACTGATCCAATGCCCTTTTCTGGCCCCAGTGGGCACTGCATGCATGTGGTGCAGACATAACATGCAGCTAAAACATCCATAATCGCCAGGCTGTGGTGGCACACGCCTTTAATCCCAGCACTTGGGAGTCAGAGGCAGACGGATTTCTGAGTTGGGGCTAGCTTGGTCTACAGAGTGAGTTCCAGGACAGCCAGGGATACAGAGAAACCCTGTCTCAAAAAACTAAAACCAACCAACCAAACAAACAAAAAAAAAAACCCCAAAAAACCCCACCCATACTTATAATAAAAATAAACAAATCTCAAATCCTGTCAAAATTAACTTTAAAAATTAATTTCAGCTAGGTGTAGTGGCTCACACCTTTAATACCAGCAAAGTATCTCTGTGATTTCAAGGCCAGCCTGGTATACAAAATGAGTTTCAGGAGAGCCAGGGCTACATAGTAAATTCAAAACTCACTATTATCTTGAAACCTTTGACAGTAGCTTCTTCATCAACATTTGGCTGTGTGGTATAACATATGCAGGCATGTCTGTGTCCACCATAAATGAAGGAGAAGAGCTCGGAACAGTAGTTGGGAGCAGTGAGAGAATGGAGGGCTAATGACTACCAGTTAATGTCCACTCTAGTTTCCTGAGCTTATTAGGCACACGAGGCAGAATCTTCATCTTATCCAGAAAGGATTTATGGCTTGGTAGTTGGCTAAAAATACACCATTGGTTTCTGATTCTATCCTGCAGAACTGACTAGTAACGTGAAGGATTTGGACAATAAGCCCTGGTCAAACTCTTGATTCTGATATGTTAAATAAAGTCACATCAGAATAAAGAAAATTAAGATTTACTATGTATCTTAGTTGATACAAGTTGAGAATTGAGCAAGTCACATTCCACGTAAAGCAGGGACACTGACTGGTCAAAGAGTAATTCTTGCTCTTTCTTTTTGGTTTTTCAAGACAAGGTTTCTCCATGTAGTCCTGGCTGCTCTAGAACTCACTCTATAGACCAGACTGGGTTTAAACTTGGTAATCACCCTGCTTCTCTCTCCCTAGTGCTGGGATTAAAGGCATTTGCCACCACCACTTAGCAGGTCTTGCTATTTCTAAAGATAGGAAAATCAATACTTCAGTCAAGAGATACTTTTTTTCCTAGAAAATACTTCCTTAAATGAGGCCAAAACTGCCTTCTTTAACTTCTTTTATAAATAGGCTTTTAAATTAATTCTCTGAGAATTTCACATTATGTATTTTTGATTATATCCACTCCTCCCCAACCACTCCCAGGTCCCCTTCCCCTTCCTGTCAAACTTTGTGTGTCTGCCACTGCCTGCCCCATTAAAGTCATCAAGTCCAATCTGTGCTGTCCATATACTCTTGGTTGTGGCCCACAGACTCTGCCTCTATCAGAGCAGCTTCACTTCTGCAGTAAATGGTGATTATAGAGATCCTAAACTGGTGAAGGTGCAGAATATGAGTCTGTTGAACACTTTCTCTTTCAACTCACTGGTCCTGGGTCTGTGCACCAACTCTTACAAAAAACTCAGAATGTTTGTCATGGCAAGCCTTTAGAAGCTGAAGACAGTCTCAGTGTCTCCCAAGGTCTTTCCTTTTCCAGAGAGCATTTCCTCAAAAGACACAATCTCCAGTCTCCTTATTAGCTCTGGCCTCTAGACAAGCTCTTCCCATCTTAGACTCAGACTTCCTGTCTGAGCATGAAGCTTAAGGATTCTCTCAGGGCTAGCCTATTTTAGTGTAGGCAGAGTTGAAAAGGGCCATTTAGTTAGCCGGGTTTACACCTCTAAAAATGCAGCTATTCTTTCTGTTGGCAGTCATAATACATTGCTTGTATATATTTACATTAACTCAATATAGCAGGATGAACCTCTATATATTTTCATAAAAGTCTATAAAATATTATGTTGTCCATAGTTCAGTATTTAAGTTGCTAATAAATATGGTATATAGCAAAGGGTTAAATAAATACATAGTCTGTCAGTTTCCTCCATGAAGATGATAGGCAACATTTTCTGTACACAACCACTTAATTATCAGTGAATCTATCTGTACATTTCTACTTTTCCCCAGAATAGTTTAAAATAATTAACTATCTTGCTATAATACACAGTATGACTACAGACATTCATCCTCAAGGTTAGTAACAGTATCAGCTCACAGAATAATCTTAGCTTAACAAAATGCATTCTTAGTGACACTGTAATTGTGTTGACTCTGTTCCAATGTAAAGCTGTTCAGCACAATTCTTAGCATACCCTGAGGTATACAGAGATGAGAACTTAGGAAAGCCTGTTAGGTTAGTTATACATCTAGAAAGCAGTGACAGAAGAAAGATCTAAGATCTAATTTTTAACATGGGCTTCTGGATACATCTGTTGGTCCGGGAAACCAAGAAGGACACATGGGAATTTACAGTGGCCCACACCACTCAGCTTTTCATGGCTTTCTTTGCTGGCCCCCATGATCTGAAAGCATTCTTTAAGAAAAGAAAAGAACTTACATCTCTCCTAGGAAAGGTGCTCAGTAACTTGAACTCATCCCATGGAAATCCCTTGGAGGCCACGAAATCAAAGACAATCTGGAGCTTATTGCTGGCCAGGAAGCGTCGTTCCAGAAACTCGCCGCTGGGGGTTCGGATGCGAAGCTTACTCACAGGCTCGGCGTTCTCTTCCTTTGGCTCTGGAGGCAGGGCTTGCTCTAAGGAGAGTCTGATGGCCTAGGAAGATAAATAGGCATTAAAAGTGGCATAGATGGGCTTATGGAGAATGGGTGGGGAAGAACGTAGAAAAATAATTGAAATAACTGAAAAATAATGAAGACACATGAGTGCATATATCTTTTAATTAAAAACATTTCAATTTAAAACTTATGTATTTATTTTGTGTGTTATGTATGTATATGTGTGGGTACCTAAGAGCTATGGTATGCATGTGGATGCCAGAGGACAACTTGCAGGAACTGATTCTCTCCACCATATGTGTTCACTTGCTGAGCCCATTTAAACAGTTTTTACATTACACTTTAGTGACATTAAGTACATTCAGAATCTTGTGTAGTTGTTACTATTTCTAAGGCTTTTTTCCTCATCCTAATTAATTGCTATTAATTTTATGCATGTCTAGTCTGTATTTTAATTGTTTTATACGTAAACTGGCATTATATTAAACTTCATATTTTTGATTAGCCATGAATTTGGAATTGCTTAAATTTTTATTAAAGTAGCATACATAAGAAAAGGTACCTAAATATTGTATATTTGATAAATTCTCAGAGCATCAACATACCTGTACCTGATCAAGTGTCCCAGATCATACCCTTTACCTAGGGGCTCCCTGTCTTTAAAATCCATCACTATCCTGACTTTAAAGAGCCAGTTTTAAAAACCATTAATCTGAGCCAGGGAGATGGCTCAGTAGGTAAAGACATTTGCTGACACCGAGCCTTGTGATCTGAGTTCAATCCCTGGAACCTACATGGTAGAAGTAGTCTATAAATTGTCTTCTGACTTCCAAATGTGCCACCTAAGTAAATAACTATATTTAAAAAAAGCTTTAACATCATTAGGAATATAGGCTTTCTGTTATGACAGAGAGAAGGAAAGACTAGCTATTAAGCAAGGAACAGCCTTTCTAATTATTCATGGAAGAGAACAGGTGTGGCTTAGTGGCTGAACACTTGCCTAGCATACACAAAGACCTAAGTTCGATTCCCAAATTCACAACATCTTCCTTGTAAAGTCCTTGTATAAAACAGCAATATTTGAAAAGTACTTAGAGCTGATAACCTGGTCAGCACTTATTTGGTGCACCTCATGTTGAACATAACACTGTGAACAACTGAGGACAGGTGCTGCCACTGTTCTTATAATACTCCCTTTACATACTTCAAATTAGAACTGATTCAGTGTCTCCTGGTTTTCTCTTGCTTTCTCTTTAATGCACCTGTCTGCTTGCTTTCTATTTTGACATTTCCCTGTGTGGTAACAGATGCTACATTATTGTCTGAATGCAAGTGATTATACTAGAGGAGAATAAACAACAGTAGCCCACCAGCCTATTCATTTTGCAGACAATATCTGCTCCCAGTATAAGCAGTCTCCATGGCTTTTTTGCAAAATGAAAACAAACCTCATATTCCACACTAGTGGACCATTGGGGAAACCAGTGAAGAGATACTAGGGAAACCAAGGAGAGACTACTATATTGGGTCTGAATAACTAAGTTTCACTGGCAAAAGGAACAAAAATACAGTAGTAGTCCAGTCTCAAATAGACTAAACACAAAGGATTTGTGTAAGCAAACATATTTTATAAAATATATTTTATAGCAATGACACAAAGGACACCTAAACTCAAACAGTCATTGTTAAACTTCATTTGGTTTACTCAATAAGCATAGTTTTTTATTTGCATTATTTTAGGTTTGTGACAAAATAAAGCTGGTCTTCTGAGTTAAAAATATCAAAACATATCCTCATAGAAGGCTGTTTCTATACAATTTCATTTTTTTTTTAAAAAAAAGAAACAGAAAATAGCCAGGCGGTGGTGGTGCACACCTTTAATCCCAGCACTTGGGAGGCAGAGGCAGGTGGACCTCTGAGTTTGAGGCCAGCTTGGTTACAGAGTAAGTTCCAAGACAGTCAGAGCTGCACAGAAAAAACCTGCCTCAACAAACAAAGAGGAAACAGAAAAATATATTCTTTTACCAAAAATTGGCTTAATACATTTGTACACACACGTATAAAAAATACGTGTACAGTATACTCTAGGTTTCTATCAGTATGTAGCAAATAATAATTTTTGATGTTAAATAGACTAAAGCTAATATCAATTCCATGAATTCTTCCTGATTATTTCCTTGTATTAAAGTACTGTTTTAGATGATAGGAAAAGAACAAAGAAAAAAAAGCACAAAAAAATTTCTGCTTAAATGGATATTAATATTCTACTTGAGTTAAAAAAAAAGGCCATGGCAATAAAACGCATGAAGGAAAATGTATCCTCACTAATTACATATGGAGAGTGGGAATGCTGGAAGAATGAAAGAAGAACACAATCTCCAACACTGTAAGCCACAGTAAGAAAAGCTACGCCATAAAGAATTACAGGCAGGAGTCATGGGACTGGAGTGCTGAAGAACAGTACAGCTGCCAATGTGACTAGAACAGAATGAGTGAGAGACAGATGAAGTATGTAATACATATTAACGATGTAAATGAGATGATGGGCTAGCAATAAAAATCAAGAGAACATGTCAAGGCTTCTACTAATATAATTTCTGCTGCTTTCCTTTCTTACTCCCTACCCCTTTTTATTTTATTTTTTGAGACAGGGTTTCTCTGTGTAGCCCTCACTGTTCTGGATCTCACTATGTAGACCTGGCTGGCCTCAAACTCAGAGATCCACTTGCCTCTCTCTGCCTCCCAAGGGCTGAGATTAAAGCTGAGTGCCACCATTAACTGACATAATTTCTGTTTTCTTGCCATCAATATTACTTAATTTTTTTTCCTACTCCAGGAGGCATTGAAACTTAAAAGGAAACAATTTTGGGTAGACAGGAAAAAGCATAACTTTGGGGGGAAAAAACTAGTAAAAGTGAGTAACTTTGTGTTAATTCTTTCCTATCAATAATTCTTTAAAATGTGGCTCTTTCGAGTATAGCTTTAATAAGTGGACCATTCTCTAAGTTTGTCCACGTATTGTTCTTTAGTAAACTCTATACCTTTCTCTATGTATTCAAATCTAAAGCCTTTCTTCCCCTGGCTCTCCATCCAATGATTAATCCAATCAAACTACCATTCTGCTTCATGTAATGCTGGGTACCCAGCTACCCTGCCCTCTATGAAGTCTTTCTTGTGTCTTTCTACCTTTAGAAGTCATCTCCTTTCTCCATATATTCAGCACTCTAATGCTCTAATGATTTTTAAAATGTAATTATTATCTTTACCTGCTTATTTCATATTTGTCCATCTCTCGCACAAGGTAATGAGCTCCTTTAGGGCTGAACTATACTTACATTTAAAACATAGTAAGTTTGGCCTCCCTGGGCTGGTGTCCTGAGCGGACCTTGGATGCAAGCTCTGCAGCCAGTACCACAACACCAAGGGGAAGCTCCACTCCCAGGCACTCTGACACTTTCAGGATCAGAGGTGAGGAGGAGCCAACATCTGTCCCATCACTGGGAGTAACTGGGACCAGCGGGGACCAGGCACACAGGAACTCCCCCAGCAGAGTGGCTTGGGTTCTTTCCAGTCTCTCTGGGCTGGTGTCCTGAGTAGACTTTGAGCCCAGGCTCCACAGCGAGTCCCACAACACCCAGAGGAAGCTGCTGCACTCCCAGGTGCTCTAACAAGCCCAGGGTCACAGGATCTCAGAATCACAGAGACAGCCTGACTCTGAGGAGTTCTGATACAACCAGGATCACAGGAAGGACTGATTCCAGACAAGGTTTAGCAAGGGCAGGTAGCACTAGAGATAACCAGATGGCGGGGGTTGGGGGGCAAGCATAAGAAAATAAACAACACAAACCAAGGTCACTTGGCATCATCAGAACCCAATTCT
>NW_022196900.1:69299813-69300643 GCF_008632895.1 Mastomys coucha | reverse complement strand
AATGGGCCAGTAAATATCTTCAACAAAATTATAGAAGAAAACTTCCTTAACCTTAAGAAAGAGATGCCCATGAACATACAAGAAGCCCACAGAACTCCAAATAGACTGGGTATGGTAGACAACTCTTTAGCTTGTGGCTTGTTCTCATGATTACTAAATAAGCATATTCAAAGCAGCCAGAGTTAAGACAAATGCAGTTCAACAAGCTGGTTCTTGTCTAGAGAACCAGGGCTTGTATGTGTGGCAGAAACTCATTAAGTGTCAGATCATGAACAACACGCCATTCAAGAACTGGCTCAAATATTACTTCTTTATACATTGTCTGACTATCAAAGCTTTGAAAGATTTTTTTTTCTCTGTGCCTTACTTCAAACACATTTTGTTTTTATTTACATAATGCCACTTAGTATATATATATTTTTTGTTTTTGTTTTTTCGAGACAGGATTTCTCTGTGTAGCCCTGGCTGTCCTGGAACTCACTGTGTAGACCAAGCTGGCCTCAAACTCAGAAATCCGCCTGCCTCTGCCTCCCAAGTGCTGGGATTAAAGGCATGTGCCACCACTGCCCAGCCACTTAGTACATTTTTACCTTGCTCTTCTTTACAGACATGTTATATATTCTTGCTAAGATTTAATATTTGTTGTAGGCAGAAAACATTTTATTATGATTTGTTTCCCTTGGCGTGTTTGGTACAATTCTCGTTGTTATTGTAATTTTTAATGTGGGGCAGAGTAGATATACCAAAGAAAGAAAGAAGAAAGAAAGGATAAATGAATTAAGAGTAAACAGATCGTCCTCTGGAACACACACACACACCGAGAGAGAGAG
>NW_022196900.1:69297293-69299780 GCF_008632895.1 Mastomys coucha | reverse complement strand
ACGGAGGGGGAGAGGGAGGGACGGAGGGAGGGAGGGGAAGAGGGAGAGGGAGAGGGAGAAAGAGACAGGTGAAATAAGTAAAAAACTGAAAGGATGGCATCTTTTATCAAGAATGAAATGACAACTAATCCATTTTCTCAGTTAGACCTCTAGGCTTCTTATAACTTCTCAGATAGCTTCTATTTTTTAATAAGTGAACCAAGGTCAATTTGACCTCATGTCTAGAAAAGCATTCTAAATTTGTATCTGAAAGAATTATCTGATGCCCTTTCCCTTATTCCTACCACCCTTAGGCATGCATCTATCTCAACATTTACTGTTCTAGCATTATAATACTGTATTAAAGATTATGAAGCATGGCAGGGTAGATTCCATATCTGTATGACTATCTACTAAGATTGTGAGGTATGTACTATAAAGACATAGTAAGTGAGTATAAATTTTCTCTATATTGATAAAGACATGAACTCAAAAGGAAAATATCAGCTGAACAAACTAGGGGCTCAATGCAAGACACTGTAGAAGCAACACTGTATTTTTGATGGGTAAAGTTTAGGGAAAGGATAGAAATATAGATAGTATATTCTCAGGGTAAGAAAATAAGAATGATTGGAAGTGCCTATTTAAGGCAACAAATAGGGGATAAAAACAAAAATAAAACTAGGAATCTAACACTTTTATCAAGCTTTTTGTAAGAGTTCTACACATTAGATCAGGGGTAAATCTTCTGAAGAGAGGTTTTATCTCTAATACCAATGAGCCCAGAAAAAGCATAACTGGGTTGTAAAAATATTAAAAGCCTCACTAGTAAGTACAACAGCATTCCTTTCTTAAATTATGCCCTACCTCGCGTTCCTCTTCTTGCTCTTTGCGAATCTGCTCCAAACGAAACTGTTCTGCCATCTCTCTCTCATGAGCTTCTCTCTGTTGATACAATGAACAAGGAGTAAATGTTTAATAAACACTTATATTAAAGAAATAATAAAACAAAGGAATCAAGCTCATACAGGATTGTAATAAATGTTTAACAGAGTACTGAATTCTGCTATGAGGCACTTTATTACTTTTATTACAACATATGATTCAACTGGGCTGCTTCTATTGGGATGCAGGAGAAAAAAGAGAAAAGTTCTATCTAAAGACTTTATTCAACATAATCTACATGGACAGTGTGATAATAGCAATGTTTTTTTATGGAATAAGAATGGAAATAAAACCAACACTACAAAACATGAACTAAGCATAGTGACACTAGATCCTAGTACTCTGGTGGTAGCAGCAGAAGTACACTCATTCTTGGTTATATAGCAAATTAAAGGCCAATCCAGAATACAGAGACTGTCTCTAAAACCAAATCAAACCAAACCAACGACCACCACCCACTCCACACAAAACCACTGAAACATTCCTTTTGCTCCCCACTTGTGAGTCATTCTGTGCTTTATCCCCACCTCCAACCCCTGTGGCATAAATAAGTTTGTCTCCATGCCTTGATTCTTCCTGGAGGTAGCTTGTTCCACTGCTCATTCCTGTGTAGCTCACTTAGATCACCTGTAGGGAAATATCCTCAACACATTCCCATTTGCTGGCTCTTCAAAAAAGCTAGAAAGATATTTTTTTTATCTTCCCACTGAAACTTAGTTCATGAACTTTCAAAATTCAGTGGTCTGATGTCTTGTACGACTTGCCTTAGGAGACAGAAGTCTGTGGTCTTGACTTAAATTATAAGTTTTCTTTTGAGGGCATAAATAAGTAATGAGTTCTTTTTTTTTTCTTCATTAGATGTTTTCTTTATTTAGATGTCATACATTATCTCCTTTCCCAGGTCCCCCTCTAAAAAAAAGAAAAGAAAAAAACAAAAACAAACCCCCGTTCCCTCCCCACTCCCCCTGATCGCCACCCTACCCTCTCCTGGCCCTGGCATTCCCCTACACTGGGGCATAGAACCTTCACAGGGCCAAGGGCCTCTCCTCCCATTGATGACTGACTTGGCCATCCTCTGCTACATATGCTGCTGGAGCCATTAGTCCCACCACGTGTAATCTTTGGTTGGTGGTTGAGTCCCTGGGAGCTCTGGGGTTACTGGTTAGTTCATGTTGTTGTTCCTCCTAAGGGGCTGCAAGCCCTTCAGCTCCTTGGGTCCTTTCTCTAGCTCCTTCATTGGGGACCCTGTACTCAGTCCAATGGATGGCTGTGAGCCTCTACTTCTGTATTAGTTGGGTTCTGTCAGAGCCTCTCAGGAGACAGCTATATCAGGCTCCTGTCATCCAGCACTTGCTGGCATCCACAATAGTGTCTGGATTTGATGATTGAATATGGGAAGGATTCCCAGTGGAACAGTCTCTGGATTGTCCTTCCTTCAGCCTCTGCTCCATAGTTAGTCTCTACAATTTCTTCCATGAGTATATTGCTCCCCTTCTTAAGAAGGAACGAAGTATCCACACTTTGGTCTTCCTTTTTCTTGAGTTCCTTGTGGTTTGTGGATTG
>NW_022196900.1:69294869-69296769 GCF_008632895.1 Mastomys coucha | reverse complement strand
TGGAAATAACCCAGATGTCCCTCAACAGAGGAATGGATACAGAAAAAAGGCATCAGTTCCTAACCTAACAGCACATTAGTCATTCAAAACACTTAAACATTTGAGCAGGTAAATGACTTAACAGGGAAGAGTGCTGCTGCCACATCTGACAATCTGAAGTAGACTCTGGGACGTACACGGTGAAAGGAGACAACTGACTCTTTCTAGGTGTTCTCTGACCCCTATACTCTGGCATACACATAGAAATGAATACATCTAAAAAGCCCTGGTGAGTTCTACCATTTGCTAACTCTAACATAAATAGATACTAGGCTCACTTTGTTACCATTTTTATGATTCTGATAAAACTTATTTTGTCAAAATGAATGATGATTTGAAAACTATGGGTAGAACAACTTTCTGTTAGCTGACTACCTTTTTCTAATAAAGATTTAACATTTTTTTTTGGGCTGGTGAGATGGCTCAGTGGGTAAGAGCACTGACTGCTCTTCTGAAGGTCCTGAGTTCCGATCCCAGCAAGCACATGGTGGCTCACAACCATTTGTAATGAGATCTGACACCCTCTTCTGGTGTGTCTGAAGACAGCTACAGTGAATTACACCAGAGTAAGAGGGGCCAGAGTGAGTGGGGCTGGAGCAAGCGGGGCCTGCAGAGGTCCTGAGTTCAATTCCCAGCAGCCACACACATGATGGCTCATGGCCATCTGTATAGCTACAGTGTACTCAAACAAAAAATTTAAGTTTTTCGGGCTCTAATTGATTAAAAAGAGGAGGGAGGGAGGGAAGGAGAGAGAGAGAGAGAGAAAGAGAGAGGTGGGGAGGGCATTCGGATAACCAAAGACCAGAATTTACTTTTATATTCCAGAAGAAACTTGACCAAACCTACCTTTGCCCTGTCAGCTTCAAGGGAAAGGCGATAGGCCTCATCTTGCTCTCTCTTCACATTTTCTCTGGCTTCACGCTCATCCTTAAATAAAAGATTCAGGTAAAGTTTCATCATTTTTTTAAAAGAAAAAAGGAAAACTGTCTTATTTCCTTTTTAAATAAATGAATTACAATTAGATAAGGACCTTTTAAAGTATACAGAATAAACTAATAAGCAGGATGAACAGCCTAGCTCCACTGTTATAAACTGACTATGTGACTGTTTTAAGCTTCATAACACCTCTGGAAAACCTCTTCCCTTTACAGTAAATTGAAATACTGTGAGCTACTGTGAGAATTAAATGTAGTAACATATGAACTTTAGTGAAGCATGGAACACTTAATTTATTCACATAATTCCAAGTTCTTCTTCCCCTGTCTACTGGTTTGGAGATTTTTAGCTCTGGTACTAAAAACTGGGGAAAAATTAAAAAAAAAAAAAAAAAGCTGAAAGCAAAATACCCTTGTTAACCTCATTTCACATAACATCTCTAAAATTTCCGTTAAGACAAACAACCTCTCCTCTTTTGTGGTAGGTACTTCCCTACTACATTCATACTCAATCTATACAGCCAACAGCCAACAGAAGTCATCTGTGTCAAAATCTTTTACAATATTTTGTTTGTGATAGAATTAAGCGAAGTTACACAATCTCAGAAAGAAAAAAATCACGTTTTCTCTCTTATGCAGAATCTAGAAAAAAAAAAAAACATGAACATGAGGTACACTAAAACATGAAGAGAACCATAAGAGGCTGGCTAGCCAATAAGCTATAGAGACCCTACTTCCAAGTTCCCAGCCCTGGAGTTGCAAACTATAGTGATGAGTGTGCTAGGGATCCGAACTCAGGTCTCATGCTTGTGAAATACTTGCCTGACAGAATCATAGCCATGTCCTCTTTTTGAATACTTTTAGCTTCTTTCTTTCTTTCTTTCTTTCTTTCTTTCTTTCTTTCTTTCTTTCTTTCTTTCTTTCTT
>NW_022196900.1:69287848-69294859 GCF_008632895.1 Mastomys coucha | reverse complement strand
AACTCATGACCTTCCGAAGAGCAGTCAGTGCTCTTCCCCACTGAGCCATCTCACCAGCCCCTACTTTTAGCTTCTAAAGTGAGTATTCCATCTGCCTATACTGAACTCTTCAACTCTTCATTTTATATGAAATTAAAAATCAATTAACAGAATTTTTATTTGTAAAATTGATTAGAATATCCAATATACACACACACACGCACACACACACACACACACACACACACACACACACACACACACACTATGTCTGGCTACATATTTAAATTTAATAAATCACTGTATACATAGTTGTACAAGTTTCTCTTTCAGTCACTGTTGAATTAAACTGAAAAAAAAAATACAGTGATAAATATTTGCCCACTTCTGACTTGTAATTAGAAACTTCACTTCTCTTTCTTTCCTTTTTCAATTAGCTATGTACTTTCTCAAGACAGAGTGTATGTTCAGCATTCTCTCAGGTGCTCTCTCTGACACCTAGTCAAGACTGGCCTTCTTTGTAAGGCCCTCTAACTCCAATATTTAGGTAAGTATAAAGCAAAAACAGATATAATAATAATAATAATACAAGAAAAAATTATATACAAAAATGGGCCTTAAAATATACTAGAGACATATTTAGCAGTATTATTTTAACTACATAGACATATTTCCCTCTAACTATATTTCTACCAACTGAAACTGGGAGGTTTTATGGTCACTTGAAAAAAAAATCAACAAGGCACATTCTGTTTTGCTTATATGTTCACTCAATTAATTTAGTATTCTGTAAATACCTTTCCATAAATCATACAAGTTTATGCATAATGGCTACTTAGGCAGTTCATCTAAACCAGTTACTCTGTATTCTAGTTTCTTCATCAAACATAACTGAGTAGAAGCAATGGGTGGGCTAGCACACTTGGGCACAATTGCTGGTGCTGCCAATGGTAATCTGCATGAATGGATAAATGCTTTCCTTTTCAGATGTCTATTAAAGCACCAAACTCTTACAGGTCCTGTGTGCCCACGGATATTTTCAAAATTATCTATTTTTAGAGTGCATAGAACAAGTTATAAGAACGATCTTGCCCCTTTTTACATCTACACTATATAACTATTTAAGATGTTTAAAATTTTAATTTGATCTTATTTTTCCTCACTTCACCTCTTTGAAATTAGTTTTGGTTTCAGGAAATTCTGTATTTTTCCCTTTAAAACAGATATTAAATTGCAATTATGTATTATAGTTATTTATTCAATATATAGGATCCTTCCTATGACACAGAGTAAGCATCACAAAGAGGAGTTTTTCTCTATTATATATTGCTATAGTTTACATTCTCCTGATAGTTTCTGAGAGGTGTTTATAAAGTATAAGCTAAATAAATATATATAACTGTGTGTGTGTGTGTGTGTATGTGTGTGTTTAGAGGTGGACTCATCTGTGTCAGGTGTCTTCTGCTATTGTACTAAACCTTAGTTGTCATTTTTAAACTCTTCTTTCATACAATACATACTTACAGCACTTTCCTCTCCCTCCACCCCTCCAAGCTCCCCCATACCACCTCTCCTGTCACCAGATCCACTGTTCCTCTGCTTCCCTCAGGAAAGAGCAAGCCTCCCAGGGATATCAACTAGACACAGCATAACTAAGACTAGGCACAAACTCTTTTATCAAGGTTAGGTGAGGCAACCCAGTAGAAAGAAAAGGGTTCCAAGAGCAGATAGAGAGTCAGAGACACCCCTACTCTCACTGTTAGAGGTACCCAAAGACACTAAGCTAAACAACTATTACATATATGTAGAGGACCTAGCACAGACTCATGCAGGCTCCACGATTGTCACTTCAGTGTCCGTGAGCCCCTATGAGCTCTGCTTAGCTGATTCTATGGACTATGTTCTTCAGGTGTCCTTGATTAGTTTTTGAGAGAAAGTATTTCAAAACCTGGGCTCACTGATTTGACTTGGCCAGAAGGCCCTGGGATTTGCCAGTGTTTTACTCTCACTCTTGGGGCTACAGAGTCCAGAGTCCAACTTGAAATCCTCACACACAGTAAATACTTTACCTACTCCCTCCCCATTTCTTTCTTTCTTTGACACATTCTCACATTCTCACTAAGTAGTCCTGGCTGGCCTGGATCACAATATAGATCAGGCTAGCTAGCCTCAAACTCACAGAGCTATGCCTGCTTCTATATCTCAAATACTGGTATTAAGGGCATGTGCCATTATGTTGATTTTTTAAATTTTTATACTGGCTTCATGTAGCCCAGGTTGGCCTTGAACAACTGATTTTATTGTCTGCACCTTTTATTGTATGCATCTCAAATACTGGTATTAAGGGCATGTGCCATCAGGCCTTTTTTCTATTTTCATTTATTTATTTTGATGTAGGGGATTAAACTTAGGGCTTTGTACATGCTAAACACAGGATCTACCAATGAGCTACACCCTCAGCTCCAAGTGTACGATAGATAAATAATCATATTTTTAGGATAAAGCATAATTGTTAGCAGTGAACAGAGGAAGAAAGGTATAGCTCATTTACAAAGCAGACTGCCTGGTCAATGCAGTCAACTGGCTGGGCAGGACTAACCTGTTGTGATACTATGTACATTCAACAAAGAGACAAGCTACCTCAGCTGGAAACCATTTAAGCACAACTACAGTTCATAAAACAACCATTCTAAGTAAACAGTTCTGTTCTAGAACAGATCATTGCAAATATAAAAGGACATTAAATACAGAATCTGTATCCCAGAATGTGCCGTCTGTTGTAGAAACTTCCTAAACCAAATAGTCACTGTCATGCCTGCCTTTCTTTTCTCCTTTCATTTTGCCACAAATACTCATTAAGTATCAATTTTACATTTGCCATGACATTAGCACTGGGGATATTAAGAAGACCGATAATCCACTTGTGACATCACTAACATTTTGTGAAAGAACATACTGATCTATTGTTACTCTCTTCTCTGCTCTATCAGCTCTACTGCTCAAAATTATACCTGTCTTTCATCTAGTTTTATAAATATAAGAGGGCCACTATGGCCAAAGGAGCGACTTTAGAGATGGAGAATGAGGATGGCTAAGTGCATGATCCTATCTAATAAAGCTAGTGGCAGAGCTTAGTAGGGAACTCAGGGCTCTTGAATGCTTTCCCATCTTTTCCATGCTTACACCCCCTTCTGACCATCATGGCAGAAGGACTTCTTGAACACATGTGGTTTAGAATGAAATTTCACATACTTATTATTGTCTTCTTGTATGTTTACAGTTATTTGTACATGGGTATTATTTATTTTTATCTTTTCTATAGATTTTCTATGAACCTTTTCACCTGTCCTATTCAAAGTAACCTCTAACTTGGAGAATTTGAGGTAATACTGTTGAGGCAACCCTGATATACACATATTATATTATATTATTAGACTTTTAAAAAATCCCATCGGTTGGGCTTAAACTTAATCTACAAATCTACTTTCACAGCCTAAAGTATGCCTCTTCATACTACTCCTGTGGCCATCAAATACATCCCTGTAGAGTGAACTCTAGGCCAGCCTTGGTTACAGAGTGAGACCTTGTCTCAAAAATTTGAAAAAGGAAAAAAGAAATGAAGGAAGAGCTCATAAAAATTAAGCATATTTCTATGTACCAAAAGATGTCATGGAGAAAAGGCAATCTATAAAATGTAATTAATATTTACAAATCATGTATTTGATAAGAAAACGGACTCAAGTAGATATCTTTAAATAAGTACATAAATGTCCAGTAAGAATGTAATTAGAGTAGTATTCACAATAGCTAGTAGGTGTAAAATACTCAGGTCTCCACAAATAGAAAGGTGAGCATACAAATGTGGTATACAAATACATACATATACACACACACAAACGGAGTATTAACTCAATTATAAAAAGAACTACTATAATATAAACAAACCTTAAGGATACTATATTAATGAAAGACAACTATGAGAGAATAAATACCATATGTTTCTGTTTTCATAAGGTAAGCAGGAAACCTCACACATAGAGCATATAGAGCAGAGATTTCTGTGGGGAAACAAAGCTATTAGTTATTGGACTGGCAAGAAACTCTAGTTCAGTAGTGAATCAAGTGATCTGAACAGATATCCTACCCTCTTCCTGATGTTAACAGAAAACAGCTGTATCAACGGTCTTCATTTGCAGCAAAGAGAATTTTCTTTAATGAGGACTGAAGTACAAGGATAAGTATTGAGAAGGCCATAAAGAATTCTGTTGGGTTAGTGAAGTAGTTTAGAGGGTTTTCCTTGAAGATGCATTACCGCACTAGCCAAGAGAAGTCGGGTAAGCTTTCAGTACCAGGCATGATTTCCTATTGCTGAGTAAGCCTTAAGTTTAATTAGAGAGGAGTTAGTTACTGTCAAAGGATGTGTGCCACTACTGAACTATTTGGGATACTTGGTCATGCTAGTCATGGTTATGGTTCTTAGGTGTCACAGCTGGTAGCATTATTGATTGCTTCCCTTCCTTGACAGCTTGTATAGCATCTTCTGGTTCTAAAAACTAGCCCTGGGCTGGAGAGATGGGTCAGCAGTTAAGAGCACTGACTGTTCTTCCAGAGGTCCTGAGTTCAATTCCCAGCAACCACATGGTGGCTTACAACCATCTGTAATAGGATCTGATGCCTTCTTCTGGTGTATCTGAAGGCAGTGACAGTATACCCACATACGTAAAATAAATAAATCTTTAAATAAAAACAACAACAACAACAACAACAACAACAACAACTAGTCCTTATGGAGGAGGCTTTCAGGTAAGATCAAGCTTTGATTCTTACAGTTCTTTGAAGTGTACAGTATCTTTATCAACAGGGTCTTACATTCAATCTCTGGGAGGTAACCAATGACAACAGCAATAATCTATATTGTTTTAAGACTCTCTTGGGTTCCCCTGACAATACAACTAATCAAAAAACAGTAACAACTGATGGTGGGATGCCCATATATAACAGATACATAGACAACACAATTCCCATGCCTTACAGCTCAAGGACCATAGAGGATGAAAGGGTGGAAAGGAAGCAGAGGACCAGCAAGTCTGCTGTGAAATTCTGTCCCTTATAATGATAGGGAAGCTACATCCATGACACCCCAACAGTATGGCTGCCTAAACAGGGCCTGAACAATGGCAACACCAACAGACATGCTATTGAGGAAAGGTGGAATTCTCACAGGCCCCATCCCTAGAAGAAGAACTAATGACTGCTCAGAGAGGGAGAATTAAGTCTTCCTCAGCGATGAGCCTTCTAGTTATCTAGTGGAAAGTGGCCAGTCCTGAAATCATGTACATAACCAGCAACACTAAATGGACCCAGCAGGTTGTATTTATGTAACTGTGAACTTATATGTAACAAGAACAGTTAGAATGACAGATAGTTCAGCAGTTAAAAGCACTGGCTGATCTTTCAAAAGACTTAGGCTCAATTCCTGGAACCCATAAGACTGCTAACAACTGCCTGTAACTCCGGTTCTAGGGGATCCTACACCCTCATAGATACATCAAAGCATGTAAAAAATAGATGAAAAGAAATTAAAAATAACAATTAAAGAAAGATAAGGCCAAGAATTTGAGGAGTGCAGGGTGGTATATGGAAAGGATGGGGAGAAAAAGGAGAAAGGGGAGAATGACGTAATTATATTTTAACTAAAATAATTGCAAAACATGTCTTCTATCTGTCGATCAATCTATCTACCTACCTACCTACTTACCTACCTATCCATCCACTTACATCCATCCATCCATCCACCTATCTATCTACCTATATACCTATCAGAAGTTGGCAGTAGGTTTTTTATCTACAGAGGTTTTTATCTATGTTTTACCATGTTAAGGACATTCTCCTCTAAATCTTATGACATTCAAAGTGTTTTCAGCATTTGAAATAGGTTAGCTGTTATCTGCATCCACTGGGATGAGTACAGGGTGAATCACACTGGATAAGTTTTGTTTGTTTAAAAACATTTTAAGGGTAACTTCGTTACCTGTACTGACTAATTATCGCCCCCTGCCCCTCATGAAGTTTTTATTTTTACCATCCTTCATATGGCAAAGGCAGCTGAAACTGTCTTTCACCTCATGAACTTCAGAGGTCTGGCATTAAAGAGATTTTAAAGTATGACAAAAAAGGAATAAAAGTTATCCGTAACAAGAAAGGGAGATGTAGAATTCCCTTTATTCAGAAAAATAAGTCATGGAAAATTTATGAATTCTATCAAAATCAATTAATAAGTGAGTTAGCAGGATTGCAAGATATAAAACATAAGCAAACAATTACATTTCTATATACTACCAATAAATGATTAGAACTTACAAGTTTAAATACATCAGTTATGAAAGCATAAAACATGAAATATTGTGAAAAACACACAAATGATCTGTACATCAAAAGTAGTAAAAATTCTAAGTCTGATTCAAAAGCATAGATACATAAAAGGAAAAAATGCTTAAGTTGAATTTAAATATAAAAGTTAAAACTTCTTGTGGTGATTTGGATAGGTTTGGCACCCAAAGATTCATGCGTTTGAATGTTGCCCATAGTGAGTGGCACTATTAGGAGGTGTGGTCTTATTGGAGAAGGTTTGGCCTTCTTGGAGGAAGTGTGTCACTGTGTGAGTGGACTCTGAAATCTCCTACCCTCTGCCCTAACCGGTGAGGAAGACAGAGTGACCTTCTGGCTGCTTTTGGATTAAGATGTAGAACTCTCAGCTCCTTCTCCAGCACCATGTCTGCCTGCAGGCTGCCATGCTTCCTGTCATGATGTTTATGGACTGAAACTTTAAGCCAGCTCCAACTAAATGTTTGCTGGCTTTTTTTTTTAAAGGAGTTGCCATGGACATGATGTCTCTTCATAGCAATAAAAACTCTAAGACACTTCTGTTCTCTTAAAGACAATAAAAACTTTATAAAATACAAACCACAGACAGGGAGAAAAGTCTTTACATATCAGGTCAAATAAAGGACTTTGTATCTTAAATATGTAGAA
>NW_022196900.1:69276814-69287838 GCF_008632895.1 Mastomys coucha | reverse complement strand
AAAAAAAAAAAGAAAGAAAGACCCAACTTTTAAAATGGTTAAGATTTTCAAACCTTTCACTAATTAAAGCATATGTAAAACAAATGAGCCAGATTCCTCATCTCATTAGTAATTAGGAAATGCAAACCAAAACCAGGAGGTGCTACATACCCATTTGAATTTCTAAAATGAAAAACACTATACTGAGTGTTAACAAGGATATGGTGGCATTGACATTTCTGCACATTGCTGGTGAGAATGCAAAATGGCTTAGCTTCTCTGGAAAACATTTTGGCATTTTATGAAAATGTTCATCATATATAAACCACATGACTCAGGGCTTCCAGTCCAAGTACTGCTCTAGACAAATGAGAGAGGTGCCCATATATAAACGTGCACACAAACTTTTATAGAAATTTTACTTGTGCTAGCTCCCAAATAAAATATAACCCCCAAATTATATCATTTGAAGTTACAGAATAATAATACAAAGCCTGACCGGGCAGTGGTGGCACACACCTTTAATCCCAGCACTTGGGAGGCAGAGGCAAGCGGATTTCTGAGTTCGAGGCCAGCCTGGTCTACACAGTGAGTTCCAGGACAGCCAGGGATACACAGAGAAACCCTGTCTCAAAAAAACAAAACAAAACAAAAAAGTCTAAGAAAACCATAAATAAATAAAGTTGGGTGACTATAAAGGAAAGTTTCTTATATGACTGACTGAAAGTAACTATCACAAAAGACAACCAGAGCCACAGCCTTGCACAGAGTCTACTACAACCTTACATAAACAATACTTCTACCAGCTGTTGAGTGGTAATTGCCTACAGCCTTAGCACCTGGGAAGAAGAAGCAGGACGGTGGTGCACTCAGTGCCATCCTGGGTTGTATAATAAATGACCAGATCTAAAAAAAAAACAAAGTCAAACAAGAAGATTCATACAGATAACCAACCATTTGTCTTAAGACTGGCATAATTCCTGTCATTAATCTTCATAGCCTAATCATATTGTTTCAATTTTGCCTTTTGACATTAAAACTTACTCCAGGCCTTGGCCTATTTGAACGTACCAACAGTTTACTGTGATGTGATTCTATTTCTACAATAAACTGTTAATCTTAGAGACCACTTCACCAAACAACATAAAAAAATTTTACAAAGCAAACCAGAAAATGCATATTATAAGTAAAAGTAGGAGCTTTCTTTCTTAGAACAGTTTAAACGTTTCTTGCTTAGAACAGTTACTGAAACTTCTGTCATGATGCTACATGGCAATTTCTCTTACAATTTTAGTTAGTAGATTCAAAAACCCTTTAGTCAGTGATATCTGAATAAATTTGAAGCCAATCATGGCTAGGTTCTTATGTTTTCAAACTCCATTGATTTAGAAACTTGAAGAAGCTGGCTCAGAATTGAGTGACTTACTCTGAAGAAAGTCAACACAGAAGACCAAGGCCCAAGAAGTCAGCATTGAAATGATGGATAAGTGAGACTGATTAGCCTTGTTCCCTAAATTGAAACAAGAGAAAGAGTGGAAACAAGCTTTTTCATTGATTTTAATGTTAATGGCTAAAATAACCCTGTGAGTGGGTAGGTCATAGGCCCTAGGAAAGAATCTAATAATATAAATTTGCTAAGTGGACAAAGTAATAAACTGCCCCCTACATTCTTATTGTTAAAGCTATAGATTAGCACATCTCTCAACCCTCACAAGGGAGGCTTTGTTTTACAATAAATGACAATTAATATAAAGACTGCCAACTGATCAGTATGTTAAAAATAAGAGACTATGAAGTGTCCAGCTCTAAACAGGACAGCCATACCACAGTCCCTCCACCTAAGACTAAGGCATCATTGCATAAGAGTAGGTGGAAAGATTTTAAGAGTCAGAGGTAGTAGATGTTTGCAACAAAATAGTATTTGCTGGACATGCAGGGCCCATGAACATAAGAATTATAGGAGCTGCGACTGCTTGCATAAGACTGCTTGCTTTGCATGAGATCTAGCCAGATAAAATCCTAGTATAGGTGAGGGAAGGGCTCATTAATTCTACCCTTAGCCTATTGGCAACTGATAGCTGCTGTACGAGAAGTCAGTCTTCAGAAATATTGCCTCTGTGAGCCTGCCCATGTTCCAGAAGACCATCCTACAGCCAGGCACATGCAGTAGCAGTAAGTTGTCTCAGCGGTTTAAAAATAAAAAAAGAAAAAACACATGAAGTCAGAGGGAAAAATGGTACAGGAAATAGGGGAGGAGCTGGGAGAAGGAGTGTGGTATGATCAAAATCTACTATATGTATGTATGGAATTCTTAACCTAAACAAACAAACAAACAAACAAGTGGACAGGTTAAAAAGAAGCCTGAAAGAAAACAAAACAAAAAAAAAGAAGCCTGAAAGAAGGAAGATTAATTAAATATAATCGACTTGAGGTTTCCTAAATTCTAACACACAGAGATCCAAGGAAAACAAAACACAATAGAGAAGTTACAGATGATCAAATCTAATATCCAAAAAGCATTTATGAAAAGAGGAAACATACAGAAAGAAGCAAATCTAAGGAGATGCTTCAGACTTTTCCTGTATAAAGAGAGGAATAAGTAGCCATGAATCATTTCACATTGTAAATC
Source organism: Mastomys coucha (assembly GCF_008632895.1). Lineage (NCBI taxonomy): Eukaryota > Metazoa > Chordata > Mammalia > Rodentia > Muridae > Mastomys > Mastomys coucha. The sequence goes on along the minus strand of NW_022196900.1, from coordinate 69,285,230 downwards.
TTGGAACATACAACATGGACATCAATTTGGAGTGTGCCAACAACTGGGCCCCACTCTAGACTGAATTGGTCAGAACAATATAAAAAATGATGTCCTGGTAAATCCTACTTCACACATCGTAAAAGTTCATGAGCAGTGACAATTGTTAGTCTTACAGAAAGCATTAATTCTGACAAAACTGGTGCTTTCACATAGATTCCAGCAAAACGCTTCACAGTACCCATTAGTAAATTATTCTCAGAAGAACATGTCTATTAAGGCCACACATTTTCAGAAAGAGAAGAGCGAGCAAGCTGTGATTAAACATGGATTTCCTTTCCAATACAATTTTGTCACATGGTAAGTCTAGCTAAAGGCTCTGGGGCAAGGACAGAGGAGGAGAGAATACCATTAAGACTTTGGTTCTGTAAAATACTCTCACTTCCTGTCCATCTCGTCAAATCTATCATTAGGTATTTGTAAAGGAAATATTAATGAATACCCTTTCTATGTTTTTATCTAGGACTTTTAATCCTTCAAGTTTTGTATTTCAAAGTTTAGAGAGTACTTTCACATGCATTCTTACAACAATCGGTTTGGCCAAAAAGAGACTTATTTAAGGATGAAGAAATTGAGACTTAGAAAGGGGAAGGAATTTTCCCAGGGTCCCACAGCTGGTACAATGCAAATACCTAACCTAAAAGGTCCTTCTACTTTATTTCTTTTGCATTTATATTTTTTTCCCAAAAAGATGAAAACATACTCCTTACATTAGCATAAAGGACAGTCATAGAATTATTTTTCTGGGTGTGAAGAATCTGTTTCCACTTTCTACATGCAGGAATTAACAAGAGTACTAAGTATAGACTTTGTTCAATTGATGACTAATAGACTCTCCATAGGGATAATGGAGGGATGTTTACCTTCAGGTTTATAATTTCTCTTATCAATTAATGTGACTACTTCTTTCAGACTATAAACAAACCGAAGAAACTTTCCTGTCTTTTGTCTGTGTCTTTAGTCCTACAAAATATCTGATGCTTAGCAGCTTCTAAAAATACCAATGAACAACAAATTTGGCTACACAAGTTATTTGTCTGATTGTCTGCCTGCCTGCCTGTCTGTCTGTCTTGTCTGTCTATCCATTCACCCATCTATCTTCTGTTTGTCTATTCTTATCTATTTGTATAATCTAGGCATTGGGGTCAGAGACAAGAGGATCCTGACAGCTTGTTGGCTGGTTAGCCTAACCAAAAAGTGAACTCCTGGCTTTGTGAGAGACCCTGTCTCAAGGTATTAATACTGAGTGTGATACAGGAAGACGTTTGTTTTGCTCTGTCCTTATGGACTATCTCTATGGAGAGTCCATCAGTCTATTTATGAACACAAATAGACACATAGTACCAGCACACTCATGTGCAAGCACCATATACACATACCATTCATACCACACCCAACTCCCCACATCCCATCACATATACATGTACTCAAGCCCACATACCTTCCACAAAAAAGATGTTCATACATAACTCAGGATCTTACACATTCTCAGCAAGAAGTCTACAAATGAGAAATAAACCTTTTGTATCTAGATTTCTATGAGCTAAACTGATTTGTCTACAAAATCATTAATGAATTGTTAGCATTCAAAAACATAGTGAAAACTATGAAAAATCTAACACAGTATTTTTTCAGGTTCCTATAACATAAAGATTGAACCTAAATATTAGTACTTACTGTTTACGTTGAAGACTAGTTGCTAAAGAAACTCCAGTTATTAACAGTTTTTAATAAAGTAACTTAAAAATAGCTCATTCTAGGACTATGAAATTAGAAAAATGAATTTACACATGACAAGGAGCTGCCAGGTTTTAATCTTGAAGTCTTGCCCTGCTAGAATGTCTCTGGAATTTCCGGTAGGAGTGTTTAGAAAAGATTCTTTTTCATTTGGGTAGAGGTGGTATGTGGCAGTGAGTTGAAAAGCTGGATCTAGGAGTGGTTTGCTAATTTCTTTAGAGACAGAATTTAAAGGGGATCTGCCTCAATGTCTACCTTAGGAAAAGCCAGCTAGCTTGTGAACATTTGTATAAAGATTTACCTAATCCAAAGACAGTCTACTTATCTGCCTTGTGACCTGGGATGGGACCAACACACTTCCAAGCACCCCTGTTCAAACCCTGTTCTCTCTTGTACAGATTTGACATTTCTATTTTCAAGGGTCCCACAGTTTCCTGTTTCTCCCCAGAAAACTCATTCCTTCACTCAGTCATTCACTTAAACATTTATAAAACACTTAGTGCACACCTAATCAATGTTAGCCTTTTTTTTTTTTTTTTTTTTTAAGAAACTGGAGACAAGACTCCTAAAATACTTCTCTTTTCTCACTAGTTCTGAGAAGTAGACTACAAGCTTGGGAGAGAGGGTAACCTACACAAATATGGATTATAGTCAGTTTACAATTGTTTCTTTTCATTCCTACAATACCACACAAAAGCACTATTACTTCGTGACAGACAAATTGACTATGTAACTTGCCAGGGTGCCCCCTGCTGAGTTGTGCTTGTTACACTAAACCCAACAGTCCTCAAATTTTAAGATGCACAGAAATCATTTCTCAAAACCAAAAAGAACAGAACACTCCCTGGTTCACTAGCAGAATTTTCAACACAAAAGCCTAGAAATTTGCATTCTTAATAAAATGCTCTGTGGACTACACTGTAACAAGCAAACAAAGCAGATGTTATAACCGTATTATTGTAAAGACTGAGCCTATGGACAACTGCTTCTTGTACAACTAAAGTATTAACATTCCTTTCTCACCTGCATCAAGCCATGTAAAACTATAAGCTATATCTTATTTTCAGATTTTAAAATGTCTTCCCCTTCCTAGGTCCACTCTGTTATTTTCCATTCATTCTTTCAGACTCAGTTTAAACTATCATCACTACACAAAATATTTCCTAGAGAATTAACAGATATCAGGTACTAACCTAAGTAATACTTACGAGTATTAACTGATATGGCTTTCATAAAAACTGTACAAGTAGCTTCAAAGTGACATTAAAGATAGAAGAACAAGGGGCTTGAGAGATGGTTCGGTGGTTAAGGGTACTGCTACCCTTTCAGAGGTCCCAGGTTTGATTCCCAAGCTCCTACATGGTAGATTACTATGGAATGTGTAATGAGTAGTTTCTCCAAAGGGAAGAGTAAAGGAGTCCACAGGCAGATATACTTTAGATATTTCCCTGACAGAAACACATCACTGTGAAAAGCAAATATAAATGTGCTCTCAAGCACATGATGGTTTGTCTGCTCTTGACTTAAAAAGTGAAATTCTACAGTTCATTCTCCTAATAAACAGTAATAAGATACTCAGTGGTACACAGTCAAATTGATTGTATAGAAGGCTTTATCCCTTTCCTAGATAAGAGATGTTCATAAATATTTTGGGTCGGTTGTAAAGCTGAATAAATCTATTGCTTTACATGAATAAACTGGCTAAGATAACAAAATATATGTTCTTTGTTTCAGATATACCTACAGTATCTGCATTGAAAAAAATTCCACAGACTGTATTGTTTGTACTTTATAAATAAATAATTAGTCTACTTTTTCCTCAGGATAAATCCTTTATACATGCTAGAAAAGTATAAGCAAATCTAGATAAAATATTACTAAAATGAAAATGATATGGGCTGGTGAAGATGTAGCTCCACTGATAGAGTGCTGTTTCATATGCAGAAAGCCTTCGTTTGATCCCGCAGCACTGTCTAAACAATGTATGGTTGTATGCATGCCTATCTATCTCAGTGCTCGAGGTTATCCTTGGCTACATAGCAAGTCTGAGGCCAACCTGAGACATTTTTAAGACCCTGTCTTTAAAAAAAACAAAGACTTTTTTTGGGGGGGGAGGGTGGGTTCGAGACAGGGTTTCTTTGTGTAGCCTTGGCTGTCCTGGAACTCACTCTGTAGACCAGGCTAGCCTCGAACTCAGAAATCCAACTGCCTCTGCCTCCCAAGTGCTGGGATTAAAGGTGAGCACCACCATCACCCGGCAAAAAAAAAATAAAGATCTTAAAGTCAAAAAGATAGAATGCAAAATCATTTGAAAAGTCTTCTCTGCTAAATCCTCTTTTCCATTACACATTCCAGTATAAGATAAAGTAATACTAAGGCAACAGATAACAAAGTTGACTCTGTAAGTGATCTTGGGTTCATAACATAATGGTTGTTTCTTCAACTATACAATGATAAAATAAGACTACACCAATTCCAACATTTATTTTCAGTTCACCCTAGAGTAAAAATAATAGATAACATTTATGTGCTTCTAATTAAAGACTACATGGTATAGTATATGCTTTAATATCTATTATCTTAATCTTCAAGACATGCATAGAACATAAGACTATTATCTTCATTTATATTATGAGGGAATTGGAAACTAACTCAAAAGAACAATGACACAGAAATGATTTTTCAACAGTCCCTCTGGCAGCTATGGTGCTAGCAGTCACAGCACTCCACTTCTGAGACCTGCTACTCCACAGCCAGGGCCTGTAAGGTAAACACTGTGAAATTCTGCTGTTGTCTATAAAATAGAACTTTTGTCCCATTAGTCACTGGAAAGTATTACATATCCTCATAGTTTCCTCTTTAGTAAGATGGGTATAAAACACATGCTTTGAAGAATATACAAATGACCCAGCCTTATGCTAACAATGCTAGTATTTTAATAGGTGCCCCAGAAGTTATTTAATGCAAGATAATACAATTCTGTTAAAATGGATTTTAAAGTCCATTCTACCATCTGTGAATTTTCCTTCTGAAAAATTTTATTGTCAAATGAGCATACAATAAAAGAATTATATGGTATATAGTTCTGTGAATTCTGACATGCACATAGTCATGTAATCACTACCACTATTTCTATCTCAGTGTCCTACATATACCTGGCATCATGAAAATTATGTAATCGTTTTACTAGAATTATCGGTCTATCAATAATATCTAAAGGCTTGTATCAACCCTATTGGTACCAGTGTTGAGGATACTGTGGACGCATGGAAAACAGGTCCCTGAAAAATTATTAAGTTCAGTGCCCAAAACAAACAAATGCTGGCTCTTCAGCTGTAACCTATGAACCTCCCTTTGAAACTAAGAAGTTGGGTTTTTTGGTCTCTTCTGCCTGCAGCCACTGCTCTGTTTTCATACTATACTGCAAATACCTATTTCTCTGAAAGGATAGTTAAATGGATGGAACAACTGGAATCAAAGCAAATTTGTGGAAAAAAATTAGTAGATTAACAAAAAAAGTCACATGCCTTTAATCCCAGCACTCCAGAGCAGACACAGACAGTTCTCTAGGATCTAGTCTACCTAGTCCACATGGAGAATTCCAGGCCAACAGGGCTAGTGAGACTGTGTTTCAAAAAAGAGAACAAAGTTTGTAGAAGTAAAGCTAACAGGAAAAATTGTACTGTGAGGCTACCACATCTCTTGTTTGACTTGCTTATTACTACACATATGCTTAGCTTTTGATAAATTCACATCTTCTTTTTGTTTTTTCTCATTTTCCCAAAATTCAATGTTCTCTCAGTTTACTCATGCTATATCTGTTCTTGAAATGAATCAAATATGCCTCTTTAGAGAAATTCCCCTTGACTACAATGACTATTTATTTATTTCCTTGTTTGGTTTTTGAAACAGGCTTGTTTGTTTTGTTGCTCAGGCTGCCTTCAAGTTCAGGATTCTTCTGCCCTGCTTCCTGAGTCTTGGGTTTATGGGCATTTCTGCCCCTAAATTCCTTCCTATAAATATGCTCATATAGTGCCATAAAGAACTCGGGGGATATGAATATCTCCAAAATAAAATAAAATAAAATAAAATAAAATAAAATAAAATAAAATAAAATAAAATGTTTAGCTAAGTATATAATATTTAAGAAAAGAACAAATTTTGTAATGGATGAGAGAAAATGTTTCCATTAACATTTCTTTAAAGTGTCCATCAGGCTTGACATTGTGAAGAGCTATGCAAGAAGGATTTCAGTTTTAATTTTTATTTTGAGTTTCAAGACAATGTTGTATACAGATTGTCCGAGTGGTTGAGAGTACACACAACCTCCTGTACCTTCAACTCCAGGAGTTACAATGCCTCTCTGGCCTCAATCAGCATCATGCAGTCACATGTATGCAGGCACCTATATATACACATAATTAAAAGTAAGAAAAATAAATCTTTAAAAAAAAATCTAAACCAAAAAACCCAAGGCTATACATAAAAGGAAGTAAGTAACCAGACACACTGCCCCAAGAGCCAGTTACTATCTCTTCACTAGCAAAGTACATATACTTCATCTGACCTTGCTGTTACTGAAAGAAAAAAGTAGACAGGTTGGGCCAATGATTTAACAATGAATGCTTTTACAGTGATAGATGGTGACAGCTGAAATAAAAAAAAGAATGCATTACTGAGATATTATCAATTGTGTTCTGTCATTACACATAGTTCCACCCAGTCTAAACTTGTCAAAAAGTGTTACTGTAATCCATGAAGAAGACTCCACCTCAGGCAGCAGAGGGGAAAATGTGGAGGACTGGCTGTGAGCAGGTGTGCTGAACTGTAATGCCAATGTTGACTCACTAATCTCTTTACATTAGTCTCATCGATGACAATTACTAACTTCTACTCTGAGGTGTCAGGAATGGATGAACTAATCCGTCAGCAGCAGGTATTTTAAGAGCAACAAATGTAAACAAAGAGGGTGTACATGTACTTTAAAAAAAAAAAACAGTGAGTGTTATTTCATGCACAAAAGTAGACAGTAAGACAAGTTTTTTGTTTTTTATTTTTTAAAATTCCATTCAACCGGCTAAGATATTGGGAATATAGGAACGTCTGGTCTACACTTCAGGTCAGTCAATTTTAACTTTATTTAATCTTAGGAGTACTGATTCAATTTAGTTCATTAATACAAGGGTAAGTTAGTGTCACGACAGATCATGATGTATGCAAAGCAAATGTGGAATGTGGCCGTGAAGCAGCTGTAGGAATCTGACAAGTTATTTAACCTCTACATACACATCAGATCTTCTTCAGTAAAAGAGTGACAGTAACTACTTATGACTACTGTTAGAGCGAAGAGATGATTTATGGAAAATAAAATAATACTTTGAAAAGCAGATATGGAATGCATTCATAGCTGTGTCTGTTGGTAAGCCTATGTTCCCAGCTACCTGAGAGGCTGAGACAGGAGAACTATGAATTTGAAGCTAGCCTTGGCACACAGTGATATCTCATCTCTGAAAACAAAGAACCAAAGGCACATATTTAGTCCCTTCTTCAAGGTACTTCAGACACCCTTGTTTCCATTGGAGGTAAAAGTTTGGACTCGAATGCCAAGTAATACACTGCTCAGCTGCTCAGGCTTAAAAGCTCATAAAGACAAAGCTTGAATATTTTCTGCTCTGTTGGATTACAGGAGTGTTCAGAATGTGCAGTAACAACTTCTCAAATTCTCAGGGGTGATGGCTAGCTTTAATTGTCAACTTGATACAGTGTAGAAATCACCTAGGAAGAGACACAGTGAGGCGCTGTCTGCTTCAGGTTAGCCTATGGGCTTGTATGTTTTTGTGGGGCTAATGGAGGTGGGAAAACCCATCCACTAACCCCACTGTTCCTCAGCAGGGATCCCAAACTATGTGAAAATAGAGAAAAATGAGGTTAGCATAAGCATTCATTCTTGTTATATAAGTCAGGCTGGCCTCAAATTTGTAGTAGTCCTCTTGCCTATTCCTTGAGTTCTAGATTATAATGTGTTACTATGTCCACCTTAATATCAGACTGTGGTAGTCCAATCTATTCTTTTGTTTTCCATATTTCTGGTACATTTCTAAGAAATGCAGGAGAAACCTAAGTTCATGTAGCTATTCCCTTATACATTCCTCAAAGTGCCTTTTAGTTCTTAAGCTTCACTCTTGACTCATTCCTGCCTAGTAAAAAGGGTGAAAGCCATGGCACTAAGCTGTGGCATCTGGATACCTAGCTTTCCCAGAGCTAATGTTGAGCAGACTGCTCCTTCCCAGTGAAGGACCTGCTATCCTTGGAGATCAACCGCCTCTCCTGAGGTTTTGTTTTTTTGGTCTCTACTTTCTTCCTTAGGTACATATTGCAAAATGTAATCAGTCTATCTCAAAGAGCCCCTAATTCTTAGCAGTTTAAGCACTGCTCAAAAACTGAAGTCTAAAATTTCTTCTGAGACTCATGAAAACTATCAGCTGTTAAGCTAACAGATAAAACCAATCACAAGTTATTTCCAAAATAAAATGGCTCAAAGTAAAGATCCCTATTTCCCAGATGAAGAATGGTGAGAAAGGACTGGACCAAAACAAACACAGACACACAGACAAAGACACACACACACACACACACACAC
>NW_022196900.1:69271242-69276804 GCF_008632895.1 Mastomys coucha | reverse complement strand
AAGGAAAAAAACCAACAAAAGCCCCACAATAACAACATCCACCCCCATTCCCCCCCGACAAACCCAGTAAGGAAAACATCAAATCCTGTATCTCCATGTCTACCAAAAGGGCACGCATGGCAGTGTGTGTGTGCTTCAAAGGGTTTGAGCAGCTCTGACTCTTTGGCCTGGCTACAGCCCACATGGGCTCTTTCTTGAGCTGGCTCTGTTTACTGCTTCTAGTGGTCCTCTGCAAATGTTCCACATCCTTGACATTTTTAACTTCCTGAGGTTTCCAATAAATATTGCTTCCTCTCTGACAACTCCGTTTCAGGAGCTACCTGTAGACATTCCAAATCTGTTGTACAGTGCCCTAGAACTCTTGTATTCTCCATCTCTACATGTCCACCACCAGCAAAGGAAAACAAGGTCTGCTGTCAGCTTAAGCAGTAGCTGGGCCTAGGGGTTCATGGAAGCATCACTCTCTCAGTGCTTGGACAGCTGAATAATGGGAACAATGCTGATGATGCCCATAAACTCTGGAACTGTCTCTCAAAGAAAAGCTTTTCAAGTAAATTTGCACCTTACATCCTTGAGCTTGCTTTGGGTGGATCACAGCCAATGGCTGAGATGCCTTCAAGGGATCTTTGCTATTGTCTGGATGCAACATCCCTGGCATCTTTTCAGAGACACTAATCTGTTTAAGCAACCACACCTTCTTTGGCCCCAACTTCAAACATGTTCCTTTTCTACCTAATGGCAGTTTTTCAAATCCTTCTGCTTGCTCTCCCTTATGATTTTCACTATAGATTTATCTAAAGAAGCAAGCAATATCCATGCTCATGGATGGAATGTTTAGGAGGCCTGAAGTTTCCCGTCACCAAATTAGTTAGTTTCACACCTTTAAACTCAACTTAACAGTCTTAGGCATGGGCAGCATGTGCACAAGCTCTGTTAGAATGTAATAGAAGTGGGCTCTAGTCTGATTCCCCATTCATATTTGTAATCTAATGAATTTCTATCAGCATTCTAGTATTCTAGGCTCATATGATAATCATCCATTAAGCTCTACTTACAATGTCCTGGCTTTTCTTTACTGCTTCTCCCAACTTCTACAACTTCTTCCCATAACTAATTCCAAAATCATTTGAACCACAAAGCCATCCACAGTCATAGAAACAATCTCCTATCTCAGCACCACTCTCTGTTAGCCTATCATTGGTGTCAAAAATACCTGAGAAACAACACAATGAAGGGAGATTTTTTTTAGGCTTTTATTTTTAATCCAGTTATTTGGGGCTGGTGAAAAATAAAGAACATCATTGTGAGGCATGCATAATGGTCTTCTCATTGAAAACAGGAGGCAGAGAAAGGCAGAGAGGAAAGAGCCAGAGACATGGTATGCATACGATGACCAATTTCCTCCAACAAAGCTGGAACTCCTAAAAACTATTCAACTATGAATTAATCCACTGATTACGTTACTGACCTAGGAAGCTAATCTCTTTGGGGAACCGGCCTTCAAATACATGAAACTGTTTGGAACTTTATATTAAAAGCATAACAAAGTTCACTGGCAGTACTGAGATTTACATGCATCTTTATCTCAAAGAATTATTAGAGAATTAGTTCTCCTTTGATATGTGGCATTTTTCCCTGCTCTAATAGTAATTTTTTAAAAAAATGGTATGATTTCTTTCTTGCTATAAAAATATATTTAACAGAGGTAAATCACTAATCTTTCTTTAATATAAAAATAAAAAAAATAATTAATTTGTCTTTTAAAAATGTCTTAATAAAACATTGCCAGTGGTAATAAACACACTATATCTTTTATACAATCAATTTTCATACATTCACTAGCAATATTGTCCTTATATAGAGTTTATATTAGTGGTGAAATAGTTTGGACTATAATGAAGTGGTTTGTAGTACTTATAAATGCTTTTGTGCTTCGATAAGCCACACTTGGGTTACAACCAATTTTGGGTAACAAGGAATCAAACTAATTCAAACAAACAAAAATAAATGCAAGTTTAACAATAACATAGAAATATGAAAGCTCAGGAATCAAGATCAACTGTTTCTATGAAAGTGAAATAAGCGTGAATAAAACTGAGTCATAGTCTGGTAGCCATGCCAGCCTAGGAATCAGGTAGGTGAACTTCACTATCCTTTCTGTCTTCTACTACAAAATTTCCTGTCTTATCCCCAGCCCTGTAGCAGAGGACCTGCAATGTTCTTTCCTCCCTCTGACTAGACTTCTTGAGGAATCTGTAGATCCTTGGGGAAGGCTCAGCTTTCCTGTAGAGAGAATCTCTTGTGTGATATATGTCAAATAAAAAAGTTGATTGGCCAATATGCTGAGGCAGGAAATGGGAAGTGGGAGTTCTGGTAGGGAGAGAGGAACTCTGGGACAGAGTCAGGTATGGGAAGAGATTCACCCAGAACTCTGAGGAGACACATGAAACTAAGAAGAGGGACCCAGCCCTGTGGCACTCATAGAATAATGGGTTGATTAAGTTATGAGTTAGTTGGGGAACAAGCCCAAGATCATGGCCTAGGCATTTATTCATATATAATCAAATTTCAGAGCTGTTACTTAGGGAGCTAGGGTCCTGAAGGAAAAGACGGGGCTATACTTTCCTCCTTCTTGCCAACCCTCTCACTCAGCTCCCTCCCTTCTATCCCATCCCCATCCTGCTAACGAGCCCCACGTTCTGCTCTGTGCTTACAATGGCTACCACCTGGCAGAGACCCCACAGTACTCCCTACTGCGCAACGACACCCACCACACTCCAAGATCCACAGAGGCCAACAGAAACTAAGGAATAGAGCACTCATCCTACAGAAAAAGGACCATAACAACACCTAGAATTACAATCAGCTCAAATCTAGATGCCTAGACACCAGCATAAAAACACAATCAGTAACAGCCAGGATAATATCCCTCCATAAGAATCCAGCAACACTAGTACAGTAGGCCCTGAAAAATATAACATAGCTCAAGCATGAGACAAGAACAGCTATTACGAATATGTTCAAGTACCTTACACAGGATATAAATTTAGTGATGAAGTCTATGAAAACACAAACAGCAGAATGGGAGAGTAAGAGACCTTGAAACATGCTCAGTCCTGAGTAGGATGTATCCATCAAATTCCTTGCCTCAGGGTTCAGGGACCTCTGAGGAAGAAGAGATGGAAAGATTATAAGAGCCAATGGGGATTGAAGACATCAATGAAACAAGGCTTTCAATACACAACAGGACTGATGTACATGAATTTAGAGAATATGCTATGCTGCATAGGGCCTGAACAGATCTAAGCCAAGTAGGGGTCTCACTACTGAAAGGGTAAGCAGATGCAAGCCTCCATCCCTAATTTAGAAGCTATCTTCAATTGATAACTACTGGCAAAAGGAAAATTGGTTTTTTGCAATGGAGTCTCACTGGGTATACAAACCATGGGCAGTTCCCATGCTCAGCAGTAGATGACCAACACAAAATCAACATAAAATAAGTGGTATTTTTGGAGAACTATTTTATCTGGGCATTTAAAAACAAACAGATAATCCCACCCTTACAGATTCTTTGGTTATATGTTGTGGCTTGCAATTTTAGTTTTATGGTCTCTCTCTTTCTCTCTCTCTCTCTCTCTCTCTCTCTCTCTCTCTCTCTCTCTCTCTCTCTCTCTCTCTCTCTCTCTGTGCTTCATAGAGTTTGGATGAGTTTCTTGTGCTTTTTCTTTGGCTCTTTTATATCCCTTCTGTTTGTTTTGACCTATTCTAGCTTAATTGTTTTTATTTGACATTATTATTGGTGGTGGTGGTATGCCTTTGTATTCTAATGAGATAGAGAAAGGGTATGGATTTGGATTGGTGGGGAAGTGAGGAGAATCTGGGAAAACCTAGGAAGTAGAAACCATAATCAGAATATATAGTACAGTAAAACAAACAAACAAACAAAAAACCCAACTATTTTCAAATAAAACAATTAAACAAACCAAATTGACTCATATTGCCTAGAGAGATGGTTCCGTGTTTAAGATGCCTGCTATACAAACCTGAATCTGGGTCCTCAGGACCCACAATGAATCTGGGAACTATAAAGAGAATATCTTATGTATCATATGGATGCATTGCCTATTTATTAAACAAAAAACCAAACCTATGGCATACAGGAAAGGGTAAAATACAAGGTGAAACATCTGGGAGGCAGGAAGAACTCTGGGATAGAGCCAGGTGTGGAAGATTCACCCAGGAAATGTGATGAGATTGATGCATGGTACCTAAGCACAGGTAACTAGCCAATGACAGAATGTAGGTTAAAATAATTGGGTTATTTTCCTTATCATCTATTCAGAGAAGAGTCTAGCTAGATGGTTAGGGTATTTGTAAATATATTCTGAGTGTGAGTTTATTTCTGGGAACATGGGGTTGGGAGGAAGAAGCAGACTAAGTTCTACACTAGCACACCCATTTTTAATCCCTGTGCCCCTACAGCAAAGCTGGAGCAGAAACAAGGAAATTCTCAGAAGTTCACAGGCATGTTAGTTAGCCTTGTATATAGAAAAGAGATGAGAGACTTTGTGTCAAATATGATGGAAGGTGAGGAGGACTGATGCTCAGGTTGTTTTGACTTCCAAACATATACCATAGTGTATGTCCACCTACAGTTACACAAACACAAAACATATAGCAAAATTGACTTAGAGATTACTCAAATATAAATGCTTGAAAATCTCGGTAGATAGTTATATACTCTAGGAATCTTACACTGCAGGGATCAGGGCTAATCTGGGTAGACAATAAGTCATACTTGCTCCACTTCTCTTGGTGTGTGTACTGAGAGCTTTTCCTGTGTAACTTCATGTCAAGCTTCCTATTTAGCATGTGTGGTTCATCCAGTTAGATGATTCCTAGGCTTTATCTACATAACCACTTGGAATTTATTGGCATCTCTGAGATTTAGTCATAGTGTATTTTGCTTACATCTGTGTTCTTAGTGCTTGAGTACAGTAAAAGCTCAATACACTTCTGAAATGAATTTACAGACCAAGATGGGAGATGTCATCACCATCTATGATACAAACCTAATAATGGAGGGGGAAAACCTGGCTCAGTAATCCTTCCTTAGCAGAAAGTAACTAGCTACAGAAAAGTATCTATGGTATACTCGCCTACCCATTAAGTGCCATAAGCATTACAGTCAACATGATTGTCCGTTTAGTTACTTATGGACATTAACTGTCTCCTGCAGGTGCACTAGAATTCTACATAGAGCAGAGTAACCTTGACATTACAATCCTCTTGCTTCCTAATTTGGAGTACTGTAATTACAGATGCCATCATACTTGATTTCAATGAAAATATGTTTTAAAGTATCATATTTTTGTCGGGTATGGCGTTATATGACTGTTGTTCCAGCACTTAGGAGGTTGAAGTAGAATCAGGCATGTGAAGCTAGACTAATTAACAGTGTGATACTGGCTCATATGAATGAAAACAAGTCAAACCATAAAACAGTAACTGAAACCAGGCAATCTCCCTCCCCTCCCCTCCCTCCCTCCCTTTTTCCCTCCC
>NW_022196900.1:69268801-69271169 GCF_008632895.1 Mastomys coucha | reverse complement strand
CCCCCCCCCTCTCACACACACACACACACACACACACACACGTAAACACACATATTTATATGTATGTATATAATTAAAAAACTCTATCAGAGATGGCCAGATGCCAGGAGAATGAATAGAAATCTGCAACTGATGGGTGGGGAGGTTGGGGGTAATCTCCACAAGACAGAGACCTGGGATAAGGGAGGCGCCCAAGAATCAATGGGGGGGTGACCTTAGCTGTGACTCACAGCATTGGGGATATGGAACCTGAAGAGGCCACTCCTATAGCCAGGCAGGACTCCCAGTGGAACAATAGGGACACCAAACCACCCAAAAAACTTTTGACCCAAAACTTATCCTGTCTACAAGAAATGCAGGGATAAAGATGAAGCAGAGACTGAGGAATGGACAACCAATGACTGGTCCAACATGAGACCTATTCCATGAGCAAGCACCAATCCCTGACACTATTAATGATACTCTGTTAAGCTTGCAGATAGGAGCCTCTGAGAGGCTCCACCCAGCAGCTAACTCAGACACCCACAGGCAAAAAGTAGATGGAGCCTGGGGACTCTTAGGGAAGAACATGAGGAAAGATTGAGGGCTCTGAAGGGAATACCACAGGAAGACCAACAGAGTCAATTAACCTAGACCCTTGGGGCTCTCAGAGGCTGAACCACCAACCAAAGAGCATACAAGGTCTGGGCCTAGGCCTCCCTGCACATGTGTAGCAGATGTGCAGCTTGGTCTTCACGTGGGTCTGGAACAACTGCAACAGGGACTATCCCAAAAGCTGTTGCCTGTTTGTGGGATACATTCTTACTAGCTGGGCTGCCTTGTCTTGCCTCAGTGGGTGAGGATACGCTTAGCCTCAAAAACAGATAAGCCACAGTGGGGAGGATATCAAAGGGGGTCCCCATCCTCTCAGAGGAGAAGGGTAGTGGGCAAAGGATTGTGGGGTGGGGTGACTGGGAGAGGGGGCAGGGAGAAAGATGTAAAGTGAATAAGTAAAAACCAAACCAAAATAAAACCTCTCCTATCAGAACTACTGAGTAGTCTTCCTAGCCTTAGGAAGTACTATGTGAGTGTATGTATTCTTAAAACTTAAGAGTAAAATCTCTTTTAAGGCATGGTTGTTAAATAAGTTTTGCTTTAGTTTTTGCATTAGAGAATTGCTTTGATCTTTGTAGGTCTTAATGATGGCTGATTTCTGCTTTAAAAATCAGGTATACAGGTTAGAATTTGTATCTGTATTGTTAACTGCAAAAAATTATGAGTGTAACAATAGTGAGATTTTAAGGAGAAGAAAGCAATTTTTTTAAAAAACACATTTCATATAACAAACTATAAATTCAACAATTTCTTTTGGTAACAATAAAAAATAACAACACCTGCCATAAGTAAAAAACATACCTTTTCTGTGCTATAAAAGTTTTTATATTTATGAGTCAAGAGTCCTATAAGTAGCCTGACCTCAAACTTGCAGCCTTCTGCCTCAGCACCATGAACATACAATTATAGGCATGTAGTTACTATGCTAGGCATATCAGTGTTGTTGCTAATTACCAAGCAAAAATTTCCTAAAAATACATCTACAATATTTCTATGGCCCATTTGACCCAGGTTCCACTAATGTATTTTTAGAATTCACTCACTCACCCACCCACACACACACAGAAGAGGGGGGTTGAATATGAACATATGAATATATAGTGTAACTGCTCTTCCAATATTCCCTGATCTCTAGCTGGACTGTACCCATTTGCTGATACAAGTTAATCAAAGATTAGGCTGGAAGGGAGTAAGCCTTAAAAGGAATTCTAAATGAAATAATACTGAATAAGTAAATAATAAATAGATCATAAAGTTGTGTTACAAATGCTTATCAAACACATTTCATCTATAGGTAAAAAAAACAGTGCTAATAAAAATTTAATTCATTTATGAAGAATTTAAAAAATTTAATTCATTTAAAGAAGAAAACAAAGATTCAAAGATTCTAGAACATGGCTATTGACACAGCCTTTCCTTCTGTCAACAACTCTCTGTACAGAGGGTCTACCCTTGTGATGAGCACTTAGCAGAGGCTCAATAAACATTTCATGAGATTCAGCTATTTTCTGGGTCACCAGAAATGATTCAGGAGTGAAAATGTTTCAGGTTTGAATATAATGAAAGGTTTATACTAGCATATATGCTAGGGTAGTATTAATATAATGGAATGAGTGAAATAATCCATATAACTCAACCAAAGAGTCATGGAAATAAGGTGATTACTACTCAAGCACTTCTACGACCTAAGAAAAGAAAAGGAGAGGAGAGGCCGGGCGGTGGTGGCGCACGCCTTTAATCCTAGCACTTGGGAGGCAGAGGCAGGCGGATTTCC
>NW_022196900.1:69266692-69268681 GCF_008632895.1 Mastomys coucha | reverse complement strand
AGGAGAGAAGAGGGGAGGGGAGGGGAGAGGATGGGAGGGGAAGGCAGGGGAGGAGAGGAGAGAAAAAAGAAATAAAAACAAACAGAGTCTGCTTGGCTTTGAACTTGCAACACCTATGTATCCCAAATTCTGGGGTTAAGGCATGAGCAATTTATACTTGGCCATGAAAGTACAATGAAAGGAAACTCAAGCCAAGTAAGCTATACTTTATGTCTATTCATTGATTTAATTATACATTTAGCACAGTTTTACTTGTAATTATTTCAAAAGGCAAGCTCACAGATACAAACAATACTATTTCTTGGGTGCTAGAGAGATGGCTCTATGCTTAAGGGCACTCATTGCTCTTCCAGAGGACCTGGGTTCAAATCCCAGTACCCACATGGCAGCTTAGAACTGTCTGTAACTCCAAAATCTGACACTTTCACATAGACATCCATGCAGATTCAACACCAATGCACATAAAATAAAGGTCAAAACATTTTAAAAAAATACTACTTCTTGTCACAGATTCAGAAAACCATATGATCTTCACAGTTCTGACAAAATATTTGCTTGTAGAAGTTTTTGTAATGATCTGAATGAAAACGGCCCCCACAGACTCATAGGGAGAAGCACTATTGGAGGTGTGGCCTTATTGGAGGAAGTGTGTCACTTGTGTGGGCTTTGAGGTATCAGTTGTTCAGATTCTGTCTTCGTGCTGCCTACAGATCCAGATGTAGAACTCCTAGCTACCAGAAAAGCACCATGTTTGCTTGTACACTCATCCAGCCCTAATTAAATATTTTCTTTATAACTGTTACTATTGCCATGGTGACCTTCATAGCAACAAATCCTAACTAAGACACTTTTCTTGAAAACTGTATTTATAACCAATCTAATAATACTCACGAAGACACTAAAAGCATAAGAATCTTTCTCTTTTTATAGTTAAATTTCAATAATAGGAGCCTTGGATTTTTCATGTGACCTCATGTAAATTTTGTGCTCAGTATTAACTGAATTAACATCAATTTCCTTATGAATGAACTACAAGACTCTCAAATTAAGATGAAAAATATGCATTCATATTATTTATTATACAGCATAATCTGTAAATCTGATACTAATGAGACTCAAGATTTAAATGGCTGAGGAATGTGTTTAGTGAATTACTGCCAATCAATGCCTCTATTCCAGGAGGCAAATGTAATCTTGGATGGCAACACACCTATTATTACAAATTCCTAACTAAGTACAGTGCTTCATTATTTCAAAATGTCACTGTCAATTTATAGAGTAACACATAAACATCTTTCTACCATATACATGGCTGTCGTTCCTTCAAAGCAAATAGCAAATGACTATATAGAAAAATTACAATCTAACCATCTTTTTGGAAGTAAAAGAAACCCAGTAAACATTAAAGAACTAAACTTGTACCTGAAGATGTCCCTCATTTGGTATAGCATACATGTAGCATGTATTAAGTTCTGGGTTTGACCTTGAGCACTATATAAAATCAGGCACAGTGACACACACCTATAATCCAGCAATTGGGAGATAGAGAGAAGTAATGCAAGTTCTGAGTCATCTTTGGTTTGTCTGAGACATATGGGGCCCTGTCTCAGAGGGAGCCTGAGATATATGACACCCTTTCTCTATGGAAACCTGAGATGCGATGGAGGGTAGGGATCTGTCTCATAAAACAAATAAGAGAGCAAAAGTAGTCACAACACTCTATATCTGACATTGTAGGGACCTTATGTTTATATGACCTAATCAAACATTACCTTTTCAAGTTAACTTATTTCATGAAAATTCTTCTAAACATTCACATATTTAATCAACTAACAAACATTTACTGAGTACTGAATTTTTCCTAGGAATAAGGAGATGGAGTTATAAACATGAGTAAAAGATGACTCCTATCGAAAAAGCAAACAGTCAGAGTGGCTAGGATAAAAAACTCAGGTGACAGCAGATGCTGGAGAGGTTGTGGAGAAAGAG
>NW_022196900.1:69214952-69265606 GCF_008632895.1 Mastomys coucha | reverse complement strand
TCTAAAATAAATAAATAAAAAAAAAAAAAAGATGACTCCTATCGAAAAAGCAAACAGACAAAAAAACATAATTGGGCCTAGGTGGTCGTGCACAACTTTGATCCTAGTATTAGAGGGAGAGCAGGCAGATCTTTGTGAGTTCTAGGTCAGCTTGGTCTATACTGTGAGTTCCAAAAACCAAGGCTACAAAAGAAAACCCCATTTCAAAACAAGCAAACACTCAAACAAAACCAATTACCTTTCCACCCCACCAAAGCAAAAAGAATCAAACAAAACCCCTCTTAATTGGCCAGGTAGCGGTGGCGGTGGCGGTGGCAGCAGCAGCACACGCCTTTAATCCCAGCACTTAGGAGGCAGAGACAGGTGGATTTCTGAGTTCGAGGCCAGCCTGGTCTACAGTGTGAGTTCCAGGACAGCCAGGTATACACAGAGAAACCCTGTCTCGAAGGCCCCCCCTCAAAACCCCAAAAACCTCTTAATTGAATGGAAGACACAGCTAAGTAAAGCAAAATGCACTCGTGGAGTCTTATACTGCCTATAGTTTTACATTTGCACTAAATGAAAGAGTACTCTACTGAAGATACGCTGGATTCCTAGATACTGCTTAGAACTACTTTCTCTTTTTGCTGTTCTACAGAAAATTTTAAAAATTAAAAAAATTAAAGTATAAGTTTACAAATATCCAAAAGCTTAGCACTTTTCAATTAACATATGCTAATATCTGCTTCATACTTTTATTAAAGAATTATTTTGATAATATAGAAAGTTCTTAATTGATCTAGTATTAATGATTAAGGGATTGTTAAGAGCCACCAACTAGATGACCCTGGGTAAACTGACTTAACTTTGACCTTTAGTTTTCTCATTTAAACATAATCATCCCAACCTCAATTGTACTGTCTTATATTTGAGGCTCCATATCCATGATCTACACAGCTTATAGTTGGATTGGATCATCTAGAGCCAGAGTTCTCAACCTTCCTAATGCTACGATACAGTTTTTTCTTTTCTTTCTTTCTTTCTTTTTTTTTCTTCGAGACAGGGTTTCTCTGTGTAGCCTTGGCTGTCCTGGAACTCACGCTGCAGACCAGGCTGGCCTCGAACTCAGAAATCCACCTGCCTCTGCCTCCCAAGTGCTGGATGTGCGCCACCACCGCCCGGCTGCTATGATACAGTTTAATACAGTTCCTCATGATGGGTGACCCCCCAACCATAAAATTATTTTTTGTTACTTCATAACTGTAATTTTGCTACTGTTACAAATCATTAACGCAAATAACTGTGTTTTCCAAATGAATTCTGGTCACCTCTGTGAAGGGGCTGTTTGACTTCCAAATGGATTACAACCTGTAGATTGAGAACTGCTGAACCTCTAGTACCATGAAGAGAGAGCATAGTAATGAAGGAAAATGTAGCTATTCTTTTATGTATTCTATATTAAACACTAAAGTTGGCAATATCTCTATCAAATTTAGTCCTCGGCTCCTTAGCTCAGTGCCTCCTACTAAGCCTGTAGAAAATGGAATGATAAATGTTGCAGGACATTTCATCACACTGTGAGAGATTTTGTTATTTACTGAAAAAAGAAAACAAAACAAAACAGAAACAACTGTTTCTAGTTGTGGTGTGGCTCAGCCCTTAGCACACACCATTAATCCCAAAGGATAAAGATAAGTTAGTTTGCAGGACAAACCCATGTTTGAAAGTGATATCTAATTGAGTACCAGAAAAAGTGATGAATCAGAGAAAGATTTGACAGAATAAGGATACATCAACTCTCAGGAGAGGAGAAGGGAAAAGTACACTACATAAAAGAGCAGAGCAGATTGAGAGAAGATAGGCAATTTTCCTGGACATTGGATAGAGAGAAGTTGCAGACAGAGAACAAGCTAGACACAGGTGTAGACAGTAGGAACAAGGGAATGAGAACGCACCATAAGATCAGAGCAGATTGCTAGAGTTAGTTTGGGGCCAAGCAGAGCAAAAAGTTAGAGGCTCAGAGAGAAGTCAGACTGAATCAGTCAGCTAGGATAGGAGTTTGAGCCTGAACAGCTAAGTTGAACCAGCCAGCCAAAGTTCAGAAAGAACTAGAAAGAATATACATATTTAGCAGTAAGTCTCAGAGGCTGAAAACACTCTAGGGTTAGATAAGATTGCATGGTGGCTAGAAGCTTCTAGGAGTAGGCCTAGGTTAGAAGACAGAGGCAGTAAGCCTCTGAAACGACAAAACAATAGGAGACTAAAAATACTTTTACAGATAAATTGTATATAAGTTGCAGAGTAGTGGTAGTGCATGCCTTTAATCCAAGCACTTGTGGGGCAAAGGCAGGTGGATCTCCATGTATGATGCCAGCGTGGTTTTCATAGTGAGTTTCAGGATAGCCAGAGCTATACAGAGAAACCCTGTCTTAAAAAACCAAATCCAGGGGCTGGAGAGATAGCTCAGTGGTTAAGAGCACTGACTGCTCTTCCAGAGGTCCTGAGTTCAATTCCCAGCAACCACATGGTGGCTCACAACCATCTGTAATGGGATCTGTGCCCTCTTCTGATATATCTGGAGACAGCGACACTACTCATAAACATAAAATAAAAAACAAACAAAACAACAGCAACAAAACTCTTATAGGAAGCAGAAATTCCTGAACTAAACCTGCAAACTAGCTAATGAATTATTTTCTTGAAAAATGAACTGTGCAGCACCCTAAATTTAGTAAAATGTAAATAATCCATAAATTTAAGTAAATCTTTAGAACTTGGAGTCGTGGCAAGAAAAGATCAAAGAGTCACATGGCTGGTATTAAGGGAGCTTGGCAAATTTAGAATTGTATCCTTACCATCCTTACCTATCAGTCATGAAACAGTCACTCATCACCATTGGCAGATCACCTCATCAACCTCGTATGGAAATTCCATTTCACCTCTTGTCTTACCTCATCCTTTATGTCTTCCTGTTGTTGAGCTGAGAAAATCTCCATTGCAGCCATGAGTCTCATCATTAACTCATCCACTGTTGTATTACCTAATGAGACATAAGAGATTCCAAGCTCTATATAGAATTTTACATAACTTTAAGTTATTAAAATTATTAAAAATGAAAGAACCCTTTTAGTAAAGAATTAAAAGCATTAAAAATATTAGACAGGAAAGCTAGTGTTTAAATTACTTTCAATGAAATGTTTCATATGTTCAATAAACAACAGTGGTAGTTGAAATTTTAGAAAAATCAGATTTGGAGCAACTTCAATTAACAATTTTTAGCACCAGAAAGAAGAATGTCCAAGTCAAGAGGTTCAAAAGTCCTTTCAATTTATAAAAACAACAGTGTTATTAACAGTAGCAACAGCTACCAATTGTTTACATGTCTGTGATTACGCTAAATTACTTTATGCTTTCATCTCATCTGATCTGTACAGTTCCATGAAGAAGTAATTATACTTTAGATTTTCAAGAGAAGGGAAAATATCTTTAAAAGGCTCAAGAAACCCACCCAACAAAGATCAAGGCAGTAATCACAGTGCCGGGACTTGAAACCAGGTGAGGCTAATTCAGGAGCCAGCCCTTCCTCTGATGCCTATCTCTTCTTTGTGCACCCCCGACTTTGGCACCCCAACTCCAACCAATGTGGAGTTGGAGACTGGCATGCTAGATACCACTTTACCACTAAGCTGCCTAAAAAGTCACACCCTATTTCTGCCAGCCATTTTCTATACTTGAAATTTCTCTGTCAAAACAAACAGGAATTCAATGTTTGAAAAAAAAAATTTATTTCCCTCAATGAATATTTTCCCTGTAAGTTTTCAAATGAATGACTAGACTGTGATCTTTATGGAGTTTAAAGATGTTTGATTTTTTTTCCTTAACTTTATTTTAAAAAATTTTTAAAAATGGTAATGTGTATAAATAACATCTCCTAAGTGTATATAATTTTGCTTGGGATGGCTTACAAAAGAGAAATTCATGAGGTTACATGAGAGAGCTCTCTTTCCTTTCAAATCTACAGAAGAGATAAGATTCTAAAGGGCCTCTGATGCTGTCATGCCACATTAATGAAATGACATCAGGATGATAAAGAGCAAGCATCCTTGATGGTCTTTTCCAGCATAGGACATGGCTAATATGATTTTTCAATGACCTTTCTCCATATTTCCTTCATGATTGTTGGCAGTTTGGGGTTTGGGAGCTCCAGTTTGTTCATAGCACTACTATTTTCTCAAATAAGTTACAGGCCAGTATTAGTCAGGGTTTCTACTCCTGTACAAAACATCATGACCAAGAAGCAAGTTGGGGAGGAAAGGGTTTATTTAGTTTACTTCCACATTGCTGTTTATCACTAAAGGAAGTCAGAACTGGAATCCAATCAGGAAGCAGGAGCTGATGCAGAGGCCATGGAGGGATGTTCCTTACTGGCTTGCTTTCCCTGGCTTGCTCAGCCTGCTCTCTTATAGAACCCAAGACTTCCAGCCAACAGATAGCACCACCCACTTGATCACTAATTGAGAAAATGCCCCACAGCTGGATCTCATGGAGCCACTTCCCCAACTGCAGCTTCCTTCTCTGTGATGACTCTAACTTGTGTCAAGTTGACACACCAAACCAGCCAGTACAAGGCCTCACATTATCTGGGCACTAAAAAAAACAGAGTTAGCCTTGTACTAAGAGTTGAAATAAAAATTGTGCTACTCACAAGATATTTAATGTAGTTTCTAGAAAATGTCTAGCTCATAACAAGGGCTCTATGAGTATGAGTTTAATACGAAAATGAATGAGGAGCTAGAACCATGGCTCAGTGGTTAAAAGCATGTGGTGGTTTGAATAGTTATGGCCCGCATAGAAACGGTGTTTGAATGCTTAGCCTATAGGGAATAAGAGTATTAGGAGGTGTGGCCTTGTTGGAGTAGGTGTGGCCTTGTTAGAAGAAGTGTGTCACTGTAGGGATGGGGTTTTGAGATCTCCTATACTCAAGGTATACCCAGTGTGGCACAGAGTCTCCTTCTGCTACCTGCAGATCAACATATGTGCAGACAATTCTCATTCAACACTGCCTCTACACTGCCATGCTTCCTGTCATGATGGTATGATGGTAATGGACCAAACCTCTGAGACTATAAGCCGTTCCAGTTAAATGTTTTCCTTTATAAGAGTTGCAGTGGTCACAATGTCTCTTCACAGCAATGAAACCCTAAGACAGAGCACTTGCTGCTCTCCCAGATGACCTAGGTTTGATTTTCAGAACCCACAAGGGAGCTAACAATCATCTGTAACTACAGGTTCAGGGGATTCTGCCACCTTTTTTCCAGTCTCTGAAGACACCAGGGACACATATGATGCACAAATGTATATGCAGACAAAACACATGATACAAGAGTAAATCTTTTAAAAAACGAAGGAAAAGAAGAATGAGTAGATTGTAAATTACCTTTCTTGTTCTCAAAAGAAAGGTTACACTCCTCTGTAAGGTTCTTTGAAGTAGCAGAGATAATGTTATCATGTGCCTGGTACCCAGAACACAATCATTGGTAGTTATTACTAAAAGATATAACAAATGGCAAAAAGAAGGTTCTGAACACTTTATGGCATGTACTTGAGGTACTTTGAATGAGAATTTTCTGCACAGGGTTATGAGTTTGAATACTTGGTCCCCAGCTGGTGATGATGTATAGGGAGGTAATAGAAGGTTTAGGAAAAAGAGCCATGATGAAGAAAGTATGTAACAGACAGCATGCTTTGAGAGTTTATAACCTTGCCCCACTTCCAGTTTGTTTTGTTTCATGTGTTGCAAAAATGTGATTACCAGCTTGCTCCTCTGAATGCCTACTTGAGTCATGTCTTCCTCATCATTATGGACTTCCCCTCTGGAACCATAGGACAAAATGTTCAAATTATGAATGGGAAAGTACTATAGTTATATGAATGCTAAAAGGGAGGACACACTGCTAAACTGAGTTTGTAGGTACTTCATACCTGAGTCCTCAAAGGTCAGAGACAGAATAAGGAATCAGTAAATGTAGTTTAGGGAAAATTGACAAAATATAGTGTCAGTTTCCAAATTTAGTCTCAGGATCTTTCTGTAGTCTTAAAAACCATTAGAATTCTCAAAATAACCTTAGTTTATGTGGTTTATAGATATTTTGTTGCTGTAAAGTAATACCATGACCAAAGAAACTTGAGTTTCTTTTGGCTTATGGTTCCAGTCAGATAGAGCCCAGTATGGCAGAAAAGCATGGCACAGTGACAGGGGTGGGAAGGATGGCACAGAGGCAGAGAAGGAAGTTGGCTGGTTACAATTAATCATACAAGAAGCAAAGAGCAAATTAGAGTAGAGAGAGGCTATGCATCTTCAAAGCCTGCTCCCAGTGATGTACTTCCTCCAGCAAGGTCACAACTCCTAAAGGTTCAACAACTTCCTCAAGCAGTATCATCAACTGTGCACCAAATTCAAATACCTGAACCTATAAAGGGAATTTCGCATTTAAACCATCACAGACATTGACACTTATTTTATTAGAAACTTTGTAATAAAAGGGCAAGCAAAATGTCTTAGTAGGTAAAGGTGCTGGCACCAAACCTGATAACCTGAGTTTGGACCACAGAACTTACCTACATAGTAAAGATGAGAACACATACATGACAAATAAATATAACACAACATTTTTAAAGAATTAAAATGAAAATATTTGCAACATATTTGTCAATTCATTTAAAAGTAACAGTGCCATCATAGTCTAATCTGTTATATTTTTATTAAAAAAAATTATTCCAGAAGAAAAATGTGACAAGAATGGTCCAGTTGTAACATTCTCACATATTTTTTTCTGCACTGTCTGGTTCAACAAAAAACAATTATAGCTTTATATTTATTTCTATATTAAACTTGTGAAAATACGCTGTACTGGTTGAAATTTATGAAGAATATGTAGCCTTCTGCATTTATGTAATTAGAAAAGAAACATTGTAATAGGTATTTCTCAGTTTGACAAGAAGTTTCTTCAAATTATCAGCATGGAGAATTTAAAAGTATCAAAACATATACTTCCCTACTATGTTACACTAGAATTCTTTTCCCTTTCCCCTCAAAACTCCATGGCTTCTCTTTATTGTTCAGGCTGACCTTGAACTCTTGACCTTCCTGCCTCACTCACTAGAGAAGCTGAGATTACAATTGCATCCTCCAGTACCCAGCTCCATTATCTCTGAACTGATCTTTTTTCCATGCATAACTTCATTCCATTAGGCACTGATACCTTTCGAAAACATTACTTCACTGCCTTATGTATTTCTTCTGAATATTGATGCACTATATATGTTATAAAAAAAATCACACTTGTTAATGCTGGTATTTTGTTTAGGCTTTGCCCCATAGTTACCTGGTAACACCCAGGTGTGCCTGACTCACTTTAAAAGGGGCTGCTTGCCCCCTTCTCACTCTCTTGCCTTCTTGCTCTCTCCTCTAGCTCCTGCTACCCTCTTATCACTCCCCTCTCTCCCATCTCTCTCCATGTCCTCATGGCTGGCCTCTATTCCTCTTTTCTCTCTCCCTCTCTGCCTTTCTCTGTCTCTACTACCCTCTCAACTCCTCTCCCCATGCCCTGAATAAACTCTATTCTATATTATACCATCATGTGGCTGGTACCTCAGGGGAAAGGGATGTCTCAGCACGAGCCCACAGGGGCACCCTCTTCCCCTACGCCTCCATCAAACATCTCTAGTCTCTTATCTTTTTATAAAACATGATTAATATCACTGCTAATGCCATCAAAAATTACTTATGTTGTTAGTCTTCCAGTGGAGGATATAAATTTTTTATTAAAAACTCAAATTTTATCATTGGCAACAAACAACACTGGTTCTTTTACTAGAAAGTGACAGAATTACTTTTGTTTTCCCAAATGCCCAGTCTATATAAGCATAATTTGTATGTCAGGCTGTAAAAATGACTTCAGGAAAGGCAGGGAGAAGAAACTAGTGTAGCTCATGAAACCCCACATGTGCTTGAGACAACTAGAATATATTGGTTCACATCATGTAACAAAAGGGCTAGAATTAAAAAAAAAAAAAAAAATGCCAAAAACCTGTTTGCTTCTTTAAGGATCCTCTTAAATGGCCTTTTCCTTTTACAACTGTGAGTGAGTGGCAGTAGTGGATATTACTAATCCATGAGATTTGTGTCAAGAGGCTTGACTTCCCACTAAGATGACAACTGTTTTAGAAGCCATTGCTTTGAGCCACTCCTGTAAATGTTAACATAGTGAAAAGGGAAAACAACTAAACTACAAAAACAATGCAAAGTGAAGCAAAACCTAAAATAATTGTGATCCTGCAGATTTCCTGAAACAGAGCTTCTGGAGTCCATAGCCTACACTTTGTAAGATACAAGCTATCACAATGTTGCCTGCGCCTGTGATGAGGAAAACAAGAACAAAAATGTCTTCACTTTCTCCTCACCCGGTGGGAATCTGATCCCTCAGCTGGTCTTTTAAAAGACTGCCTAGGAAACCATGCTCTGCAAAGTTAGAAAGAAAACAAAATACCTGAGCTTTTGTTTTGTGTAGGCTTTAAAGGCACTGGAATGCACAAATCCCCTCCCCCATTATACTTAAATGGGGCCGAAATGAAGTACCCCAGACCCAAGCTTCGGCTTGGAGCACTTGAAAACTCTTTTGCCTGGCAGCTTGGGAGTGGGCGAACTATTTTTATTTAAGCTTTTCCATGAGCACTGCAATGCTTTACTCAAGCTTTTGGATGTGTTATTAAAAACAAAAACCACTCGTTCATTCATTCATTCTTCTTCTTCTTTTTTTTTTTTTTTTAAAGAAAGAATGTAAAGTATGGTTAAATTTCCAGGAAAATGTAAATTATGGTTAAATCCATAGGAATTCCACAGCTTTTTGCCTCAGGGGTGTATCTCAGGCAGAAGTCACACAAATAAGGAACAACTGACACGTGAAAAATTCAATTTGCAATGTATAGTCACTAGATTTTCTAGATAATTAAAGATAAGCAATTCTTTCAACTAATCAATATTACAGCTATAAATCAACAGAAATAAATGTCACATCTGACAAATGATTATAGCCTAACTGCTGGTTTTAGGGAATTAACCATTTCTGAACATAACTTCTCTGTCCTACGACTAAGAAACTTTTTAAGAAATTTTATTGGGTGCTAGACATTTAACACCATATTCATTTTTCATAGTACATATGCTTTAAAAGATGTTCTTTAGGATGTTTTATATTTTAAATGGGAAACATGGTAAGGTTATCAATAACATTTTATTTCTGTTGTGACATATACTTTACCTTGTATCACATTTAACACTTCATTAGATGATCGCTTTCCCATGATAATCAGGAAAAGTGGAAATTGATCTGTCTTTTGAGTCCGAATGGTTTGTGCAATAACGCTGCCAAAGTGTCTATTGCACATTGTCAGAAATCTAAAATAAAGCAAAATCCAAAATAAGTATCAAACAAATTTATTAGATCTGAGATGCGATTACTAAGTATATTAAGATTAGATAGCCTAACTTATTATCAGTATGGAAAATTTTACTAGGTTGAGTTTTCAACTGAATCTTTAATGGTTATCGTACAGAAAAGAAGGAAGCATCCTCTAACTATTGGCAGGGGCTGACAGCACAGGATTCTTAAGTCTCAATACTGCAAGATGTACTAATTTTTAAACTATGCAAAAACAAAAGAATTTCCAGGAGAGTATTCCTTAACTAGGATAAATAATAGAGTGTGGTACAAAGGAAGATGACTAGCATCATTCTAAAAATAGATTTAGCAACATTTCCCTGAGTCTTTAGAATCAAGAACTACATGGAAGCACTGTGTCTCCTCTAGAAGCAGTGGGTCTTCTAGTTTTGTATTTAGTATGGAATAAAAGCAATTCTAAGCTTTTGGCCAAAAAAGCTCAGAGATATTAGCATACTGAAGTCTAGCATTAGTATTCTTAACACGATCTGGAATAAATGAAAAAACTGATAAAGCTTTTCTCTTCTATTAGAGGACTGTTTGAAATTAGCATTTCTTTCAAGAGAAAAGGGTAGCTTATGATATGTTTTCAGATCTGATGGTAAAAAGTAAATGTCATAATAATAATGAATTATGAAAGACCAAATGCAAATATAGAATGCTTTAATAAGATCCAATTTAATAAAGTCTGTAAAAATAATGGACTTTTAATAACACAGGTCACAAAAGGCAAAACAGTGGAAATTCTGGAGACTAGCCACTGGTACTAGCTTATTAATTCTTAATTATGTTCATGAAAGGCAACTTAAATCGTGTGTTTTCCTATGCCTTATGATAATATTTTAGGTAACAACTCCTCTGAAATGTATGTTCTAGCTGATGAGCAAAGTCCTGTCGTCACATGCATTAGAAGGTAAATCTATTTGAAAAGACAAATGGTATTAAAATGTCATGTGCTCAGATTCACTTGATAACCAATTCAAAACAGAATCAAACCTCTTAATTTTTAAAGCCAATACATTTTCTGTCAATAGAAATTCATTTCAGAAATTTAGGCTGAATCTTTGTAAAACCCGTGCTGTGACTACAGAAAGTGGATCTTGTTAAGGGCAGCCAGACCTGTCAGCCAGAGTGTCAAGACAAGTTAGCACCACTGCAGTACGGTCATTGGGAGGCAGGTTCTTATACACATTTAGTGCAGCAATAACCAGACCTCATGGCAATTTGAAATGACAAGGCCTTAAGAAATCCATTGTCAGCCATGAAATATCAGTGCCCCCATGAAAATTCAAATCTTCACATTCCACAACTATTATGGGATAAAAGGTTCTCAAGCAGACTAAGCTTCCATACCAAATTTCACACTCATAAAGCTTTAACTCATCAACAGAGATGTGTAAATCAGGAGACTAGCAAGTTAGGGTCTCAGTTTTCTTTATATGTCTTACTAAAATATTTGAAGTCAGTCTTGACCCTGAGCTGATCACTGGCAACCTCTAAAATTAAAGATGTCAAAAAACAGTTGGAATGCTATTTCCTACAAAAGGGAGAAAAATAAGTCCTTGTTGCTTTCACACCAATGGATTGAGCGGATATCACATAGTAGATGCCCATCATAGCACTGGCCTCACTAGCTAAACAGGATGCCCTCTGGCCCCTTGACAGGAAAGAAAAAGAAAGGAAGGGAAGGAGTACACAATCGAGAGGGTAGAAAGAACACTAACAGAAGAGAGGGAAACATGACGGAGAGGAACAGGAGGAAGGCAGAAAGAAATGGAAAGGTAGGAAGAGAAGATCACATTAACCAAAATTTTAGTTTAAACCCAGAAAGACAGACACGGTAAAACCAATCTGTTTTAACAAAAAAAAAAAAAAGGAAAAGGAAAAAAGTATGTTTCTCATATTTGTGGTATTGTTCCCTTTGAACAGTTAAAAGTATTCCAGAATACCTGATTGATGGAGCAAAATTGTCAACCCAACTACAACTCACTCAATATTTTTCAGTCAGATTTCATGAAGGAATAATTAAATGCTACAACCATTAGATTCCAGCAATTTCAACCCCAAAGTGGAAAATAACTATCTTAAAACATTGGGGAATCTCTTATTTTTTTTTTGAACTGTAGAAGACGACTTAAATAAACCAATGACCATAGATTATTGGAAGAAGGTACTAAAAAGTTATTAGGGGGTGGCTGAGAAGGAAAGGAAGGGCAGTTGCTGTGGAAGTAAGAGCACCCATGATAAGAAAGCAAACCAGGAGCCTCAGGACTAAGCAGGTGAGAAGCAGAGGATTGCTGGAACTTACTGTCTTCCAGCCTAGATCTAGATTTAGTAAGAAATCCTGGCACAATTGAGTAAGGCAGAGATTACAAGAGCAGGATGCCAAGACCCTTTAGTTTTCATGCACATGGACATATACACCTGCAGACAAATGTGGACACATGCCTCCAAAATAAAGTTAAAAAGAAAAAAAAGGAATGGCTAAATGATGAAAAAAACTTCTCTCTTCTAATTTTTTGAGACAGGTTCTCATGCAGCCCATTTTTGACCTCAAACTCCTGATCCTTCTTCTACCTTGCAAGTGCTGGAATTACAGGTGTGTGACACCACATTTGCCTCAAGGAGGTTAAATTCTGTAAACCTACTGCTTACTTAGTATGACAGGTACTGTTTTTGAATTAAAAAAGATGGTGGTTTCAATATTATCACTAATGCTTCAACCTGATTGCCACGAGTTTAAAGATGACTCCAACATAAAGTGGAAAGAACATATTTTTACACACCCACCCTTTACAAAGAAGAGATGAAGTAGGGTATAGAATACATTCAAACTAGCTCTCAGTATTTGGTAGACCCTCAAAACTAGTACTTACATTGTTACTCTAAAGTGCTTAATGTTGTTTCTAAGTCTGTGTCTGCCTGCCTGTGTGTGCAAATAGAATGCAGGAGAGTGTGTGGTAGAGTATGAATGTGGAAGTAAGAGGGAAATGTGCTGGAGTTAGTTCCATTCCACACCTCATGGTTCCTGGGGATGGAACTCAAATCAGAAGGGATGGTGTCAACTGCCTTTGCCAACTGAACTATCTGCTATGTAACATTTTCATCATTAATTTTATGATTAAAATGGTATGTTCACACCAACATTAAAAGTATTTTTGCATAACAAAACAGTAACAAAACAAAAGCAATTACTCGTTTTATTGTTAAAGAACAGAGCTAGGCAGATAGCTCAGTAAGTAAAGTTCTTGCCATACACTATGAGGCTCTGAGTTCAATCAGTAAGTCCCGTGTAACAATCCAGTACTTGAAATCCTAGTCAAAAGAGGTGGAGATAGGAAAGTGTCTGGCGCTCTCAGGCCAGCTAGCCTAGCCTAAACAGCAAGTCCACATCACTGGGAAGAACCATACTTCATAAAATAAGGTAGCTACTGAGGAATACCTGATATTAACCTCTGACTTCCATGTGGAGAAACAGGCACAAATGTAGAGATATATGTGCATATAGTAGCACCAATAACCACATATTTAATAAGAGGTTATTCAGCAGATAAAATTGTATCCAACCTAATAGCCTGCAGTAGTTATTACCCAATACTTTGAGTCAAACCTTCATACACCATGCGTTAGCTGCAGCTGCTCACCAAATTCTTATGATTTTGGGTTAAGAAAGTTCTTCTCTTAAAAAAGCAAAAACAAAAAAGTCTAAGGCAGCTCTCTATCATGAATAAGGCTCTTAGTTTACATATGTGCACATGTTCAGGGTTTGATCAGTGTTCACTGAAGGAGATAGAACAAAGTGGAATGGAAAGGCCACACCCCTTTAATAGAAAAATACAGTGAAGCTCCTTTAACTTGAAGAATGATTTATCAAGCACACCAAAACCAGGCCAGTCATGGAGTTATTTTGACTACAACTTCTTTTTCTTTCTTTCATCACTCAGTTCTTTTCTGGAGTTCCAGCTGGAAATACTCTTCAGCACTGCTGGGATAACCCCGTCTGCCCTTTGAGGTAGCTTTCAGTTTTGTAGTCTTAAGTCTTTGATCTATACTGAGTTAGGTAAACAGTACAGAACAAAGCTGCAGAGACTATACTCAGTGATCCTCAACTGCTGGTGTCCCAGGGAGTTTCCCTGGAGATTCAGACTAGATAGAACTGGGTGAGACACAGGAAGCAGCCCCTTTAAGAGATGTCTTTTCCTGGGCACTGCTCACATTTGGAACATTTTTTAAGAAACCCTTTAAGTTTTCTTTTAAGGCTTTTGGTTGTCTCTGAATGAAGTCAGAAGGAGTCATCCAAAAGATATTTTGGGTAATGCAGCTTTACTGAACTATACCTTGTTTCCTTAGGTAATGTTAATTCCTACTAGCTTTCTGAGTATGGTGAGCTCAGATCTGCTGTAGCACACCTAAGCAAATAGCTCACAAGCCTGGTCTACAGAGTGAGTTCCAGGTCAGCCAGGGCTACACAGAGAAACCCTGTCTTGAAAAACAAAAAACAAAAAACAAAAAACAAAACAAAAAACAAAAAAAAGTTTAGGGAAGACCTCACTGTAATGTTGACATTTGATCAAAAGTTCAAAAGAGTGAAGCCAACATCAGGAAGAGAGAACACAAAATACAAAGACTTGCAAATGAAAGAGCCTCATATATTTACAGTGACAAGAATCTAGGGTACTTCACTTGGGATAGTTTTCAGTTCCATTAGTTACCCGAAAGTTTCATAATTTCATTTTATTTGCAGATAAATAGAATTCTACTACGTGTAAGTATGACATTTTCATTATCATCCAACAGCTGAAGGACATCTAGGTTGTTTCCATTTCCCAGAGATTATGAATCGAGAGCACTAACTAACAGGACTCATCAAGTGTCTATGCTGAGTCTTCTCAGGCTATGCCAAAGTATGGTGGAACTGCAGTAGATCCATTTTTAGCTTTGTGAGAATTCTCCACATTGATTTCCACAGTGGCCACACTGGTTTGCAACGCCATCAACAATGAATCAGGATTCCTTTTCTCTAGAATCCTCACCAGCATTTGTTGTCAGCTGTTTTCTTGATTTTAGCCATTCTGAGGCAAAATCAAATCTCAGAATAGTTTTAATTCTTATTTCCTGATTGCTAAGGATACTGATCTTAGCTCTGAATCTGAAGACTTCAGTAAATAACCTGAAGTTATTACAGATGATGAAAGAATAGGGAGCAGAGGGAGGGAAGGGAAGTCAACAGCCAGCAAATGGGTGCCGTGGTATGTGTATGTGTGCGCGTGCGTGTGTGTGTGTGTGTGTGTGTGTGTGTGTGTGTGTGTGTGTGTGTGTGTGTGTGACCTCTACCTGTGAAAGGGGAAAAGGAAAGTAATAAAATGGGAGAGGGATGAAGAAAATAACACTAAGGATGTTAGGACAAGCCATAGGAAAACATTACTTTATAAGCTTACTTAAAAACACAAATAGTATATATGGATTATGCCACACAGGGTAGTAACGCTCTCCAAGAAACACAGACTCTCTAACAAAGTCCCAGTTCAGGCATGGGAAACCTTCAATTGAGGTGTTAAGTCAGCGGGTTCCAACAGACTCCAAGTAATAGAGTCTACTGCCATTCCCTGTGGTTACCTCCAAGAACCTGAAGTTAAGGCCTTACTCCTGAGGACACCACATACTTCAGACAAAGGATGTGGAGTTGGAACTGAGCTGGAATCTTCCTCCTTGAGGACCAATTCTCATACTATCTAAAGGTGTTATGCAAGTTGCCAAGGGAGAAGAACAGTTAATAGTCCTAAAATAGTCCAGTTGTAAAACCTACGAACAACAATTGTCACTGTTGATCTGGCAAGATGGCCTCAATAATTACAATAGCATCACATTACCTTGGAGGCAACCAATAACTGGGATGTAAAGCTACTCCACTGGAGGAATTTCATGCCTAACACTATAAACCTAACCAACTAACTGGTTAATAGGTAACAAACTACCTTTGAGGAGAACCCACTATTGCCATTTTCTTAAATCAAAGTAATTTTTAACTATATTCTAAGTTCTTCTCTTTATACCCACAGGTAAGGGTAGCTCTTAACTTTCACCAAAGAACTTTCTTTTTATAAATATAGAGATGATTACAGAAATTCACAACTGGTTATAATAAAGAGAATTGGGTAACTAGATCCAACTGGTATATCTAAAAACCCACACATCTAAGGCTCAGTGATAGTATAGAAGAGGAGATAGGAAGAGTGTAGGAGGCAGATCCTGGCTGCTAGATAGTGTCTTCTAGACATATCAGGTATTCTGCACTCAAGGAAACACAACAATATGGTTGCTGATACAAGACCTGCATAATGACAACATTAGTTAATACAACAAAGTAGACAAGAAATTACGACAGGGCCTTACCCTAGTTGAAAAGCTGCATAGAATCAGTGACTGCTGAGAGAACCAGACTTCCAGAGACAAGCTACCTGACAGCTTGTCCAGTCGCAGTACTCAGTGCCAAACGTGTACAAAATAAAAGCAATATTAAACGGGCTAACTAGGTGAGGGTTTTTTTTTTCAATATTTGCTTGTGTGTGTGTGTGTGTGTGTGTGTGTGTGTGTGTGTGTGTGTGTGTGTGTGTGTGTAAATAAAACAAAACTAAGTGCAGAAAAGAAGTCATGAACTTGAGTAGTCGAAAGGGATGGGAAGGACTGGTAGCAGGAAGGAAGAAAATGGTGTAAATATAGTACTTATGCATGGAATTCTAAAAAATTTTTTAAAAGTTCACAAGAAATGAGTATGGCTAGAGTAAATCAAAACATAAAAGCCAAAACAGAAGGCTGTTACTATATGGTAAAAACTGCTATAAAAAAGTCAAGAAAAAAATGAAAACGACCTCTGAATTTGAAACCACATTACAATGCTTAATATACAAGTAACTTTTATGCACTAGTAAAAAAAAGATAAGCAAATATGTACAGGACAGCCAGCAGAAGTGGGTAAGTCTAAGATATCTGTGAAGATGCTCAAAATAATAAGATGGTGCAAAGCCTATTTATTTTTAATTTTTAAAGAGTTACTCATTAATTTATTCTTTTATGGGTACTAGTGTTATCCTGCATGTATGTCTGTGCATCATGTGTCTGCCAGTTGCCAACAGAAGTCAAAAGAGGATGTCAGATCTCCTAGGATTGGAGTTACAGAAGGTTGTGAGCAACCATATGGATGTTGGGAACGGAACT
The DNA here is from genome assembly GCF_008632895.1 of Mastomys coucha. Lineage (NCBI taxonomy): Eukaryota > Metazoa > Chordata > Mammalia > Rodentia > Muridae > Mastomys > Mastomys coucha. The sequence continues at coordinate 69,248,912 of NW_022196900.1, read as the reverse complement.
GCTGCAAAAGCAGTAAATGCTCTTACCACTGACCCAAAATTTAAACTCTGAGCTAAACCTTATCAGATTAACAAAGATGAAGAAAAGTCACTTCGCGCATAATATAAGTGAAACTGCTATCAACAATATCATTGGTGCCGGGTGGTGGTGGCACCCGCCTTTAATCCCAGCACTTGGGAGGCAGAGGCAGGTGGATTTCTGAGTTCGAGGCCAGCCAGAGTGAGTTCCAGGACAGCCAGAGCTATACAGAGAAACCCTGTCTCGAAAAACCAAAAAACAAAACAAAATAAAACAAAAAAAATATCATTGGTAATTTGCTAGTATATATTAAAATTATATATACATATATATCTTCAAATTATCACTTTTATACTTGGGTATTTAGTTAATAGATATGTTTGCACAACAATTATCAGTGTACAGAATTAAACACTGTAGGTTGATAATTGCATAACATTCAACTATCACTTAAATTTTTATCATGGTAACATACTGGGACATGAGATAGTTGAATAATTTTCCACTCAGCAAATGTACATCTTATTGTGTTTGCAACAATCCTGAGCTAGATAAGCATTTTCAGTTTTAATCACTATAAAACAGAATAAAATGAGCATCTTCAAATATTTACTTAAGAAAAAGTCTGTGAAGCAGACTAATTGGACAAGAGGGCACAAATACTTAATGATTATTGATCCACATTATAAAAGGTTGGTACAAGGTCCTTTCAAGCATATTGTAGACATTAGACATACAGGCAGACCAGACTAAGGGCAATTTTAAGACAACAATGTAATTTGGGAAGGACTGAACTGGAAACGCACTTTTTATTTGTTTGAAGCTTAAATTTTCTATTAAGTTGTGTCAATAAATTGCTAGCCAGAATTTAAAAACAACACATACACAAACACAATCTACATAATATTTTGCTATTGTTTGGTGGTACTGGGGAACAAATATAACCTTATATATGCTAGCAAATCAAACTGTGTAATTTCCTGCCAGGCAGTGGGGGGGCATGCCATTAATCCGAGCACTTGGGAGGCAGAGGCAGGTGGATTTCTGAGTTCGAGGCCAGCCTGGACTACAGAGTGAATTCCAGGACAGGCAGGGCTACACAGAGAAACCCTGTCTCAAAAAAAAACCAAAAAACCAAAAAACCAAAAAAACAAAAAAAACAAAACAATAAAAACCAAAAACAAACTATGTAATCTCTTATTCTCCTTGTTATATGTTATATATAAATTACTCTTGGTAAAAAGCCTTTGAGACTTGACAGTTTAGTAATGGAAGGTGGAAGGAGAAGGTAGTTAATAAATTATAATTAAAATTTAAAATTATTTGTAGAGGAACAATAATCCTAAGTCACCTTTTCTTACCAGCTTAGCTGGAGCATCCCTAATCTAAAAATCCAAAACCTGTCATGTTGGCAATTCAAAAAATTCCAGATCTTTCACTATTTTGGATTCTTAGACAACTCAATTGGTTGTCTACGTAAATATTCCCAAATATAAAAGTAACCTTTCTCCAGGCATTTGCATTATGTACTGCTTTTTCCAAACCGGGCATGGTGGCATACAACTTTAATCCCAGCACTCAGGAGACAAAGGCAGATGAGGATTTCTGTGAGTTTTAGGCCAGCTGGGTCTACAAAGGGAGTTCCAGGACAACTAGGGCCTGAGAAACTTTGCCAGGGGATTGCGGTGGGTGAGTATTAGTACTACTTACATGTAGCAAGAGCATAAGCACTACTTTAAGTCATGAAAATCCTCCATTGAAGTATACGCTTACATTTTCTTATATGCAGATCACAGAATGTAAGTTAGAAGGACTAATGGAATAATTAATTCCAATTCCTCTAGCAATGTAGAGAAGACTTCTTTTCCAAGGGCTATAGAAGAGAGCAGTGAACATTAAATTCTATACAACATTTCCTCTTGGCTTTTCTATTTGCTAGACAATAAACAGAAGGGACTACTGAATATATGACAAGAAAATTACTTTTGTCCTGAGGACACCGAGAATATTTTGGCTTCCACTACTCAAAGTCTACAAAAAATATTGTGGTCTATAACTGGGACTTGGATTTAAATAGTTTAGATTACATTCTAGGGGAAAATACATAGAATGAGAGATTAAAATTTACAGTACAAGGTTATGTTTTTGGACCCTTACCAGGAAATGAATCTACTCTTATCTACCTCTAGTCTTAACATATATATCTACTATGTGGGTAGGCCAATTCATGCTTCAGCAACCTTTATCCACACTATGACGATGTTGGAAAGCCTTCAGTTTTTGCTTTTTACTTCTGAAATCTGTTCAATCTAAAAACAGTACAAATTATGATAGTCTTCAGGGTTCCCAGTGAGTTTCTACTTTTATTTAGACCTTCAAAATAAGTAATAAGTTGATTAACAAGTTTGTGATTATAAACTTTCTTTCTGATTTTTTTTATACAATTTAGACTTTTTGTATACTTAAGATTTTTAAAAACACCTACAGACATAGGAAACCTGCAAATCATCAAAATATGAACATATTCTATTGCATGGAGCATGGTTTTGAGGGAAGAACAAAGACACTGAAGACAGACAAACCTCACATTGTCATTTATTAGTTGTTTCTTTAGATAACTTTATCTGAGTCTTTGATTTCTCATCTACATACTGAAGATAATAACACCTAATTTCAAAATTAAATTTATTCTTTAGTCCAAAGCTGGCTAGATTCTCTTGAATTCTGATATGTATACATAATTTCATATTTAAAAAGAAGTATCACTCTTACAGATGAGAAATGTAGGAAAGCTAAGGCTCAACACACAGGAACAGATTTTAAGATATAAAAGATGAACACAGGAAAGTATTAGCATTTCTGTCATCCATCAAAGCTTTCAATCAATAATCAACCTGTAACTCAGAGTCAGTAAGGGTTCACATCACTTGAGATAGCTGATGCTTGACAAGAGTTAACAGGCATATTGAAAGTACAAGGTTTTCCTCCAGTCTCTATCTACCTGCCATGTGTGACACCATCAAAAAGTACTATTTATAGACCATACCACCTAAGCTCCCTAAAGAAAAAAGAATTACTGAAAAAAAGAATTAACCTGAGGCCCTCTATTTTCTAAATAAGATTAGAATTTTAAAATTTCATTTGAAAAAAAAATCTGTCTTTTGCAAAACAACAGTAGAAAATAGCTGTCTATTGCTGTACTTAATGATTCTCAAATAAAAAAGTCATGAACTAAAATTCATTCTTGAAACTTAAATGTCACGAAATCTGGAGAGGCATTGTTAGGATTCCATACTGGGATAGTAACTCTAATGGTAAAACGTGTAATGAATGCTTATATATGACTGTGAATTTCCCTTTTTTCCCCAGTTCACTGGTATTATTGAACAGAATTTCGTATTCTAGTAGAAAATGTCAGTGAACCTCAGTGTTTATAAATACTCATCTATTTGTCACTGTTAATTAGTTTTCAATTCATTTGATTTATTTTGTTTTACACTATATTCAAGTTAACAGTATATTTAAGGTAACACTATATTTAAGATATATCGGTGAGAGAAAATGAAGGGGCAAAAATATCTTCCCAACTTAAGCCTAGTAACTGGGCATATAGTGAATGCTTGCTAATAGTTTTTTTCCCCCCTGGTGGAGGGGAGATAAACAAATGGATAGAATAACTAGGATAGTAAAGGGATAAATGACAAAAAAATTACTAGAATCTGAAGGAAAGTATGTAAATAGCTTGATTTTAAAAACAACACACCAACAAACTCACTCTCAGATCCCTGCAAAGTCTAGCACAGTAGCTTATAGAAATGGTTTATGGATGCTGGTAGACTGCCAAGATCATGAGCACTCTAAGCATGGACAATGGGGACTCTAGCAGGGCAGTGGTGGCGCACGCCTTTAATCTTAGCACTTGGGAGGCAGAGGCAGGCAGATTTCTGAGTTCGAGGCCAGCCTGGTCTACAAAGTGACCTCCAGGACAGCCAGGGCTACACAGAGAAACCCTGTCTCAAAAAACAAAAAACAAAAAAACAAACAAAAGAAAACCCAAAAAGACAATGGGGACTCTAGAAAGTCTAGGACAGTAGCTTATAGAAATCGTTTATGAGTGCTGGTAGACTATAAGATCATGAGCACTCTAAGCATGGACAATGGGGACTCTAGAAAGGCAAACAAGGAAATGCTTTAAGGAACTGTTTGCAATGACATTCAGAAACATAGGCTAAGATGAATATGTTCATCTGTCACTGGAAGACAACGGGTTTCAAACAGTTAACTACTTGCTTTTGGCCTCCAAACATTTTAATATATTTAAGTTAGAAACCAAATAAATAGGTATAATTAAATGCATTAAGCACTATATGCCAGGCGTTTAGAACTATTTATTTTGGGGTGTATGTGGGGTGGAGTCAGTTCTCTCTACATAAGTTTTTACATTTCATGACAGTCGCTGTAAGTGTTCACTAGAAGCCTTATTTCCTGAGCTGCCTGAATCTCATTCAGAGTCCCTGTTCATGTCTGTATTTTGAAATGTTACACCTTGAATTTCATGTCTTACATTAAGGTATTTGCTACATTAAGAGTGAATTTTTGTGTGGGATCAGGGTTAGAGGTCTGGTTTTCTTCTTCTACATATGGATATCCAGTTTTCTCACACCATTTGTAATTTTGCCATCTTTGTCAAAATTCGGGTGGTTGTGGCTGTTTAGATTAATTATTATTAATTATTATTATTGTATTGTGTATGCTTGCACAGTGATAGAAGGTATACATGCTACAGACATGTGGAGAAGTCAAAGAATAAGTTTGCAGTGTTGATTCTCTCCTACTTTAGGAAGATTCTAAGAATTGAACTCAGGACAAGTGCTTTTATCTACTGAGACATCTTAAAGGCCATACTATGTGGATTTGTATTCAGATAATTTATATGTTTGTTTCTATGCTAGTGCCATGTAATTTTTGTTGTTATTAAGCCAGAATTATAAATCTATCATTTCATTTAATTCAAAGAACAACTCTGAGGTATGTAGTTTAAGCTTCATTTTACAATATGGAAACTTCATAATAAAGGTTTACACAAATTATATTTGACTTCTAGTCTGGTTAAATTCAAAACTCATCCTGCACTCTCATAACATTCAACAAATAATACTGAGCCTCATAATAAGAAAAAAAGAGAAAACAATTGATGTAACACTAGCCCTCATTAAGCTTATACTCCAGTGAAAGAACTAGAGAATATATGTTAAAATGCCCATACGTAATGGCTTAATATGAAATGAGGGTATTAGGTTTATGTGACTTTCTGAATAGGGACTATTTAATGTAGAAAAACAAGAGCATAAAACAGAATTATTTGTTTTTTTTGATGGCTTCTCCTTTCTTAATTATATCTCATCCAGATCAATGAAATCTTGGAGTGTAGAATGAATATTTAAGACTACTTTAGACCGGGTGTGGTGGTGTATGCCTTAGATCTCAGTATCCAGAAGGCAGAAGTAGGTGGACTTATATGAGTTCAAATTGAGACCAGCCAGCATATGTAGTGAGTTCAAGGACAGCTACGACTATACAGTGAAACCCTATCTTAAAAATAAAACCCAAAGTACTAGTATAGTGCTGAGAATATGCCAAGGAGAATAAAGTAATCTATTCAGGATTCTCTAAGTTGTGGCTATAGCCATTAGCAGATAAAAATGATAGACAGCTTTAAAAAGAGTAAACAATAAAAAAAAATCCAACTATCACTTTCCCCCTGGTATTCTAATGCTAACAATTTCAGAATTATATATAGGCATATGTCTGAGAAAAAGAAATTGAAATCTTCCATAATGAGTTACCTAAATATTCCAGAGCATTAGAACTTTTCCATGAGTAACAATACTATTTGGCAAATTAGGTCATTAAAATTGCTAGTCATAGTCAATGCAGATTGACAAGCAAATACGGACAAAATATCAGAGAAACTAATTTCCACATATTTTATTAATTGAACTAATATATTTCTTTTATACCTCTTCTGGTTGACTTCATACCAATGATTGTGGAAGAGGAGATGAGATGCATGCTACTGATTTCAATTATATAGAACCTACAATCAGTAAAAATCACTCCTTCAGAAACAACTATAAATAAGAACTGATTAACAGTGAAGCTAGGAGTGAGTGATTAAATCTCAGCACTTGGGAAGCAGAGGCAGGCAAATCTCTGCGAGTTCCAAGCCACCCTGGTGATCTTCATAACAAGTTCCTGTTCTCTCATGGTCACAAGGGCTTTTTTGTTTGTTTGTTTGTTTGTTTGTTTTTTCGAGACAGGGTTTCTCTGTATAGCCCTGGCTGTCCTGGAACTCCCTCTGTAGACCAGGCTGGCCTCGAACTCAGAAATCCACCTGCCTCTGCCTCTCAAGTGCTGGGATCAAAGGTGTGTTCCACCACCGCCCGGCCACAAGGGCTTTTAGTAAGACCTTTGTCTCCAACACACAAACATACACATACAAACAAACAAGAGGCTTCACAGTGATGCAGCCTGCTGACTTGTACACAGATGTTCCTCTGGCTCGTACATGAGGACTACACAATTTCTTGTCATCTCCATTTTGACCAGTTGTGATGATACCAGTGGACACACTAACACAGAAAAGGGAAAACCTGTGAGGTCTCAACCACAGACAACGAACTTTACACAACTCGGGAATGGTGAGTGTGGGCAAAATGGTCGCCGCAGTGAAAAGAGCCCCTTGATTGATATTGGTTACCAATATCAAAGGTCAGCCCAAAGATTATATACATATTGGTAACATTATACAGACTGAGCAACTTGTTTTTATGTACTGAGGAATGATTGTATGTGTGTGACTCTGTAAGAGTACTTAAGGAAAAAGAGGTCATGAATGAGAGACAGAACAAGGGAAAGTATGTAGGAGAAGGGTTGGAAAGAGAAAAGGAAATTGATGTAAATATAATTTCTAAAATAAACATGTATTTAAAATAAAAAATTAACAAAAAAGATTAATATTGACAGAGACATGAGTAATAAAATAATCTCAAACCTTTTCAACTTCAAGCTAGAAAAACAGCAAAGAACATAATGACATATGTATTTTGAAATATTTCATTTTACAAGTATCTTTTAGAATTTGTTACAGTTTTGACTCAAGTTTTGAAATTTACACAAACACTAGGCCAAGTAACTGACGCCATATTTCTGACTCTATATATTCTCAAGTATAAGATAGGAGCCACCGGAGGTAAGATTTAACCACAGATCACATAGGTGCTAAGACATTGTATCACACTAAGATGTCACATATCTTAAAAAGGTGAAGGTGCTTTCAATTCTGTACATCTAGAGCATTCAAAGCAGAGAGGACTTACGAGAAAAAAACACACAGAACAACTTACTAAGCAGTTACATGACAAAAGCAGGATTTAATATGAACATAAATTTATAGTGCTATATCTTTGGCTGGCATTTCAATAGTATTGCTTTTGTACTGTTTTTTTTCCCCTAGCATTCTCCTATTTTATATTCTCATATATACTGCCTAGAGACAACTATATGAGTTAAATGCATATTCCCTAAATAACAGTAATTAGATTAATATGGAGAACAGATGAGATTTTTCGTACCATAAATATTCTTAGGACAATACAGTTCCTGTACCATCAGGCAGTTGTAATTCCAGGACTAGGAAGTAGGATGGATCGTACTGAAACTGAACTAAGAATGGCTTATAAACTGGTAATCTTAAATCACTTCAAAGGATATTTTAAAAGATAATAAAATTTTAAAGAGTAAAGAATGTATTGCAGATGGTTTAACCATCATCTGCATAGAGACTGGCTTACTCTTAATAGTAAGAGGCCATCACCTTTCACCTATTGCCCCTTCCCCTTCCTTTCAGTACTATTAGGAAACTACTCACAAGTGCACTCCTGTACAATGCTGAGCAGTAATTATGACTTGCTGACAAAGAGATATGAACAATTACGGAACCCATTTTGAAACCCTACACTAATAAAGTCATTAGATGCTGCCCTTGCCATGATCCTTCTAAAAGCTTCTGAAGTTACAAGAACACACGGCATTGTTTGCAGGGACAATTGCTGCTGGCAGAACTGCAAACCTTGAGTTAAACCATGCTGCAAATTGATCTTGACATTCTGTTAAGACCGCCACTAAAAATCAAAAGCAGAGGAGAAAAGGAGAAAATGAGTGGGCAGGATGTAATCATGGAACAGGAGGGGTTCCTCCTCACCTTCTCTCCTCCCGCTTCACAAAACAGACCAGGGAGAAAATGACAAACTCTCCTGGTGATTTGGAACCTTTATTTTAAAGCATTAATTAAGCCTTTGACCTGGGATGTTTAGGATGGCAATACACTTCCTTTAAAAGTACTAGAAGGAAAATGTTGCACAAAGAAATATAGCTGTATTTGGAAAATGATATGGAAGTCCAGCAGGACGCCTCTCTGGAAGTCTTAGTACTCAGACCACAACACATTCATCTGTTTTATCAGATAACTCTGCAGAACTCCTATTAGCTCCTAGATTACCAGCTGGAAATTAACACTCCTCATGTCTTTCATGCAGTCCCTGCACCTGGGCTGTATCTGCTGGATTAAATGGAAGTAGAGAGTTAGAGTAACATCATCAGTTAGGCTTCAGCCAGGCATGAACCACCAAGGAGTTCGGAATTAAGGGTAAGCCACTGTGAATATGACTAATTACTGAGATGGAAATACAGATGAAGACAACCTACTGATGATAAGTGCTTTAAGTCAACTAACTCTTGCCTAAGATTAAGTAATGTGGAAAACTATCGCTTGAGTATTAAGGCTAACAAGTACCTGTCATCCTAACAGCGGAAGTTTGCAGAAACTTGAAATAACAAACCTGGGGCAGAAGTTCAAAAGCTGATATCCACAGGTAATAGAATTATGTCTATAAACACTTGTATTAACTGTGTATACAAAATTTGATGCAATGCTGTATGTGTTACATGCAAACTGTGTAATCTAGGCATTATCAGAACTTCCTAGTTGAAGTAGTTACTTTCAACACTCTGTTTTTAGAAATAATGTACAATACCTGATTTACTATTTTGTGTAAAATATTTTGTAAGAATTTAAATAAGCAATTTATTTTTAAAAATAATTATAAGTCCCAGAATATCGAGCTGGCACTATCCTAGACAAACTCAATGTTTGATTTTAGGTTTTTTACTACTTGGTATTGTATACCAGTGTTGCCTTTCAGGCGCTTCTAATGAGAAGAGATACCTATTAATCTCTACAGATTTCTGGTTAATATTGTGCTTTACAGACGACACAACTGTGATGTGATCTTCCTTAACGAAGCACCTTCAGGCTAGAAGGCACTCAAAGTGGAGGTCTTTCATGGCACTCTTCTCATGAACCAAACAGATATCCAAAGAGATTTAACAGAAGCAAGAAAAACTAATACTTATTGTGCTAGTGCTTTATACTGCCTTATTAGGATAATTCAGATAGTGCTCAAATGATATGCACAGTTAATACCAGTGTCCACAGATATAATTCTATTTGAATTTTTGTCCTTGGGTTTGTTATGTTATTTCAAGTTTCTGCAAACTTCCGCTGTTAGGATGAAAGGTTCTTGTGGCCCCAGTATATAACTCAACATATGGCCAGTCCGATAATCTCTTCCTATAGATGTTTACTTTTATTAATGCAACTACCACTGTAGGAGGTTCAATGCACTCACAGAATGGCCCCGTTTGAATGTCCAATTGCTTTTGGGATATCAGAGATTTGGTAAAAGCTGAGAAAATAAATCCAGGAACCACTAGATGAATTCATCTAGGTTGGGAGTCAAGCCCTTTGCCAGATAGCCCAGGCGCACACAAGCACAGGGCATGGTCTTCTGGGGCCAGTAGAAAACTGTTAAGTTAGGGCATTTTTGTAGTTATTATTGTTCATTTTGTAATGGAAAGCAAGGCTTTATTTTTAATATACCTATTAGTGGCTTCAGGGGAAGAGGATACAATTAGAAACACAACAGCAAGTCTAATTTTCTTACCATTACTCAAGGTCGTGCACTTTTACCATTTTTTTTAAAACACGCCTACAAGAGATTATTTACTTATTACCAATATAGTACTTGCTTCTTTGCACTGTGCAAAGTAATGAGATTATAGACACAACACCCCAGGGGTATGACAATCTAGCAGGGAAACACTATACAACAGAATAAGTACTCTTTTTTTTTTTTTTTTTTTTTTTTTTTTTTTTGGTTTTTCGAGACAGGGTTTCTCTGTATAGCCCTGGCTGTCCTGGAGCTCACTCTGTAGACCAGGCTGGCCTCGAACTCAGAAATCCACCTGCCTCTGCCTCCCAAGTGCTGGGATTAAAGGCGTGCGCCACCACGCCCGGCTTCAGAATAAGTACTCTTGAAGTTAGTCATCTTAGAAATATTATGGGGACATATAGAAAGTGCAGTAACACAGAGTGAAGTAACAGGAATTGGCTGGGAGCTGCGAGACTTCTGAAGGTTGACATCTATTCTTAAATTTTAAATAATTATTCTTCCAGAGCTAAGTATTAACTCACTAAGAATACACTATAATAAAAAAAATTTTTTTTTAAATTGTATTAGCTGACTCCATGATATTTTTCTGTTGTTACACATCCAAAGAGACAATAGATCTCTGCTCTGCTGACTAGGAATATGCCAATACTGAATTAAATCACTATTAAAAACTTCTTTCGATCTCTCTATCCCAGATGGGTGAAGTTAATTCTCAGCCTGGTTCAGATCATACATATATCAGCTGGTAGCTCCGCCTCTGCCTATAATTATCTTAGCCACTGACTCCACTCCAAACACTCAGTTATGATGCTTTAAATAGCAGCATACTTTTCTACATCTGCAGAAATGCTAATATGCACATCTTTGAATAGAATGAGTATTATTTGGCATTTTATTTTCTCTCTCTCTATATTATCTCTTTCAAGTCATTCTGAGACCTTCTGAAGTACAGGAATTCACAATGAACCTTACTTCTGAACACTCTGGACACACTTTACAGATTACTTTGTTGACCCTGCTTACTATCACTGAGGGCTACTATTGTATGCTGTTTAGCATTTCATTCTCAGCTTCTCAGCATCAATTCTGATTCACATTAAACACTCAGAAAGTATGTACTCAGTGATTAAACACTGAGGAATACAGATATTTTCTCAAGGTAGTTTTTTTTAGGGGATGAGGCAAGGGCTCAGTGGTTAAGATCAAGTGTTGCTCTTACAGAGGACCCAAGTTTCATTCCCAACACCCAAATTGTGGTTTCACAACCATTATCCCTAACTCCATTTCCAGGGGATCCAATCACCTCTTCCGACTTCCATGACTGCCAGGCACGGCACTGGTGCAAACATATGTAGGCAAAATGTTGAAGCACATAAAATAAGTTTAGTAAAAGAATTTTTACATTTCTTTCGAAATGGTTTATAGAATTTCCTTGTTTAGTAACATCTGGACTTGTCTAATTCTTTCACTTATACATGTATCTTATATTTCTATCAAGAATTCTAGTCAAATGGACAGGTAGGAAAGTATATCTTTTAGCACCTCTGAAGACTACCAAGGACTCTCTATTTCTGTAAAATGAAAGGCTCTAAAAATCCAACTATACTACAACCAATAAGACTACAGACCTTTCCAACTAAGAAAGCACATTTAAATAAGAAACCTTGAAATTATAAGCAACATTTTCAGGTGGAATTAGATACATGTGTTTATTTCCTAGGTGCTTAATAAAAACAAGCTTCTCTAGGAGATCACATTTAGTAAGGGAGAAGATGCTACTCAATGCTACTAAAGTTTGGGATCTCAGTTTAGATTTAGAATGTTCCATATTCAATACAGACTTCATTGTAATTTATTTTGTACTGACAGATTGTTCTACCTAGATAGTTATTTGCATCACTTTAGATGTTAGAAATTCAAATAAACACAAAACAACTTATTGTTTAACAATCCATTCCTCAACAAGGCATGGTGGTATGAACTTAAAAACAAAGCACCCAAAAGGCAGATAATAGTCTTAGTTATATGATGAGGTTCTGTCTCAAAATAATATTTACAAAATAAAAAACCATTAAAAATTGTTAGACAAATCAGGAAATTAATTTATATTAGTGTGACTCTCACTCATATCTATAAAAAACCCAAAGCACCCACTTGGTTCAGTATCTTTCACTCATCATCTATATAGATATAATGTTCATAGCAAATTGTGACTGGAGGACTGACATTTCTTTTTTTTAAATTATTTTTATTATTTTTATTGATTATTTTATTTATTTACATTTCAAATGTTTTCCCCCTTCCCGGTTTCCCCTCTGCAACCCCCATCCCTTCCCCCCACCCCCCTGCTTCTATGAGGGTGCTCCCCCCAACCCACTCCCAGCGCACCACCCTGACATTCCCCTACGCTGGGGCACTGAGCCTCCTCCATTGGACCAAGGGCCTCCCCTCCCACTGATGGCAGAGAAGGCCATCCTCTGCTACATATGCAGCTGGAGCCATGAGTCCCTCCATGTGTACTCTTCGGTTGGTGGTTCATTCCCTGGGAGCTCTGTGGGTCTGGCTAGTTGACATTGTTCTTCCTATGGGCTTGCAAACCCCTTTAGCTCCTTCCAGAGGACTGACATTCCTATGGACTTAATTATAATATTTCTTAAGTAAGAATAGTATTTGATCAGCATGTTCATTCTCATCTTGGACATTAATATCCAGAGGTATAACATTAGATATAGTCGCATAAAGCTATCAAGGAACCATCTAAACAGTTCAGATGTAGGATTATCTACATTTATATGATTGTTTAGCTGCGACAGCCTGAAGAACTATCAAGAATTTATTTCCAGAGAGCTGGTGAGATGGCTCACTGGGTAAGAGCAGCGACTGCTCTTCCGAAGGTCCTGAGTTCAAATCCCAGCAACTACATGGTGGCTCACAACCACCAGTAATGAGATCTGACGCCCTCTTCTAGTGTATCTGAAGACAGCTACAGTGTACTTATTTATCATAATAAACAGATCTTTGGGCCTGAGCAAACAAATCAGAGTAAGCAGGCTTGACCAGAGTGAGCAGAGGTCCTAAAAAAGTTGAAGGCTCACAACTATCTGTACAGCTACAGTGTGTACTCATATGCATAAAATAAATAAATAAATCTTAAAAAATAATTTATTTCCAAATATTCTATATCTATTATAAAGAAATCACAGTGTAAGGCTAGCCATAGTTGGCAGCATGCTTGCAGAGTGTATTTGAAACTCTGGGTTCAACCCCCAACACCACAAAACTGAGCTTGAGGTCAGCTTGGGCTACCTGAGGTAGGAGGCAGGAAAGCAGGAAGATAGGAAGGCAGGAAGGAAGATGGACAGATGACAGGCAGATATTAAATCCTAGTTAGAAGGAAACATAGTATGAATCTTTTGATTGAGGGGGGGGAATCTCTATCTTTGTAAATGTAAATTTCCTAATTCAGTAATCTAGTAATATACAACTGATGCTCTAACCCCTTTAAGGATATAGCTCACTGGTCAATAAATATTAATACATGCAATATTTTACTGAATTGAGAATGACAATTGAAAAGTGAAAGTGAAAAGAATCAAATGAATAATGCAATCATTTTTCCTGATAAACATCTGGATATATGTGATATAAAATATTCTCAGAAGGATCATGCAGCAGGAAATCCAATTAAACAATTTTCTTTAAATGAATCTATGATAGGTAATATGAAATCTGTGGCAATAAATCAACCTAATTATCTTACAGTTTTATAGATCAAAGGAAATCCGCTTTTGCCATTTGGAGGATAAGTTATTTTAATGAACTTTTATCTTGTATTTTTAAAATATGCATTTTCCAATTTGCCTTAATAATAATGATGGGACTGTTCATCAAAAATAGTTACAGCAGTCTATCTGCTACTTTCATGGAAAGAAACGGAACACAATAATCATCTTAAATTATACAGATAGTTTCCACTGTCTTTCACTGTAATGCCCCATTTGTAGTTTCTATCAATGTTCCTTAAACTGAATTTCCAGATGTTTCTTTTAGTCTTTAGTATCATTTCTTACTTTTAAGACAAGAAAGGATACCATATTTCTTAAAATGTGGATTGAAATTGCCTACCATACTTCTCAGTCCTGCAATTCACTGTGAAATAGTTAAACAATCTTTTTTTTTTTTTTAAAGTGTCATAAGGAGTTAATAGGACACAGCTGTACAGGCTCTTTCTAATAAGCAGCTTCTGTCGCTTTGGTCACCACAGGTGTCTCTGTAACCTGCAAACTCTTATTACTAGTGTATCAAAGTTGTGCTACTTAACAGACTTCTTTAGTAAAACATAACAAAGCAATTACATGGCTGTTGATTGCTAGTCATAAAAAAAACCCTCAAACACTGTTTTTCAAAAGAATCTACACTGCTATTTTTTGTCATTGTAAAATAAAAGGAACTAAGGAATTAAATAGAGGATAGAACAAAATGACAGCAGGTAGCCAGCTGAACTTAGCCACTACAGATGGTTCAGAAATAGTGTTTCCTTCTCCACCGAGCTGTGGATAAAAGAAAAGGAGAGTCCTGACTGCTAGTGAATGGCAAAAGATTTAGCCAAGTCCTTGGTCTACATATTTTGCCTCGTGAAAGACCGTCGATGCTGCATTTTTATCTGTTTTTGGCACTGCTTTTCATCACCTTTAACTGAGTGTGAATAATAACCTGATTTAATTTAAACAAATACAGGTGCTAAAGGTTCTTTATTTATGTATAACAGGGAACATTTCCAAGGCGGAACCAAGTCATCCTAGAAAATTTCCTAACCATTTGCTTAAAGAAATGAAGTTATTAGATGAAAAAATTGTTCCACCGTTCTTTTGCCTCATGGTTAAGGAAAGAATCGTTTCAGATCCAGATTATATAAAATTAACTCTGAATAATGATCCAAACTCCAGCCAGCCATAAGATAATAAAAAGACAAATCAAATGTTTTCTAATTGTTCTATAATTGCTTGTTAAGGAACTATGATAGGACTGCTTTGAAGTGAATTAATTTAATCTTCCTCCCTGTTTATAAGTCTGTGATTATGACTGTTAACACACCAAATGTAGCATGATGGGATGTTATGGCCACAGTGTAATTAAACACGATAAAAAATATTTCAGAAAAAATAATGTGAGAGGCAGATTACGAAGAATTATTTACCACAGATATTATGATCAGCAAACTAAGTTTTATGGTGACAACTAGAAAAAGGCTTTTTTTTTCCTCCTATGGAGAATATGGATGCCCTGCTGGCTGTGTGCAAAAGAATGTGTGCAATAAAGCGATTAGATCAATTAGCATATGCTAGAGTAAAGCTATTCCCAACTCCACTGGAGTAGTGCAGGATGTTCTGCCTTCTTCACTGAGGTTATTTAAAGAAAATCAAAAAACCCAAAAACTTATTACTAGAATTACTATTAGATTTGCTTTGCTTTTTTTATGAACATAATAACAACAGATTTTCTTTAAATAATCAACAACTTACTAGAAATGTACTCTGCCTGGGTGTGGAATAAAAGACAAAAATACTTTTTTCATGCTATTTTTTTAATTTAAGAAGGGTTTTATAAAATATATTTTCATATTTGTAATAACTGTGTTAGCTATAATAGATTTTATCTACTGAAGTGTACTGGAAAAGCGTGTGATGGTAAGGCTGGAGAACATTCATAATGATGATGGGAGAAGTCAAATGCAGGACTTTTTTTTTTAAATAGAAACCCAACTTACAACTTGTGAATAACAGTATTACCTTGCTCTGTTGGTGTCCTTTGTCAGATCCCAAGCCCAGGTTATAAAATTTTGACTCAGATAAGAAACAATGGATTCAGCACAAAGCATTTGTGAGCAGAACACGTTGGTTAGTACACTTTCATCATGGTGGAGGTAGATAGCAAGCAGCTTTCTCTGAAAAGAAGAGAAAAGACCAGTCAATTAAAATATCCACTAAAATAAGACTTCTAGAATCCAAGAAAGGCTCAATCAGTGTCTATGAACAGCAAAGACAATTTAAATGCTCCTCCCTAAAAGCACACCATATCTTCAGGGTTCCCAGAGCATCTACTACCCTCAATACATTTTATGTGCTTATACTCTAAAGAGGTTAGGATGCTCAAAAAGTTTTAGAGATCACAACCTTAGATTTCTATTAACATGTGCAAGCCTAATTTGAGAATTGCTACAGAACTGCACTTTACTTAAATAAAATATTTTTAACATTCTTCATATTTAATGCATACTATATTAACTCTAAACTATTCACAAAGACAGCAAAATCCCTCAAAAATATGTTCTACTTGGAAAAAGTTTAAAATGAACTTTTTAATTTTAATTCAACAGATAATTTATAAGTTCTTAACATGTGCCTCTATTAAAGAGTATGTAGCATTCAATTGCTACTTGAAAAAAACAAGAAAAAAAAAACATTTAGTCCATAAGAAATGACATCTGCTCTCAAGTGTCTTTTGTCATAGGGACAGTCCATAAAATTAAACAAGATAATTTGCAGTGTCTTAAGTGTTACAATGACAGCAAAGAAAGGATGGAAGTATTTGTTCATTCACTTTTTAGTGCTGAGTCTAAGAACAGTCACAGTTATCAGAAAAAAAGAAAGATAAAAATTTATGGCAGGGGATATATATAATAAGGAAGACATTCATAAGGATACAAACTTCTTTGTGAAATCCTATCAAAGAAAGACTTCAAAGAGGTGAGGGGATCTTTCTTTTCTTTTCTTTTCTTTTCTTTTCTTCCTTTTCATATGAAATAAGGGTGTAATGACAGTAAATGAAAACGTGCTGTGTGGGATTCTCAACAAAAGAAAGTGTCTAAACAGAAGGGTCAGGCTGGTGAAAGGCTAACAAAGTCTGATGCTTACAACAATACTGATTAAGAAATTAGATTAAAAAATAATACAAAAGTAATCATGAACATTCTTTCTTCAAAGCACAATTTTGTATCAGATGAGAATAACTAACATAGGCAGAAATAATTTTGTAAAATAATCTATTATAATCAGGATACACTTACTTTTGCAATTATTATTTACATAAATCTCCAGAGTGTATCTGTAAAGCACGTAGTCATAACCTCATTAGCATATGAGGAAACTCAAGTTTAGAAATGACTTATTCCATCTTCCAGTGAGTCAGTAAGAAATTCAGCTAGAACTGGAACCTAGATTGTCTGAATCCAGGTCTAGTACTCTTTCTGTTACTAGAATAGTCACATGGGAATTGGACACACTCTGTAATCAAGAGGTATGTGGAGTACTTGTGTAAAACAGAGATGGCAGAATTCACATGACACAGTGAGCAGGGCCTCAGGGACAGCATGTAACTGGAATAAGGATAGGATGCCTGGCTATAAATAGCTCAGCTGATCCCACCATGATTCTAGGTGTTAATTCGTTTATTCTTTCTTTCAATAAGCATTTGTTGAAATTCCCATTGTGTCAGACCCAGCAGGACACATAGTCAATAAAATGATGAACAGAACAGACTAAGGAATTCTTCACCTTTGTTAAGGACTACAGATAACAGTAACTGGCCTTCTAGAAAGTTTGTAATCAGGCACATTGTTGGAGAGATACTTATCTGGCAAATTCCACTCATCCTTAAAGGCTCAAGGCAAATGCTTCTATGAACTCCCCTTAATTCCCTCAGTCAGAGTTAAGAGCTTCCTTTTCTGGCTGGCTTCTAGCTCTCCCCATTAGTACTATAATTGTTTAAAAGTTTCTCCTCTAGACAAAGTTTCTCTAAAGAGCCAGTCCTGGATCTAGCAGTTTTCTTTGGCTCTTTCAACTAGCATAGGTTACATAGCCTGTTACAGCAAATACACCCTAATACTGATCTTAACCACAGCCCCCTGGCAAAAAAGACACCAAATGTCAGAGATAAATACTAAATCTGTTTTTTATTAAGTGAATCAAGAATCTCTGGCTTCAGAGAAAGAAACTCCAACCTGGCTGCACTAACAAATTCAGGGCTTTTCTTTTTAGCTTTCTAGCTGAGTCGACAGAGGGATGTCAACTTCTAATTCATCTAGATCGTATCTCAGCAACTACATATAATGAGTGGGAACAAGAGAGCTGTCCATTTTTAAATCAGCAGATTTTTAATCAAACAATAGCAATAGCTAAATCGTTAAAATGCTTACTTCTCCCAAGAACACTGCAAAGGAACATTTAGACTTTGGGAAAGAGATTAGTGATTTGCATTGCTATCTCACTGATTTAATTTAAATGATCTCCCAAACCAAACACATATGTGCCCAAGAGGTTACTAAGACACCCAACATGCAGAGTTCCCTATAAGTGCAGCTGATAGTGTTGACTGAAACTAAACTTGGAAATCCAGGGTGCTAATGCACAATATCAAGCAATAAAAAAAGCATCTCTTTGGCAATATTTAATTTTAAAAAGAAGAAAGAGGCAGGCGGAGACCAGGCACTGTCTGTTTTGGAGGATCAGGGATTCTGCATTTCAAAGCATGGGTCCCTGCAATATCCAGGTTACTGTGCTAGAATCTCGACTATTATATCGCGTTTGTGAGAGGGAGGGCAAAGATGTGTTTACTCAGTGATTAGGCCCTTAGAATAAGCCTCTAGCTCCTAGAGAGACAGCTCACCACTTATTCATTTGGGCCAATTCACAAAGCCTAGGAAGATTAAACATCCATGCTGAGAAGACAAGCGAATGCAGACGGTGAAAAAGAAATAAAAATTCTTTAAAAACTCTGAGATGACTTCATTATTTTTCCACAAGGAAACTTTAGGAAAGTGTTTAGTTAGAGAAAAACCCACATTGACCTCTCTGTAAACCCTTAATCTTGCCTTTGTGGAGGCAATGCTTTGTGGAAAGCGCCTGGCTCCCTGTGCTCCTCTTTTCACTGGAAGCTGGGAGAGAAAGGCTCTGGAGAAACAGTTTTCCTTCCAGGGACACAAACCCTGACACTGTTAAACACAAGATGCCAGGAAAACACACGTAAACTTCTCACTTAAGTCCTAAGTGGAATGGGAGAAAGATGGTAAAAAGAGTACCCAGAGCAGTGTTCACAGAGGAAACTGAATATTCTTAGGCTTGCTTTTCTTACATGGTAAATTTCCAATACAAGTAGTTTTTTTCCTTGTTTTACAATGACAGTAAATAAGCAGAACATACTCTTAACTTGGGATATAAAAATCAGATTAAATTATAGGCAAAGAACATCCTGGTCAAATCCAGCTCTGTCACCTACTGCCCGTGAGGGAAGACAAAATACTTACTTACTGTACTGAGCCTATAACAACTACTATATATAAAAGTTCTATTAAGATAAAGATTCCTAGAAAAATGATAGCCATGAAAATAGTCCATAGTTTAAGCAGCTCTCTGAATTTTTCCTTCTGGCAACAGAGACTGGGATGGTAATTGTGCCTTCAGTGTATTAAGCACCATCAAATCTAG
Source organism: Mastomys coucha (assembly GCF_008632895.1). NCBI lineage: Eukaryota > Metazoa > Chordata > Mammalia > Rodentia > Muridae > Mastomys > Mastomys coucha. Next base: position 69,229,339 of record NW_022196900.1, on the reverse strand, counting down.
AAGCTATGGTATTAGGCTGATACTCAGAAATGGCACAGCTGACAGTAACCAATGTGAATTGACTTTCGGCTACACTGACTACCAAATTTTAACACATAATGTCACAAAACTATAGAACATTAGAATGGAAAGAAAAAGTTGGTAATGTGGTTCAGATGATAGATTGATTGCTTCCCATGTCTGATGCCCTGAGTTCAATCCTGACCACTGCATATACCAAGTATAGTTGTCTATAACCCAAGCACTTAGGAACAGAGGCAATTGGATCAGGAGTCACAAGTCAAGATGATCCTTAACCACATATCAAGTGCAAGGCCAGCCTGTGTTGTATGAGACCCTGAAGAGAAGGAAGGAAGGAAGGAAGGAAGGAAGGAAGGGAGGGGAGAAGGGGAGGGGAGAAGAGGGAAGGGGAGGGTAAAGAAAGGAAGGATGGGGTGAGGGAGGAAGGGAGAAGAGGGGAGGGAGCAGAGCGGAATATGCCAAAGTACTACTTGAAATGCTTGTTTTCAAGTACCATGGCATACATAATCTGTGTTCTTCCAGTGACTTTAATGTTGATATGACAGATAATTTGGAGAAATATTGGCTGATTTTTTTCCAGTATAAGAAGATTGAGTGTTAAATAATTTCCTTTATAGAACATGGTATGTGACTTTGTCCTCTTCCCACTGCTGAATTACTATTATTACTCTTGTAACCTGTTTTAAGTTGATGAGCAATTTATTGATACAAACACCTGGTAGAATAAAACATCTGCTTATATCTTCATTACACCAAATAATTTAATACTGCTACAATAATATCTAAAATAGAACACATATAAAAATTTTCTCAATTGTCTCCAAAATGTTCTTTTGCAGTTGCCTTATTTTAGTCCTTCACTTTTTAATTACTTAATTTATCTCATTACTTTGTGTGTGTGCTTACCAGGTGCATGTGAGCCACATCCTTTAATGTAGAGGATAGAGGACAACTCTTACAAGTCAGATCTCTCCATCCACCTTGTAGAGTTCAAGGGTTCAGTTCAGGCTACAAATAAAGCCCTATATACAAGTATCGACTGGGCCCTCTCCTCAGCCCCATTTTCTGATAGTCTGAGACAGTTTTATGTAGACCAGGTTGGCCTTGAACTTACTACACAGTGGGGGATCATACTGAAGTGCTGATTCTCCTGCCTGAGAACTTGGATTAAGAGTGTGTGTGCCACTATCCCAAGCCACAGTGGTATTCTTGTATGTGGCTACTCAACGGCCTCATCCTGTATCTAGTGTTAAATATATGGTAAAAGCAGAGGAAAGGCAGCAAGGAGTCAAACTGGATTCAAAGCTGCTACTTACCAGCTATGTGGATCTTAGAAAAATTACTTTTTCTTTTTTGAGTGTCATGTATCTCTAGAGAACCAAAATCCACTACTTTTTCCAACTGGTAATAGTAAGGCGATTTAATAAATCACTGTATTGTTGCTCTGACCAAATAGCTTGAGAAGAAGCAGTGCAAGGGATACAGGGTTTATTTGAGCTTACAGTTCTGGAAGACACATACAACTCACCATTGTAGCAAGACATAGCAAAAAACTCTCACTCACCACCTGGAAATGGATGAACATTCCTGTTCTGCTCAGTTTCTCCATTTTCTTCAGTCCAGGACCTTAGCCCATGGAATAGTGCCTCCCACAGATGAAGTGGGTCTCCCCCCTCAGTAATCTTGATCTAGACAATCCCTCAAAGGTATTCCTAGAGGCTAGTATCTTAGGTGATTCTAGACCGTGCCAAGTTCACAATATTAACCATCATAGGACAGAAACTAGCAAATCAATGGCTATGAGTACAATTGGGAAAAAAAAAATCAAAGAAAGAAGTTTGGCAAATATCAGTTCCAAATACTAGTTTGTAAGAATCCTCAGCTAGGTTGGATTTTTTTTGTTAAGATATTTATTGGATATTTATCATATGCTCGGTCTTCATCTGGGCACTAATGACACAAATGCAACCTGCTCGTGGCTTGAAAAGCCCTCCTAGAGCTTACATTTTTATTTATTATTATTTACATATTTTTAAATAAAGTATAATTATATCACTTTCTCCCTTCTCTTTCCTTACTTCAGCCCCTCCCAAACCTCTTCCCTCCGACTCTGACCATCAGCTAGATGATGATCTAGCTGACAGTGAATGGTGAAATCCCAACACTTGGGAGATGATAGGAGGAGGAGCAGGGTTAGGGCCAGCACCAACTATACATCAACACTTGGGAGATGACAGGAGGAGGAGCAGGGTTAGGGCCAGCACCAACTATACATCAAGGTTAAGGTCAACCCAAGTTACGTGACACCCTGTCACAGAAAGCCAAAGAATAAGCAAGCAAGCACATAAGATTTGAGAGTCACATGCACATTGGATTGCAAAAAACACTTCCTTGTTCAATTCTCAAAGATGATTTCAGAAACCAATAGTCAGGAACCAAACTGGGGAAGTTCCTAAAGGAAATAGCTGCCTTAGATGAGGAAATGCCAACATGATGCCTTTTTCTTCACAGCCCCTGAAGCAAATGTTAAAATAGCATTCGAAATGCTAACAAAAGATTTTGAGTTTCACACAGGGGAAGCAGTCATATGAAAGACAGAAAGTGGTGGAGGGGGTGAGGAGTGGGGAGGAAAACTAAAGCCAAATTTTCGTTATAAGCTGACAAATGTTTATTAGGTGTAGGTTTTCATCAGTTTCAATTGCTCACACTTAATACTCAGGCCCTGAATTACCTTGGCTTAAGGCCAACATGTGACTAAAGTATTTTAAATAAGGAAATTAGAGGCTCAAATGTCCGGCTCTTAACAACAAACTATAGAGGTGTAGGTATGTTTCAGGGAGCAAAAGAGGTTTGAGAAAGACGCATAGAGGAGAGGAAAGGAAATAGCCATTTCAGTACCAAGGCCTCAAGAAGAACCTCTTAAAAGAACTAGAGCTATAGCTCGGTGGTAGAGCATGAATGAGGCTGTATTTGATCTTGATACCACCCACAACCCACACTCATAGGCAGAATTTTTCTGATTCTGATAGCTTAAACATTATCTCTAAAAATACTGGCCTGTTAAATAGGTAGAATAATATGAATATGACTTATATGCTTTGAAAGGTAGTAGCATACTTCCCCTGCCTCTGCCACAAGGGTGGGAGGCAGGGTGAAGAGCTCATAGTCCATAGTTCACCAATTTCATTTATTTCCACATTCAAAGGAATGGGTAAACTACATCAGAGAAGAACTAAATTAACAATTAATTTCTCATTAAAATATATTAATAATGCATTCTTGCTAAAAATCAAAGGAATTACAATGATTTGTATGCAAATATATTCAGTAGACTTTAAACTACAACACATCAAGTACTGCTTGGCAGAGAAATTTCAAAGCTTAATATTGTGAATTACAAATACAAACTGAGTATAAGTACAGTAAACAGTAATAGCTTTTTTCAGTACAGAAAGGGTTAAGTCTGGAGCCTGCTATATGCTAAGTAAGTGCTCCATCACTGAGCTGTATCCCAAGGCCTCCCTCTCCTATCTCCCATTCATTTTGCTTTGTAAGACAGGGCTAAATGATGTAATTCAGTCTGGCCTTGAACTCATAAATTTCCTGTCCCTAGATATTAGGATTACAGGTCTGCACTGAGTGCCTGGGCTCACTCTAACTCTTCATCACATACTTAATATACATGGTAGAGACTGTCTGATAATACGTCCTAAATGTCTCCTTTTTTTTTAAGTGAAGAAATCTCTCATATTTGTTTGTTTGTATTGTTTTAAGGTAAATCAATGCCTAAGAAATGAAAACTATGTTTCCCTGTTAAGCACATGTGGCTCACTAACTTTGGGCCCTTTAAGCAGATATGTTAGCTGGAGTTCCTGTAGTCACTGTAAATGATGACATAACCTGAATCTTGGTAGCCAAAAAAAAAAAGAAACAATCAAGTTTCAGATTCTGTGATGTGTCATACTAGGGTCGACTTGGAGAAAGAAATAGAAATCTAGAGGTTATTTTGTTACTAATGTTCACCTTTCAGTTACAAACAACAATTTTTACCTACAAAACAAAGAAGGTTTAGTCAATGAGAAAAATGACAAGTCAATTAAACTATCATAAAATCCATGAAATTTGAAGACAAATTTAGGGATTAGTTCTTTGTCTAGCAGAAAGATTCTCAAAACTTGCTAGTGTGTGGTTTACACTTACAGGATAGGTTGGTAGTTTGTTTAGGAAGCTCAATTGTACAGCTAGTAGGTAAAAAAGGAGCCCATTTTCAAAAGGCCAGTAGGAACACAAAAGGAGGCAGCAATGAGATTGTTGTGTGGGGTGACTTTAGCATTTATTTTTTTATGCAATAAGTTAGGAAGAATTTCTGTTAGTAGCATGTAAAGCAGCCACTTTACCCAGAAAAGGCAGTCCTGTCCAACTTGGAATAATACAACAATGAAGTGTGCATCTACAGAAATGCTGCGGGTGCTGAGGTGACACCTGAGAGTCAGAAGATGAAGGCAATCATAGTAAGTGGCTTTACTGTACAATTTCTCTCTCCTTTAACATTACCCATCTACTTACTAATTACGCACAACTGTAATTTTGTAACATAAACAGTAACAATAGTAAGTCTTTATGTACTTTGCTGTTTTCACTTACTATATCTTGAATACTCTTCTAGCTTTCAATATCTATGAACTTGCTTTAGTTAGCATTTTACCATAGAAATATAACATATTTAGTTTTTATTGATGGGCATTTAAGATATTTCCATTTTTGAAATTTAGACAATGCTATAACAAACATTCTGTTTCTTTTTAAATCTACATTAGAATACTTTTGCTATTTTTAGAGGAGACCTAATTTCTATTTCTTGTATTTAAATATGTAAAGTATCTTTTCATATTTTACTGGTTATTTCTATAACATTTTCTGTAAAATGCTTTTTATTTATATTGCTTGCCTATACTACAGTTGTCTTTTTGTTACTTAATATTTTGATTTCTTCATAAGTGTACATTTCAGATTTCAGAGAAATCAGCAATTTGTGGCTATTATAAGATATGCATATGGAAAGAAACAAAAAAAAGGATGTGCTCTTTAGAATCAGAAAGTTTGTGAACTACAAGATACTATTACCGTGCCATGGATTGAAATAATTGTTGACACAGCTACATATATACACATCAGCTACATATATATACATATAGATTAGTTTCCTTGTATCCAATCTCTTTCTAATGTTTTCCATAAACTGCTACTATATCATACATTCTTATCTTTAGTTCTCACAATAATACACTCCTCTTCAAAATCTATCAAAAAGGAACCATTGACTAACAACAGTAACAGGAGCAAAAAATCTTTTGTTGGTGTTCATGGATTTCTATAACTTGTCTCCCTAAATGTCTGGTTTAGCCCTACTGGTCTCTTATGTGTATATGTGTACTAATTAAACTAGCCAACAGATCTTCACCAACATTCTATTCAGATAGCTTGTCCATTATTAAAGAAATGGACTCACAATACCAAGGTACATTCATTATCAGGGTAATTTTAGCTGCAATTTGGAAAAAATAAAGGACAGTATATACATTAGTTTCAAATCCAACTCTGCTTGATATTTTTAATGTTCACCTACTGAAAGCAAACTATATCCAATATGTTAAAATCACAATAAATTGAGAAAAGATTAAATATATCATAAAGCTAATGTTTTTTATTAAAGACTAACTTCAATAGTAGCATTATGATGATTAAAGTTTAAATTAGAATTAAATAAGAATTAATGACATTCTTAATGGTGATAAAGTAATGATTAGCAAACCATCTAATAATAAAACAGCATATTTTGTTGGTATGGCTGTGTTTGTATAAAACACATCAGCTTTTGTTTTTTTTTTTATTCTGCTATGTTTTTTAAGATTAAAGTCTCATGTATACAAATTTATTTCCAAATATATGTATCTTAGAAAAACCCCGAACTTGCAATCTTTCTTTCTCCACCTCGTGACAATTAGGATTAGAAATATGTACTACAGTACCAGGCCTTACGCCCCCTACCCAACTCAGAGATACTAAATCCTGGAGGAGTGTTGGATTTTGTCAAAGGAATTTTCTGCATCTAATGAGATAAGCATGTTTTTTGTTTTCTTTTGATTCCTTGTCTTTCAGTATGTTTATATGGCAGATTACAATTTTTGATTTTCCGATGTTGAACCACCTCTGCATCTCTGGGATGAAGCCTACTCTACCATGGTAGATGATCTTTGTGATGTGTTCATAGATTCAGTATTTTATTGGGTACTTTTCATAAATATTCATAAGGGAAATCTGTTATTATTTCTTTGTTGGTCCTTTGTGTGGTTTGTATATCAGAGGAACTGTGGCCTCATAAAATGAACTTGGCAATGTTTGTTCAGATTCTACTTTGTGAAATAGTTTAAGGAGTATGGGCATTTTGAGTCTTCTGTGAAAGTCCTGGAGAATTACTACACTAAAAACTATCTGGCCCTGTGATTATTTTTAGTTGGTAGACTTTTCAATGCTACTTCTATTTCACTCAGGGATACAGGTCTGTTTCAATTGTTTTTCTGATATTGATTTAACTTTGTAAGTGCAAGTTTTTAAAATACCTCCATGACTCTCTGGATGTCCTTCCTGACTGTTATGTCCCCCTTTCATTGCTAATAATGTTCGTTTGAATATTCTCTACCTTTTAGTTAATCTGGATAAGGTTTTTGTCAATTTTATTGGCTTGATCAAAACAACCAACTCTGTTTCCTTTGTAATTGCAATCATTGGTAATTGTTTGGTTTCTATTTTATTGATTTCAGCCCTAAGTTTAATTATTTCTTCCTCTCTATTCCTCTTGCATGTGATTTCTTCTAGAAAAGAAGCTTTTCTAGAGCTTTCAGGTAGGCTATTAATTTGCTAGTATGAGGACCCTCCCAACCACCATTTTTTATGTAGCACTTAAATCTATGAACTTGCCTTTTACAACTGCCATCATCATGGCCTGGAAGCCAATGTGTAGGCTCAAGCTAGCCTTGGGCTCAGATCTGCCTGTCTCTGTCTTTGCCTTTGGAGTGCTGAAATTAAAGGTATGTGCTAACATGCCTGGCATGCAACACTTTTTAGGTGCACTGTGTATACTTTTACTTATAAATATGCACACACATATGTATATAGAAGATAGGGTTGGTGTCTTCAATACTGGGGGTATCAATATTGGTGTCTTCTTCAATTATTCCACCTTAATTTCTAGAACAGTGTCTTTCACTTAGCCTGGAAGGAAGGTTGGATAATGAGCTCCAGGGATCCACCTGTTATCATGTCCTCAGTACTGGGACAACAGCCTGGTTTTAATGTGAGTGCTTGAAATGTGAATCAGGTCCTCATGCTTTACCAGCAACAAAGTTGTCAACTGAAAATCTTTTCAGTCCTGATAAAGGTTTATAGGTTTTTAACCATCTCTTTATAAAAGAAATCATATTAAATATTTGTTATTTCCAGATTCACAACTAAATGGTAACTTTTATTTCTTTTTTTGTTTAAATTCCCTTTTAAAAGTTTTTTTTTATATTGGATATTTTTTTTATTTACATTTCAAATGTTATCAACTTTCCCAGATTCCAACCCATGGAAACCCACTATGCCATCCCCCTCCGCCTACCCCGCCATCCCTGTGAGGTGAGATTGCAGGGTTGTTTTTATTTACATATCCCTGATGACTAACGATGTTGAACATTTCTTTAAGTGCTTCTCAGCCATTCAATATTCCTCAGTTGAAAATTTTTTGATTAACTATGTACCCCATTTATTAATAGGGTTATTTGACTCTCTGAAATCTAACTTCTTGAGTTTTTGTATATATAGGATATTAGCCCTCTATCAGATGTAGGATTTGTAAAGATCTTTTCCCAATCTGTTTTGTCCTATTGACAGTGTCCTTTGCCTTACAGAAGTTTTGCAATTTTATGAGGACTCATTTGTCAATTCTTAGAGCATGAGCCACTGGCACTCTGTTCAGGAAATTTTACCCTGTGCCCATGTGATCAAGGCTCTTCCCCACTTTCTCCTCTATTAGTTTCAGTGTATCTGGTTTTATGTGGAGATCCTTGTTCCACTTGGACTTGAACTTTGTACAAGGAGATAGCAATGGATCGATTTGCATTCTTCTACATGCTAATCGCCAGTTGAACCAGCACCATTTGTTGAAAATGCTGTCATTTTTCCAGTGGATGGTTTTTGCTCCTTTGTCAAAGATCAAGTGACAAAATGCGTGTGGGTTCATTTCTGGGTCTTCAATTCTATTTCATTGATCTACCTGCCTGTCAGGGCACAAATACCACGCAGATTTTATCACAATTGCTCTGTAGTACAGCTTGAGGTCAGGGATGGTGATTCCAATAGAAGTTCTCTTATTGTTGAGAACTTCTTGAGAAACAAGTTTCTGCACCAGGCAGCGGTGGCACATGCCTTTAATCCCAACACTTGGGAGGCAGAGGCAGAGGCAGAGGCAGGCGGATTTCTAGTTCGAGGCCAGCCTGGTCTACAGAGTGAGTTCCAGGACAGCCAAGGCTACACAGAGAAACCCTGATGGGGACTGCATTGAATCTGTAGATTGCTTCCAGAAAAATGGCCATTTTTACTATATTAATCCTGCCAATCCATGAGCATAAGAGACCTTTCCATCTTGTGAGATCTTCTTTGATTTCTTTCATCAGAGACTTGAAGTTCTTGCCATATAGATCTTCCACTCGCTTAGTTAGAGTCACATCAAGGTATTTTATATTATTTGTGACTATCATGAAGGGTGTCGTTTCCCTAATTTCTTTCTCCACCTGTTTATCAGGAAGGCTACTGATTTGTTTGAGTTAATTTTATATACTGCCACTTTGCTGAAGTTGTTTATCAGCTGAAGGAATTCTCTGGTGGAATTTTTGGGGTCACTTAAGTATACTATCATATCATCTGCCAATAATGATGATTTTACTACTTCCTTTCCAATTTGTATCCCTTTGACCTCCTTTTGTTGTCTAATTGCTCTGGCTAGGACTTCGAGTACCATACTGAATAGGTAGGAAGAGAGTGGGCAACCTGGTCTAGTTCCTGATTTTAGTGGGATAGGCTCAAAGTTTCTCTCCATTTAGTTTGATGTTGGCTACTGGACTGCTGTAAATTACTTTTACTAAGTTTAGGTATGGCCTTTGAATTCCTGATTTTTCCAAAACTTTTATCATGAAGGGGTGTTGAATTTTTGTCAAATGCTTTCTCAGCATCTAATGAAATGATTATGTGGTTTTTATTCTTTGAATTTGTTTATACATTCGATTGTGTTGATGGATTTCCGTATATTGAACTATCCCTGCATCCCAGGAGGAAGCCTACTTGATCATCGTGAATGATCATTTTGATGTGTTTTTCGATTCAGTTTGCAAGAATTTTATTGAATATTCTTGCATTAATATTCATAAGGGATACTGGTCTGAAATTCTCTTTGTCTGTTGGGTCTTTGTGTGGTTTAGGTATAAGCATAATTGCGGCTTCATAGAACAAATTGGGTAGTGTTCCTTTTGTTTCTATTTTATGGACTACTTAGAAGAGTATGATAGAATTTTTTTGAAGGTGTGATAGAATTCTGCAACTAAAACTATCTGGTCCTCAATGGAGCTGAGGGGTTTGCAGCCCCTTAGGATGAACAACAATATGAACTAACTAGTACCCTCAGAACTCCCAGAGTCTCAACCACCAACCAAGGTCTGCACATGGTGGGACAGATTGTTCTGGCAGCACGTGTATAGTGGAGGATTGCAAATTCGATCATCAATGGGAGGAGAGGACTTCGGCCCTGTGAAGGTTCTGTGCCCCAGAGTGGGGGAATAAGCCAGAGCCAATAAGCAGGAGAGGGTGGGGTGGCAGGCATGGGGAGTGGGGAGGCAGCTGGGGTTTGTTTTTGTTGTTTTTGTTTGTTTCTTTTTTTTTTTAGAGGGGAAACTGGGAAGGGAGAAATTTACATGTAAATAAAGAAAATATCTAATAAAAATTTAAAAAAAAAAAACAAAAAAACAAAAAACAAAAAAAACCTATCTGGTCCTGGGCTTATTTTGGTTGGGAGACTATTAATGTCTGCTTCTATTTCTTTAGAGGTTATGGGACTGTTTAGATGGTTTATCTAATCCTGATTTAACTTTGGTACCTGGTATTGTCTAGAAAATTGTCCATTTCATCCAGATTTTCCAATTTTGTTGAGTACAGGTTTTTATAATAGGTCTGATGATTTTTTTAAATTTTTTTTGGTTTCTCTTGTTAGGTCTAACTTTTCATTTCTCATTTTGTTAATTTGGATACAGTCTCTATGCCCTCTGGTTAGTGTGGCTAACGGTTTATCTATATAGTTGATTTTCTCAGAGAACCAGCTCCTGGTTTTGTTGATTCTTTGTATAGTTCTTTTTGTTTTTACTTGGTTGATTTCAGCCTTGAGCTTGATTATTTCCTGCAGTCTACTCCTCTTGGGTGTATTTGCTTCTTTTTGTTCTAGAGCTTTCAGATGTGCTGTCAAGGTGCTAGTGTAAGCTCTCTCCAGTTTCTTTTTGGAGGCACTCTGAGCTATGAGTTTTCCTCTTAGCACTGCTTTCATTAAGTCCCATAAGTTTGGGTATGTTGTGCCTTCATGTTGTGCTTGAAATTCTGACAGGTCTGCCTTTATATATTACTTGACCTTTTTCGCTTGCTGCTTTTAATATTCTTTGTTTTATGCATTTGGTGTTTTGACTATCATGTGACTGGAGGAATTTCTTTTCTGGTCTAGTCTACTCGGAGTTCTGTAGGCTTCTTGTATATTCATGGACATCTCTTTCTTTAGGTTAGGGAAGTTTTCTTCTATAATTTTGTTGAAGATATTTATTGGCCTTTTAAGTTGGGATCTCTTCTATACCTAATATCCTTAGGTTTGGTCTTCTCATTGCGTCCTGGATTTCCTGGATGTTTTGGGATAGGAGCTTTTTGCATTTTCTTTGACTGTTGTGTGAATGTTTTCTATGGTATCTTCTGCACCTAAGATTATCTCTTATATCTTTTGTATTCTGTTGATGAATCTTGCATCTATGACTCCTGATCTCTTTCCTAGGTTTTCTTACTCTAGGGTTGTCTCTCTTTGTGATTTCTTTATTGTTTCTTTTTCCATTTTTAGATCCTGGATGGTTTTGTTCAATTCCTTCTCCTGTTTGGTTGTGTTTTCTTGTAATTCTTTAAGGGATTTTTTTGTTTGTTTGTTTCTTATTTAAAGGCTTCTCCCTGTTCAAATGTGTTCTCCTGTAGTTTTTTTAAGGGAGTTATTTATGTCCTTAAAGTCCTGTATCATCATAATGAGAAGTGATTTTAGATCTGAATCTTGCTTTTCCAGTGTGATGTTGTATCCAGGACTTGCTATGGTGGGAGAACTGGATAATGCCAAGTAACCTTGGTTTCTGTTGCTTATGTTATTATGCTTGCCTCTCACCATCTGGTCTGCTTATCTTTAGTGCTCCCTGCCCCCACTGTCTCTGACTGGAGCCTGTCCTGCCTGTGATCCTGGCTGTGTCAGAACACCTCAGAGTTCAGCTGTGATCCTGTGACTCTGGGATCCTGTGATCCTGAGATCCTGTGTGTGTCAGAGATTCTGGGAGTCAATCTGCCTCTGAGATCCTGGTGTGACTAAGCTCCTGAGATCCTGTGGTCATATGATCCTGGAGGTGTTAGAGGGCCTGGGAATCGAGCTTCCTCTGGGTGTTGTTGGAGTGGGTGCAGAGCTACTGCCCAAGGTCTGCTCAGGGCACAGGCTCAGACTAGAAGGACAACTCTGGCTGTCCTGGAACTCACTCTGTAGACCAGGCTGGCCTTGAACTCAGAAATCCACGTGCCTCTGCCTCCCAAGTGCTGGGATTAAAGGCATACGCCACCACTGCCTGGCTGAAATGTAACTTTTATTTCTAATGAAAATGCATCTATATCATTATTGTTGTATATACCAAACAGTACTTGTATGTTGAACAACATTTTTCTAAAACATATAAACAAGATAAGTGTGCAGAATGCTATCTTCACTGTCACTTAAAATTACTTTCTAAGACACTGCCCGGTCTTTAAGAAATTCAATAGAAATTTTAAAAATTCAGTAGAAAAAAAAATCAAAATAAGCAGACTAAGCATATTTTTCAAAGCAGAAAAAAGTCAGTTTCCTTGGCTTTTTCAATGATAGGATGTAAAAGTATCTACACTTTAGTTACACTAAAACTGTAACAACAGAGTTATACAGAATTAATTTTTTTTAAAGATACTAATCAATGATGGCATTTAGGTTCTTTTCAGACTTGGGCAGTAGAAATGGTAGCTTGTAGAGATTACCCAATTAAAAAAATAAATATACAGCACTTGGGAGGCAGAGGCAGGCGGGTTTCTGAGTTTGAGGCCACCCTCGTCTACAGAGTGAGTTCCAGGACAGCCAGGGCTATACAGAGAAACCCTGTCTCGAAAAACAAACAAACAAAAAAACAAACAAACAAAAAAGTAAAATAAATAAATGAATAAATACAATAAAATAGGATAAACAACACTGTTAATGGGAAATATTCAACTTGAGGTTGAGGTATTCACAAGGTTCTTGAAGCCCTGAAGTTACTTTCATGGATATTCCATAAAGTCAATGAGAAAATTAGTTTTGTTATTTTACATGGTCCAGGGTACTTATGGAAAGAATCCCAATTAATTCTCGTTACCATATAAAGTAAACACCACCACCATCTTCATTCTGCTGCCTGCCATTCATAAAGTTCAGAGGCAGGCTATAGGCTGTTATTTGGGGCACCAGAGCTCTTAAGTAAAAGTAGGGACCTGGGAACTGGTTTCCTTATATTTATAAAAAAAAGTTCCAGATGTGCTGTCAAATTTAAGGACTACAACAAGACTATTGATATCAAAGCCCACTCTCTTAGAGAGATGACTGGAAAAGAAATGATCCTTCACATGTGAGGTGAGCTCTGCTAGGGGGATTTTCTTGCTGTTGACTTTTCAGTTACTAAGAATCCTCAATCATTCTTCAGGGAACATTTTGTGGTATAGTGTAAGAAAACACATCAGAAGCAGCAGGAGGAGAGATAGGGAGTTATGGGGAGAATCATCTTCAAAAACTCCCAAGATAATTATGGAATGGTCAATAGGAAATCTTCGGAAAATATCATTAAGGACTGAGTCCACTGGTTTTCCCAGCTTTATTCCTGCAATGTATCTCTAACTAGCACTTTGGGTTTTGTCCCAATAATATCAAGCTGTTTATAAGTTTCTCATTTTATTTTGCATTGACATAACTTTAAAAATCTCCAATCCTAAAAAATATCGTTATTTTCCCATGGTCAGAGCTGGGTCTACACTTGTCTGCTGTCTCAGCAGAAGACAGGTGTAGACCCAAGTGTAGACAGTAGGATGATCTCAAGTTTGAGACTCACCTAGGTTACAGCCTGAGAACCCATCTCATCAAAATTCAGATTCAAAATTTAGTGAGATTCTAAAATTCTTCCCCAGGACCTCTCTATATGTAGATAAAATACCTGTTCTTATTGCTTTTAAGTTACGTTATACAATAGGGATCTGTGTATAATATCTTGTGTCACTGGATAACCTCTGAATTTGTCAGACTAAGGAAATCTCTGTATCCCAGACACTAAGTAGACGTGTGACAAATATTTATAACTTTTAACTGAATGATCATACTTCATAGTTAAAAGCAAGAAAGGTTATAAAGCTGATGAAGGTGTTATTAGAAGTCAGAAGAAATGTATGTATGTATGTATGTATGTATGTATGTATGTATCTATCTATCTATCTATCTATCTATCAAATCTATAACAAACTGGAACTGCTTTAGCCAGTACTGTAAAGTCCTCAAGAAAAGACAGAAAAAACTGTGAATACTCTCACCAACAAGGGCTCTCAAATCAAATCAGTTGGAAGCAGTTTTCATTAAGATGGATTGAATGTGGCATCGTGAGAAACACTTTATCAAATGTAGTGTTTTACTTAGTGATTAACTATATACCAGTTGATGAAGCTCCCTAAATCCTTTGTAATCCCACCACTCCAATAAACATTTAATGAGTACATAAGTTCAAAAAGCCTAGTAGAGGATTTAAACCTTCAATCTTGTTTTTATTTACTCTTGGAACTCAATTTCTCAATTCAAGTGAAGAAAGCTGGTGCTTGAGGCTCATCTGTTGCCCTGGTAAAATTAATGTGCCTCCTAAAGTTTAAATTAAACACGATATTTAAGATGAAAGAAATTTAGGCAAAGTGCCACAGTAACAGTCACACTTGCCTTAAAATGTCTGAACATTAGCAAATTTTTT
>NW_022196900.1:69200094-69214942 GCF_008632895.1 Mastomys coucha | reverse complement strand
GTCCTAACTTTGAGATGTGAAATTTGAAAAACCGAGATGGACTTTTGTTACTGTGTCTTGCAGTGCAGTAGAGAGCAGAGATGTCTGCACGTGATGGTACAGCACACACCCTGCTTGTGCTGGAATGCAGGATCTTTTATTTGGCTTCTACTATTTACTACTGATGTACCTTTGGAAAAGTAATACTGTTTTATTTTTTCTGAGTTTTCTCATATTTAAGATAGAATATAAATACTAAATGCCTCTATCTCATAAGTGTGTAACATTGTTCAGGAAACTATTTATAAATCACATAATATCAGAGAAATATGAGGAAGTGTTACTATTCCTATGTTGTCAACAACTACATGGAAGTAAATAGGTTAGCTGTAGTGGAATGTGCCCGAAATCTTAGCACTTGGGAGGCAGAGGTAGAAAGATTGGACTAACCTCAAAGCAAGTCTGCCACCCCTAAAAAAGGGTGAAATAAAACTTATTTGATAAATGTAAAACATATACTAATTTAGAATAATTGTGAACAATTTATACACCATGTGGATTTTCTTGTGCTCAGAGAAATGAATAAACTATCCATTAAATATGAATTGGAAAAGAGGAGTGAACAAAGAAACAGCAGCCCGCTTGGGGAAGAAGAGAAGGATGAAGACAACTCACCAGGCCTGAGAGGTTAGTAAATTTTGATATGACTCTAATAAGCAAAACATTTAATTATATGTATCAGTGAATTGCTTCTGCTAAAATATCTAGACACTAATAAAAGCAAACGATCAATTGTTTCATTAGAAATATCCAGGAGTTAATAAACAAGAGCTTATATTGCTCTGGAGATTATCAGTCTGAATAAATCTACATGACAATTTAATAAAAGCTCTTTTGTTGGCAATAAACTCCACATTTAAGCATCAGCATTTAAAGCCATATATGAAAGGCATACACAGAAACTTTTGTAATGAAATTGAAAAAGAATCTATGTTAACCGGGGAACTGAAATTTTGGAATTATTATTTATCTTGTTTTAAGTGACAACCATATTGTAGTGGAGTAGGAAAATTTCATAGTTTTGCAAAATGTATGCCTAAAATTTAAGGAGTATTAACTTTCTTTGAAATGGTTTGGTCAAAGCCTAACAAATATATATAAGATATCCTAAACTTTTTTTTTTGTAAAGTTTATAAAATTTTAAACTCCAAGACCTTAGTTGTTATAAACACTAAAAGTCTGTATGAAATTTTCATTATTTGTTGATTAAAAATACTGTTTTGTATGGGTTAGGGATTAAACCAGGACCTCGTGTATGCGAAGCCCAGACTCTATCTAAAAGTTACATCCATAGCTCTGAATAATGCAGTTTTAATTATTTTCTGCTTGTTAATATTTTCCGTTTTCAATCTGAGAGTGATTAAAACAAAAATTTATCATAAAAATGTACTGATCTGAGCCTGCAGAGGTG
Organism: Mastomys coucha; assembly: GCF_008632895.1. Taxonomy (NCBI): domain Eukaryota; kingdom Metazoa; phylum Chordata; class Mammalia; order Rodentia; family Muridae; genus Mastomys; species Mastomys coucha. The sequence continues at coordinate 69,213,492 of NW_022196900.1, read as the reverse complement.
GCTGAGCAAACATACATGAGTTTGATCTCTGGCACCCATGTGAAAGGCTGGGATCCTTAGGGAGCCTGTAATCCCTGTGATAGTAAGGCAGAAAGAAGGCTCTCTGGGTCACCTTAGTCCAGGAATCCAAAATGCATATAGAACTGGCCCACTGGAGAGTCAGCAGTTAGCCTGTTTAGAAGCTATACTGGCAGTGCTTGTCTTTAAGTAAGCATTGCTTTATTTCATGATAATCCCTAAAGACCAGGATTAGTGATACTAGTTGTTCAAACCGCACTGTAAAATGTGTCCTTTAAGTGAAAATATAAACATATAAAAGTATTTTAAGAGAGAAAAATAATATATATATTTATCTAACTTTTAATACAGAATATTGCTGTAATTGCTTTATTTTATCATCAGCTGTGTAAAAGGCATCTAATATGGGTGCTGGGAACCAAACTCTACTCCTGGATTGAGAGGAGTCAGTATACATTCTTAACTGTGGATGCATCTCTCCAATTCTTAATTACTTGTTCTGACTCTCTTAGTGCTTTAATCAGAATTAAATGGGGGTGGAAGAAGATAGTTTAAGGTCAGCCTGGGTGACAAAGAGTGAGCTGAGCACAGTTTGATAACTCAGTGAGACCTTTTCTGGAAGTTAAAAGTTAAAGGGATCAGAGGTGTTGCTGGAGCTACAATCCAGTAGTAAAACTCTTGCCTAGCTTACAGGAAGGAGGCCCAATTCACAGTATAGCCAAAACAAACAAACAAACCCTCAAACCATCAAATCAAAAAGAAAAATTGGCAAAGAATAGCAACCCTCCTCCCCAAAAACAAAACCAAAGCAAAACAAAACAGCAACCTGCCACCTTATCCTAGAACTGTATGAATAGGTAGTTATTATGTAAAGTGCTTGGGACTGAAGTATGGTAGAAGATGTTTCATTCTTTTAGACTTTGCAATGTTTGCATAGTCTTTATTGTTTGATTGTTCCTAATTCAAATATTGGAAATTCAAGTTTTGAGACTCATGTCTCAACTGAAACAGGCTGAAACAATTTTGTACTTTGGAGCAGGATGGATTATGATTTTTAGGTTAAGGATGCTGAATCTGTATACTTGGTACTATTAAGATTTTAGACATGCACTTGGGGCATTAGGATATTTCTTACAGATAGATGAAGACTACTTAAAAGGAAAAAGAACTTTGGAAAAGGAATAAGAACAAATCTCTGTCAAGAAGTTTTCATTCATATAACTGACAGTATGGCCATATACTTTGTTCCTTGTAAGCATGTCTAACAAATCCAATATGCCCCGGGTTACAAGTCTTTCTGAAAAGGCAAAAGACAACGTTATATAATGCCCCAAACAGGATGGGCATCTTGATGAAGATTTGGTTAGTAGAAGAATGGAAACAAAATCAAGACTTCAGTCTCAAAAGATTGTAAAAAAATTTTAAACACCGTCTTAGACCAGGGGGTAAAAAAATACAGTACAATTCTAATCAGAATACAAAATACTGTACTCACATCTCGGGCTTTCACATAGAAGGCCTCTTGGAAAGCAGCTTCTAATGAGCCAATAAAAAATACAGGATGGCAGTCACCATATCTAAAGGAGAAATTATGTGTATTAATAAAGAAATGTTTGAAATTCATACTAAAGTCATACAAATTGAATTAAATGACTGATAAGTAAATGTTGTGGCTAATATCTAAAACAGACCAAAACCCAATTAACTTCTTTTAATGTCTGAAAGACATCTGTGAATTTTAAAAATTCTTCTTGGTCTGTACAAATATATTAGAACAATGGAATTTTTAAAAATAAGAAAATATATATGATAAATGCTATGAAACTATGACACAATAAGCACTTCCTGGCTAATTAATTTCATTAGATTTTGGAGTTACATTAACTTCTTCCTCATTTTAATTCATTTATTTGAGAATACTATCACAGAAGAAGAAAGCTGATTCTTATGTTTCCATATTATTTTACTACTATTAAAAGAGGGTTATTATCAGAGTGAAAATTAAACATTACTGTTAAACACTTCAGTAAACTCCAAAATATATAAAGAACTTATGAAGAGTCTTAAAACGAAATGCTAAAGAAACAAAAAACAAAAGTTAAAAGAAAACTTCACTTACATTTAAATTTTAATTATCTTTTAATTTACTATTGAGTAAATGATTTTTATTTGTTCTAGGATATACTAAAAATTAGTATGATATATCCTTGTCCTTTGAGGAGCATAAGACACTACAGGAGTGATCCATATATTAAGCTTTTATAAAAAACAAAACAAAACAAAACAAAACAAAACAAAAAAAAAACAGGGATAAACTGAATACATGTCTGCATTGCCATAAATGGCTTAGTAATTATATCACACTGAATAATATGTCTTTCTCTATTAGTACTGTATGAATTGATACAGATATCCTTTGAGTACTCTATGGAGAAATGTTAAACAATTTCTAATTAAAATTACACCAAAAAAAATCACAGTAGTATAAGAGAACATCAATTTTATAGTTAATATCCTAACCCTACCTTGAAGAAAACTCTGCTGTAAATTGTAATAAGGCATCTCCTTCATTTTCTGCGTTTTCTGGCACTAAAAAACAAACAAAAGAAAAAACAAAAACAAAAAAAAACAAAACAAATAGACACAAAAAACAAACCACATAACATCTAATCCCACATATAAGAAATATATTTAATCAATAAAGAGGAAATAAAATTAACTTTAGCTTCTGTGATATATCTGATGGGACATTTTTAACATACATTAGTAGATTTTATCAAGCAGAATAAATCCTTAAGAAAATTCCAATGAATAGATACAATTCTATTAGGTATCTAAATAATGTGTCAGGACTAACTAGGATTTCAATTTTCTTAAAATAAGTATCTTGTGATTAAATTATATAATCTTTGAAAGTATTTTACAGAATTCACTAATTGGAAAATTGTCAAATTTATGTAAATATTGTATCAATTTCTGTCAAAAGTAGCCCCAATTTTACCAAGTGAATATGCCACAAAAGGATTTACGTTAGAAATCATTTTTGCATATAGCATTCTTTCTTATTCTCTATCATGCATCTTATAAGTGAAAATGAGAAAGATGGTACATATATTCTACTTTGTTTTTCCTTCTAAAAATGGATAGCAACAATGACTAAAAAGGTAATATTACTGTAATTCATCTTCACACTGACATATCTGACACATGGGGAGCAAGTACTATCAACAGAAAGTACCCTGTTTGTCAATCAACTTCCAAGGAAAAAATAAATAGAATCAAAACTAATTATACACTGAAATGTTTACTAAACACTTTTGTCATTTTTACAAGCACTTTGAAAATCTGGAGGCTTGGCAAAAAATCAGAGTTCAACAGATTCTGGTTCTAATAAAGCAAGTCTACTTCTAAACTTACAGAAAGGGGTTTAAAGCCCACTGTTCTTTGTAAGTTTAATACGAGAAGGGAGAATTATAACGCTTGTCCCAAAGAGCTACAAATACTCACTCATTGGAGATTTTCTCAGGGTAGATGATGCCATGCCAAATACTTCTCCATCATCCACTCCAAATTCTGAAGCATCTTCAAAGTCATCTCCATCACTATCACTAACCATATGAACATCCGTGCTTTGCTATTTAAGGAAAGTCCTAATTAGATTCAGATTGTTTTTAACATATCAAATTCATATAATACATCATATAATTTCAATAAGATAAAAACTTCAAGTATGAAACCATCTACTAAAGTAAAGTTTAACTTTTTTTTAAAGTTAAAACTTTTCATTTTAAAGCTCACAAATATTTCTAAACAAAACGAAAGACAGTTACAAGCTCAACAAAGATAGAGATTTCTGTGGTACACTGGTATATAAATACACAAATAAATGCCCAAAGGATACAATTAGAAACTCAAGAGACAAAGTTAAGCTATGAATCTCTTGAAAGGCTCACACTCCTATGTGAATCTGCAGGCATTCAGACTTGTCATTTCCTGACCGCAGTAAACCTCAGTTAAGACCGGCATTAGTATCCTATCCTTAATATGTCATTAGGAGATAGATAAAACAAACATGTATGAAATTTCAATGTAAATTGAAGGCTACTAACCATGAAAAATAGTAGTATTTTTTAATTTAGTAAGCTATTCTTGAGAATTTACTATGTGAGCCTATCATAGTGCCTACTGATAAACATACCCTACTTATTCTGTATCAGCAATATGTTGATATTTAACATATTAATAATATCACCTTCAAAATAAAAACCTGTCTGCGATTCTCTACATTATAAACTGTTAAGATTTAAGACATTTGAACTGGGTAATGAGCACCAATGTCAGGCCTTGTCTAAGATGAGGGTCCAAGCAAAGCGACTGGCTAAATGGCAATCCTATGTTCAACAACTGGCCCACAAAAACTATTCAGGAAATAAAATTTTTAGCTTCTAAATTATGGTGCTATGTACTTAAGTTATAATATACTAGAAACTATTTGATATAGAGTTTAACTTAAAATTAAAGTTAATATTGTGTGTAGAGGTAGGTGTGTGTGTGTGTGTGTGTGTGTGTGTGTGTGTGTGTGTGTGTGTGTGTGTGTGTGTATGACTTCAGTATGTGAGTTACAGGCATCCAAATCAGGATATCAGATGTGGCAGCAAATGTCTTTATTCACTGAAAAATGTTGCCACCTTGCCTCTTCCTCATCGTATCCATTTAACAGACTGCTGAAACATTTAAAAGAACTGCTGAAACATTTTAAGATTCTACTATTTATTTAAAAAGCCTTACTTCTTATATGTAAAAGTAATGATTAAGATTGTAATCAACCTTAGAATTTTGTTCTACAAAGTCAAGATTTCCCCTGGGTTAATGTATCTCATTTTGAAAAATTCCAAATTCTTTTCCATTAAAAAGAAAATCTTATCCATCTGTCTGCCTGTCTGTTAATCTGTGTATATGTACATGAGTATATCATGGTGCACATGTGGAAGTCAGGAAGAATAAACTTTGGAAGTCATCTCTCTCTCCATCATGTGGGTACCAGGAATGGAACTCAAGTCCTCAGTTTTGATTTCAGGAGCCTATATCCTCTGACCCTCCTATCCATTGTAAAACATATTGGTAGAGATCCTCTTCAAAACAGCACTCTAAGATGAACATCTACTATAAAATCAGTGTTTTTCAACCTGGTGGTTCAATGACCTTTTCACAGGGGTTGCCTTCTGCATATCAGATATTTACAATTTATAACAGTAGCAAACTTACAGTAGTTATGAAGTAGCAACGAAAAAATTTTATGGTTGCTGTCACCATAACATGAGTAAACTGTATTAAAGGGTTGCAGCACTAGGAAGGCTGAAAACCACTCTATAAGATGCTTTTGAATTCCCCGTGTATTTCATCCAGTCAAATATCTCTAACATGAAGGTGTCTAAACTTCGAGACTTAAAGAAGCATAAGCACAAAATCTGTAAGATATACTGCATGTTCCTTTTCAGTGTATACTCAGATTCATAGGCAAGTAAAAAGATGCCAAGGTTTAAACTGAAAACCTCCTCACTACTTCCACTAGCTTGCTTCTTAGTATTTACTACAAAGAAGCATCAGATTAAGAATGAAGGCTGAGGAACACAAGAAACCAGGAGTAAGGAATACCCCATATATCTACTGTGATTCTCCAAATGGAGTCTTTAATACCACTTCGTGTAACAACAGAGCCTCACTTCATAAACAATGGTTTAATTTTCCCTATGACACAGTATATAGTTTTTACACAAAGAATGGAATTCCCTTAGAATCTCAGAAAATGAAATCATACAAATAAAACCTCTTTGAATGGAGGTATCTAAAAAGACAATTTTATTGAAAAAAAGTATCTGCAAGAATGAGCTGCTTAATTATGTATAAGGAACTACCAATCTCTTCACATTTTCTTATCAGCTACCTAACAGGTTAGAAAATGTTTTTTTTTCTTTAAAAAAATAAAAATGAGACAAACAATCTCCCCCCATTAATATTTGCTGACAAGAATAGATAATCTTTTGGTATCTGTTTCAGTTGCAAAAAAATTCTTTGAATCTTGAGAATTAATAATTAAGATTTTTAAAACAACTAAGAAAATTTGAGCTTCTGTTTTGTCTGTTCTATTACCTTGATCACTTTGCAAATCTCTATTACATTCTCTGGACACATTCAAAATAAAACAGGCTATGCCCCTCTAGCAGCAGTATATGATTTATGAAGACAATTATAATGCTGAGCAATAAATGTTATGATGCATACGCTTTAAGGCTAGCAAGTAGATCAGGAAAAATTTCAAGGAGGAAATGATAGTCAAGTTGTTTGAAATAAAAATTTAGAATACTTAGCATTAAAACAAAACAAAGTGAAGCAGATGTCCCCTTTGGCAGACATGTATGGACCACCTTTTATGTGGTTTAGACATCAAAGCCCCACACAGTATGTGCACGTAATGCAGACTCAAAGACAGACTTCACTGCTACAGAACACATTTGGAAACACTGGTACTAAAAAGAGGTGCATACTATATGGGAAAAATCTAGCAAGGAACTTGATATTTAAAACTGCGTAATTAAGAAAAGCAATGAATAATGGGTTTTAGGTGTGGCAGAGATTGGATTTAGGGCCCTCTCCATGAGAGGGTACCTATGCCTGACACTGTTCGGATGGCCAAAAACTTGAGACCAAATGGGCCCTGGGCTTAGAGGGAAAATAAGACACTACTGTTTTGCTAAAGAGACATAGCAATAAAATAACTACTAAAAGCATTTTGTTATACCTAAAGACCAGTGCTTCACTCAGCTATCATCAGAGAAACTTCATCTTGGATGGGAATTAAAACAGAGATGGTTATCAGACAATGTACAAAGAGTGAGAGACCCTGGAACACTCAGTCCTGAATGTGATCTCTTCATCAGAACCTCCCCCTCAGAGCTGAGAAGTCTACTCTAAAGAGGACATGGACAGATTCTAATAGTAAAGGGTGATAGAAGAAACAGTGTCCTCCAGATACAGCAGGTCTTATGCATATATGAAGAGAGACAAAAGGAGCATGCATGCAGTGTCTGAACATGTTCAAGCCAGAGCCCCAGCACTGTGGGGAGTCTCAAGAAGCTATCTGCAATTGGAACACATTTGGAAAGAAAATCTTAGTGTTCTCCAATGGAGTTTCACTGGATATATTAACCACACTTTAGGGTAGGCCTCATGGACAGCAGTAGATGATCAACACAAATTTTGTAGACCTTTTGTCTCAAGATTACTTTGCTTAGGCATCTTTTGTCTTAGTGTTCTTTTTTAATATATTGTGGCTTCCATTTTGTGGGGTGTGTTTGTGTTTCTTGGGTTTCTTTTTTGTTTTTGTTATTTACTTTTTAAATAGAGAGACAAATAAAGTGTGAAGCTGAATAGGTGAGAAGGATATAGGAATTGGAGAAGGTGAAGCTGATCAGAATATACTGTATGCAAAAAAAAAACTTTTCAAGAAAAATTTATTTGAAATTAAAAAATAATTATATCATTTCCCCCTCCATTTCTTTCCTCCAGCCTTTCCCATCTACCCCCCATTCATGAACTCGTACTGCTACATATGTAGATATATATTCTTAAATACATGAATAAAACCTGATGAATCTATCTAATGTTACTTATATGAATATGATCTCAGGGTTGATCACTTGGTATTGGATAGTCAATTTGGGAACTCTTTCCTGAGAAGACAGCATTCTTTAGTTGCTTGTAGTTCTTTGTGGAGGGTTGAAGTTCCATGAGATTTCCCTCTTTCCATGTTAGCATGTGAACTGGTATCATCCTTGTTTAGGTATTGTTTAGGCAGCCATGTTGATGAAACTTCATTGCTATAAATTCTCTGACATTTCAAAGAGACAAAAGTCTCACAGGAAATTCCCTGTTATCCTGACACTCATCTTTCCACTTGTCTTCCACTATGACCCCTGAGGTATAGGAGTCCTGCAGATGGATTAGTTGGGGCTGGGCTCCATAAGGCCACTTGATTTCTAAGATTCACTTGATTTGTTGTGGTTTTCTATAATGGCTTTCTATCTCTTGAAAGGAGAGATTCTGGTGGGGCTGTGGCCTATATTTGTCTATGTCTTATTTTTAAAGGTTAATTTTTAAAACTTACATTTACCGTAAAAATGTAACTGGAAAAAAGTCCACAACCAAACAAAGAAACCTTAACTTATAATCAAAAGAATTAGAGCTACATACCATATGATATTGCACATGAGTCTGTCTTCATACTGTAATTGTAAAATGTGACTAATAAAAACCCCAAAGTTCTGTGAAAATTCAAAGTCATGACATAATATGCTATCTTACAAAAATTATTAATATAACCTAATTTTAATAGATGAATTCAATGTTAGTCACATGGTAAGAAGCCAGTGGTGAATGCATTCAACAGAAGATAAGGAAGTAGAGAGTCTTGTAGTGTAGCTTACTGAAAAAGAAAAGATTTCATTTGAGGGGAGCTAGGTTTGTAGGATTATTTAATTTAATGTGTGTGGTGTGTGTGTGTGTGTGTGTGTGTGTGTGTGTGTGTGTCTGTGTGAGATAGTGTGTATGTGTATGTATACACATGCATGCCAAGCCATGTGTGCCACAGTGCCTACACAGAGATTAGAAGACAACTTCTAGGAGTTGGTTCTCTACTTCCACTGTGTAGGTCCCAGGGATAAAACTCAAGTTGTCAGGCTTAGAAGCAAGCACCTCTACATGGTGAGCCATCTGCAGTAGTTTTTTTGTTGTCAATTATGTTTAGTTTTAAGATGAATTGAGAAAAAACTAATAGAGCTGGAAATGAGAAAAAAGAAAACAAAACAGAAGAGACCCATGCCTGCTAAATCAATATTACAGAAGTTAGAAGTAGTAGATCCAAAATAATGGATAGAATACAAACTTGGATTGCGAAGAAGCCTCTTAACTAACCAATGCAAGTAGCAAATTTAATGCTGACATAATAAATCTTTTTTAAATGGCAAAAAGTGAGAGTTAATAAAAATCCTAACCTATGAAAGAAATAAAAGTTGTCCAAATAGGAAAAAAAATAGTCTGAGTTTGCCAAACACATGAACCTTGAGCTCATAAAAATCAAACCCAGCTTGAAAGTATCAAATGGAATTCTTTCAAAGAACTATTTAACCAGTGTCCAGTATAATAGGTACTCCGTTAGCATTGGGCATGGATGGGAATGAATGTGTATAAGGAGATGGGTTGTTGGACAGAGCATAGCTAAATACAATTTAATATATAATGACTAAGATGAGCATTGAAAGCAAGATGATTAGGACACAACTGACTTAATACATGTTTACCTCTGGTACAATGTCAACATCTACCTCATGATTCTTATGTTCTTCTTACCAAGTTTTAAAACTAGGAATACCTACTCTCAAGCTTTTGGTAAACTCATGAGTTCATTTCTAGTGCTTGATTATATCTGGGTAGTAGAAATGTCTGTTGTAATATCAAGAAGAGGCTATTTGATTTGAACGTGTGTGTGTGTGTGAAGGGTGTTGAAAAAGGGTCTCATGCAACCTAAGCTGACTAAAAGTCACTATGTGGTGATATAGCTGGGTCTCCAGGTAGAATTATTTCTCATTTTCTGAGGAACCACCAGATTGATTTCCAAAGTGGTTTTACCAGCATGCAGTCCCACCAGCGATGGAAGAGTGTTCCTCTTTCTCCACATCCTCCCCAACATCTGCTGTCACCTGCGTTGTTACCACTTAGCCATTCTGACTGGTGTGAGGTGGAATCTCATGGTCATTTTGATTTGCATTTCCCTGATGACTAAGGATATTGAACATTTCTTTAAGTGCTTCTCAGCCGTTCGAGATTCCTAAGTTGATAAAACATTGTTTAGCTCTGTTCCCCATTTTTTAATAGGATTATTTGGTTCTCTGGAGTCTAACTTCTTAGGTTCTCTGTATATTTTGGTGGGTAAAGAACCCATTCTGTGGGTTGCCGTTTTGTCCAAGTGACAATGTTCTTTGTCTTATAGAAGCTTTTCAATTTTGTGAAGTCCCATTTGTTAGTTGTTAATCTTACAGCATGAGGCACTGGTGTTCTGTTCAATAAAATTTCCCCTGTCCCAGTGAGTTCAAGGTTCTTTCCCACTCTCTCTTCTATTAGATTCAAAGTATCTGGCTTTATAACGAAGTCCCTAATACACTTGGACTTGAGCATTGCACAAAGAGATAAGAATGGATGAAAAGATCTGTATGACAAAAACTTCAAGTCTCTGAAGAATGAAATCAAAGACCACAAAAGATGGAAAGGTCTCCCATGCTCATGGATTGGCAGGATTAACATAGTTAAAATGGCCATCTTACCAAAAGCAACCTACAGATTCAATGCAATCCCCATCAAAATTCCAACTCAATTCTTCACAGAGATAGAAAGAGCAATTCTCAAATACATGTGGAATAACAAAACAACCCAGGATAGAGAAAACCATTTGGGGGAATTGCCATCCCTGACCTCAAGCTGTCCTACAGAACATAGTGATAAAAACTGCATGGTACTGGTACAGAGACTTTCTTTATCTTTCTCTGTGAACTTGCCAAAAGTCATCAGCTTTTGGTCCCAGAACAGAACAGTGAGAGTTAAATTACCAGAAGCCAATGACTTCTGACCTCCAGAACAGTAATAAAGAGTTATAAGGCCAGAGGTCTTCAGCCTTTGGCCTAGGTCAGATGTTATGTCCCTCCTCAGTACTTTATCCTACCAGATATGGACCCTGGAAGCGTTATATGCTTTTAAAATTTCTATGACTTCACAGTATATAATAAGAGGTTTCTGACATAATAAATCATAATACTTAGGCTTTCTTTCCCAGCCTCAAGGCCAACATCAAAGTTAGGCAAGGAAATATTATCTATAAGTATGAAACAGAATAAAGACAATGCCTTTTAATATCTTATGGCCCACATACACACAGAGCTTCAAAGTAAAACAAATATAAAATATATCCCATCTTTTCTGCTTCTTGGTATTATTCTTTAGAGTCTGTGTATGCTACTCACAATAAATAAGTGATCTGTTAGCTTTGATTTTTGAATAACTTGCGATAGTATAACATTATCTACTTATAAGTTATAGAAACTTGAGGCTCAATTCCAATAAAGGTACTCAATTATGTAGGTTTAAAAAAATCTCTTTGTTAAATTGACAATTATATGTAAAAATCATCTTAAAAAACAACCTATCTGAAATCTGTATGTTGAAATGTGAAACTAACAGAACAAGAAACATATTAGAAATAATCTTGCATGGAAAGTTTCTGCCTTCAAAACTTGACTGTGACATCTATTCATGCTACATTAACATTACCAATTCATTGCTACAGAGAAAAAAACAAAAGAACACGGAAGTGGGCAGATGAGTGGAAGATATATGCCTTCAGTTCAATGAAAAGCTGGAAAATAGGCTTACCTCTTCTGATTGCTCACGGGTCTGTACAGGCGAAGTTCTTCTTCCCACAGTTAGTCGATGGCAGGGATAAGAGAGGCCTGATTCAGCAAGACACATCTGCAAAAAGTAAAGTGCATCATTTTAAACAAAACATAGCTTACACCAAAAAAGGACTTTCGATTTCTATTGTTTTCTATAATTTTTAAGCTATGTTAGAAAGCTATTAACTTGGGTATAACATTACAAAGAATACTTTGACATTCTAAAACTTTTCACCAAGTAAAATATTCTGGTAAGCCAGACATGCTGGCACATGCCTTTAATCTCAGCACTTGGGAGGCAGAGGCAGGTGTATCTCTGTGAGTTCAAAATCAGCCTGGACTATGTACTGAATTCCAAGACAGCTGGGACTGCATAGATAGACATTGGAGAGAGAGAGAGAAAGAGAGAGAGAGAGAGAGACAGAGACACAGAGAGACAGAGAGAGAGACAGAGACACAGACAGAGAGACAGAGAGACAGAGAGACAGAGAGAGAGAGAGAGATTGTAATCAAGATTAATTTGTTCAGTAAAAAACAAATGAGGGAAAAAAACCCAGAAATTATATACAAGGCCAAATTATACATACTTGCCCTCAGTGTAGGTCTATTAATGGACTCATTCATAGAATAAGAGCCTCATTTCCCAGCAAGAACATATGGAAGCATATGAATCAAAGCCCATGGTGTTTTTATTTTACCACACAGTTACAATGTTATTTATACATCAGTACTAACATACAAAGTTAAGGGTTATAAAGGCTTACAAACCTAAAGTGCATGTAAAGAAATTACTTGGTTTATATTCTAAACACTATCCAAAGAATCTGTGCTGTTCAGCAATAAAAATTAAGTAACATATTTGTATGTCTACTAAAGTTTATAGTGTATCTGATAGTAAATAAAATTAATTTTGAGGTTTAAATTGAAATTGGGTAAGCATAAAAAAATCTGACTGGAGTTTAAGTTTTATAAGTATTAATTATCTTAAGTAGTCAAATTCTAAGAAAATGCACCTAAAACGTTTTTATGTTTCAGAATTAGTGTATCCTCTCAAGAAAATACAAAGTAAAAAAGTAATATGAAAGAATTGTGATTAACAAAACAATTTTATATGCCAACAGTTCATGATGATTATCAGTAACATTTTAGTATTGCAGTGCATGCTACATATCATTTATTCTGTAATGGTATTTTATTCTCATGTTATTTTGATTAACTTCTATCTATAGATTGTCTGTATTTTGTATAATTTAACTATGTAGGAGAATTAAGAGAGCATTAAGGTGATCTGCAGAGATCCTCAGTGGCTAAGAACACTGTTCTTCCACAGGACCTGGGTTTGCTTCTTGATACCCAGCACATTCTGACATTCATTGTAACTCTACTTCTAAGAAGCCATTGCCCTTCTCAGGCATCTATGTGGTATATATGCACATGATACACTTACTTGCGGGAAAAACACTCACACACATAAAATGAAAATATATAATTCTTAAGAACCAAACACAACAATGTTAAAGGCTGGAGGCAGAGTTTAGTGGAAGAGCACGCACACTGCAAGCTCAATGGATTTCTAGCACTCAAGACAGCCACACAGTTATACCGCCTTAAGAAAGTATATGTGCCTCTGGCAAATTGGAATGTATACACATACTCAATTTAATAATGATGTAAATCAATTATTTCTTTTATTATTAGAAATAAAATATGGACAAGCTCTGCAGCCAGTCCCACAACACACAGAGAAAGCAACATTTCCAGGTGATCTAACAAGCCCAGGATCCCAGGATCCCAGAATCCCAGGATCCCAGAGGCAGCTTGACCTGAGGAGTTCTGACACAACCAGGATCACAGGAAGGACAGGCTCCAGTCAGATTTAGCA
>NW_022196900.1:69125135-69199094 GCF_008632895.1 Mastomys coucha | reverse complement strand
ACTACACCCTAGAAGAAGTGAAAAAGTAATCTTTCAACAGATCCACACAAACCTAATTCCACCTCTTAAAACAAAAATAACAGGAAGTGACAATTAGTTTTCTTAATATATTAATTTGAAAATTAAAAAAAAAAGAAATAAAATATGGTAGCATTGACACACAAAAATTATTCTTTGGGCTGGGAAGTGGTGGCACACGCCTATAATCCCAGCACTAGGGAGGTAGAGGCAGGTGGATTTCTGAGTTCAAGGTCAGACTGGTCTACAGAGTGACTTCCAGGACAGCTAGGGCTACACAGAGAAACCCTGTCTTGAAAAACAAAACAAAACAAAACAAAACAAAAATTGGTAACTTTGGAGAGACGTGAATTAGAAGAAATCCAAATATCTACAAATTAATATATTCATAGGCAGCAGACAATAGTGGATGAGGCAAACTAGAATTCAAACATGCTTACATAGGCTAATTATTTCAATGTAAATATTGCTGTAGAAAATGAACTTCACATAAATATCCAAGTATACTGACATACATATTATACTGATAAAAGTCATGTGTTTAGCCAGGTTTGGTGATACATGACTTTAATCCCAGCACTTGGGAGGCAGAGGCAGGTATACCTTTGAGTTTGAGGACAGCTTGGCTTTTCCACTATCACAGAGAGAAGACTTAAATAGGTTCCCAAATAAAGGACCAACTTAAAGGGCTTAGAGTATTTGCCTAATATGAAAGTGGCCTGGGTTGGAGTCCCCAGCACCACATAAACATAGGGTGTACCTAGGATCCCAGACCTGGAAGGTGAGGTTTGGGGGGACCATCAGTGTGAGGTAGCTCTTATCTGCACATTTAACTTCTGTAATGATAACATGAGTCTAAGTTTCTTTTATTATTACAAATAAACATGGTATCCTTGGTACTCTAAAAACACCTTTGATAACTTTGGGAATGAATTAGTGAAGAAATACAAATACCTACAAATTAATAATTCATAGGTAACAGACAGTAGTCTGGAGATCATAAAACTCAAAAAATAAAAACCAAAATCAACTTAACTCAAAGATTCTGTTATTTCATAATCCAATTCTATATTGCTTAATAAATGCTCCTTACACAAATGAAGGAGTAATTTTCTGATTAGATATAAGATACAGTGTCTGTCTTAAGGGTACATATATACTAATTGAGAAGACAGATACACAAAGTAACATGCCCAGAATCTTCTAGAGGTGAGAAAGTTGGTAGGAGTATAATTTCATGCCTATATTTTACTGTCTAATCAAGCTTCAAAAAAAAAAAAAAAAAAGAGGCAACTCTCATTCCACAGTATAAACCACAACATTAAAATCCTAGGGTCATCACTTTATATACCAGTATTTAAGTTGGGGTAAAGCAGTTAGATAAGATAATGGGAAAACAGCCTCTTCTCTGTGCTTTTCATAGTCCTGTATTTTATATTTGTTTTTAGTACTTCTATTCATATTTTATATGAAAAAATACATCTATTTTTATCTGTGTCTAATTTCCTTTGGGCTGATCTGAAGTGGAAATTTAAGGGTTCTTTGGAAAGTCAGTTGTGTTGGATGGTATTTTGCTGAGGCATACACGTGAAGGAATGTTCTTCTGAAGCAGACACAGGAGAAAGGATGTTCTGCTAAAGCAAGCATGTGGAAGGACGTAATAAAGGATTCTTTGTTAATAACACACATATATTGGTCCACCTTACATTGGATCATTGAGTTGCATTTGTCAGAATTCCATAGAGAAAACCACACCAAAAAATTTCTGGTGGTGTGCTAAGTTTCTTGCTACTTCCTCACTCAGGCTGATTGGCAGAATAATGTCAGTTGAGACTGACGTGCTGAGGCAAGACATGTGCTGAGGCAAGACCTATGGAGGACAAGTGATATTTGGAAGGATATAAATAGGACTCAATGGACAGTGACAGTGATGGAGGCTGAGCTAGGCTTGCTTACAGAACTAGCTTGTGCAACTCTTGTTGGTCTCACATCTTCACTGATCTTCTATTAGCTGAGAGAGGCACAGACAAGAACTTTTCCTGGTGTCCTTCCCTGGTCCCAGCAGCTGACCTGTGCCAAGCCTGAGGCCTGGTGTCTCTTCTAGGTAGTGCCACCACTGCTGATTTATGTTTGCTATCCTGAATCTAGCAAACTGGATTGCTGATATATCTGTGAAGTGTTTGCAAGTGGATGGAGCTACTGATGCTAACCTGTGAAATGAAATGCTAATATCCAGACAACATGGATGGGAGTTGCTCCAAAGAACCTTTCTAAACAGATCCACTTCCCCTGTATCCTTTCTTTTCCACTACCTTTTGTAGGTGGTGGGCTACAAGGGAGGTTAAAGCATTTAAGAACCATTATTAAAAATAGGCTGTCTTAGTTAGGGTTTTACTGCTGTGAACAGACACCATGACCAATGCCAAGTCTTATAAAGGACAACATTTAATTGGTGCTGGCTTACAGGTTCAGAGGTTCATTCTATTATCATCAAGGCAGGTCATCCAGTCAGGCACGGTGCAAGAAGATCTAAGAGTTCTATATCTTCATCTTAGTAGGCTGCTAAGCTAGTAAGGCTACTAGCAGAATACTGGCTTCTAGGGAGCTAGGATGAGGGTCTTAAAGCCCACACCCAGAGTGACAAACCTATTGCAACAGGGCCATACCTACTCCAACAGGGCCACAACTTCTAATAGTACCATTCCCTGGGCAGAGCATATACAAACCATCACATTTTGAAAAAATTGAAGTTACGTGGACCTTTTGCTCTTAAAGTGTTTTCTGATTCATTTTTGCTAAACAGACAAAACAATTGGTATTTAGAATCTAGTAATTCAGAGACTGTGATATACTGACTGATCATTTGTAGGAGAAACTAAGATGACTCAACTCTAATCCAAAATATTTACCCAGTGTTCCAAGTTTTACTGGACAAAAATATTACACATAAAACCATTGAAAGATTATCCCTTAGTTCTATGAGAGTTAGTCATAAGTAGGAACTACTTATTTCTGCTTTCTTATTAATATGCATGTATCAATCTCTCATAAGGAAAAAACTACCTAAGTAAAACTGAGAGCACAACTCTAAAACCAGGAGATAGCAAAGTGCTTCAAAAACAAAACTTATTTTAAGAATATAATACTGCTGTTTTTAAAAGGGTATTCTGGTATAGTTTCACACACAAAAAAATAATGTTACTTATATTCTTTAGCCCAGTTGAACTTTCATACTTAGATACATTATTGGGGTGTAAAAATTTGTAAGAAGATAATCCATGGAAAGAAAAAATACTCAACAGAGCCTTCATATAATAACTCCTCAGAGAGTACCATCAAATTGAACCTAAAATTATACTAAAAATGAACATAGCTTTTTAACAAATGAGCAAAAGATCATATTGATAACTCAAACATGTAGGCTTTGCATTTTAAAAATTGCACAAGCAAAAGTCACTCTGCTTAGCACTTCTCCTAATTTTATCACTAAGAAAATTGTTAGAGAATGCTTATAGTGAATAAACTATATCTAAGGCTAAAATAATTTTCATAATATATACACATATATATCTCATATATTAATAGTAATATATTTTCATAAATTCCAGTCCTTATAGAATTACAAGACAGCATCAAAATGACCTAATTAAACATAAACATGGCCATCCCATGGCACATCTATCAGAAGAGAAGAAGCTGCTTTATCCTAAGTATTCAGCAAGAATAGTTTACTTTACACTATAAAAAATATAAAACACTGTGAAGGCCAAATTATCCTGCAGGAACCCCAGTGAATAGTGTTTCAAGTGCTTGAAGAGAAAATATGAAGACTGGATAAGAAATAAAAAAAAATGTTACCACCAATTATATGCTTGCTCATAGATATCTATCCTCACAATCTCTAGAGTTGAAAAAATTTTGTAAGCAAGCTTTTAAAGATGCCTTTAAGATGAAGACAGTTAATATACATTATAGGATAAATGAAAGTAATAAATGGAGGAATCACAGTTGTCGTAATAATACATAGGCATAGTATTAGATAAGATTTTCTCCCTAAGAGAGAAGGTTGAATTAACATGCCTAATAAAAATTTCTACTATGTAGTAGAAAGATATTCAACAAGTGGAATATTTTGAAAATAGTACTTGTGGCTTTAGATAAGATATATTAGAGTATTATGACTCATATACTGAGTACATATTGACTCAAAGGGTGCTGAATCTTAACCTATTGTACAAATAGGACTAGTAATAATCATGCTTACACATGGAAATGTATAGAAAGTTTGAGTAAAATTATTTCATGAAATGTAACAGTGGAGCATCTGTAAGCTGACATTACATATCACTTCTCCTATGGAGAACTTTTTATTTAACAATAAGTATGCTCTGCCAACAAAATGTTTTTGTTGTTCCACATACCTCTTAAAGAGAAACTAAAGGACTATCTCATACTATTCTTAGTCTATATGATCACAATTAGGCACAAAGAGCTGAATTAGGAAAGCTTGCACCTGATTGTTCCAGTCCACTAACAATGATGAACATAAGGATGGTGGCATCATCTAAAAGAGTTGAGACGAAATGAAAATCACCAAATGAGTTTTCCCTGTTTAGTAATTTAATGAAAACATAAAGATTCAAACTTTTGGTTGATTCTCAAAAGAACAGAAGATGTTTAAGTATGGACTTTTGGGGGTTAACATCTATTAATTTGATATATAAAGTGGTGTGTTAATTCTCACACAAATACATTGTAAACTGATCAAATCAGGAATAGACTTTTAAAGTCAGTACGTCTGAGTTCAAATTCATTTCTAGAGTTCACTAAAGTTAATATTCTCCCTCACAAATCCACGTTTTTATTTTCCTTCTCTAAAATCTGACAGCACCTTGCCTGTAGGCATTTTGTTAGAGAAGCTTAAATGAGAAGACATTTGCAAATACTCCATCAGTGAGTAAATACTCCTAAAATCTATTTGAAGATTTTCTTTTCTCCTTACAAAAAAATTATTATTTAGGAACATACTATGTCAGTTATTCTTAAAGTATGATCTACAGACACAAGGCTATTGTAATCATTAAAGGAGGTTCATATGATCAAAATTATGCCCTAGAAACATAGGTGCCATACGAGTTTTGAACAGATTTTACACTGACATAACAAGTATATCTGTGTATATCTGTGGCCAGGCCTTACGAAGGTTGATGATATCAGCTACTTCAGAGGATGAAGCAGGGGAAGCAAGTTCACAGTCTGCCTAGGCTAGAGACCAAGCTCAACATTAGCCTGGGAACCATAGAACATTATCTCAAAATAAAGAAGAACAAAGAGGTTTGGGACTATAGCTCACAATCATGTGTGAGATGATTCAATTCTCAGGACAAAAAGAAAAGAAAAAGCGGTACTGCTACAGAACACTGCTCATACCACAGCACAAATCTCGGTGGTGGCATCAAGCTGAGTGCTTGGTAGATCTTTTCCTTCTTCAATTCTTCTAAATATCATGCATCTTGTGACTTTTGAAATATTCTCTCACTGTCCTGTAAGCTAAGACTGGCAACTAGAGAGGCCTGAGATCCCTTGGGGATCTTGGGGATCTGTCTCTAAAAGTTTGCATAGTCTTAACAGTCCCAACACTACTCAAAAGTCCAATGGAAAGTCTCTTCTGGGACTAAAGACAAAATTTCATTTGTGAGCTAACATTAAGTTCAAAACCAAGTTACAGAGTTCTAATATACAATGTTACAAGTAAAAATTCTCATTCCAGGAGAAAAAAATGCAAATATAGAAATAAATGGTCAGACCAAAGCAACACTGAAACCTAGCAGGGGAAACACCAAATCCTACAGCTCCATGTCCAGTATCTGGAGCTGATGATGGTATCAGCCATACTCCTACTCTGTGGCTACAGCTTTTCCCCAGAAGACAAAACATAGTCCCTGCATTTCCACCATCCTGGGGTCTCCAATGTAATCTAGGTTTTATTATTACAGCTCACACAGTGGACTCACTGGGGCTTCCTAGCAGGGACTCTGGTCTGTGCCCAAATTATCTGGCCTCAGCAGGATCCATTCTGTTGTAAGCTTGCTAGGTATGGGGACCCTAGGCAACAGCTTTATCAACCTCTGTGTGCATGGGGAAAGCAAACTCCTAGGCAGTTGCTTTGACACAGAGACCACCTCTGTGTGGCATTCTAAGTTAAGATTTTCTCCTTTCAAAAGAATTTGTAATTTCCTACTATAAACTTGCCCTCAGCACCCTTCCTAATTTTCCAGGGAGGAGCACCCAGTTCCTCTTTTAATATGATAATCTCTTCAAAAATCAAAGCTACTTACTCAACATTCACTTTGTCAGCAACTTTAAACTCCTTTCTTCCCTTGCTAAGTGATAGTTTCCCTACCTTTCTGCTGAACTTTTTGCTTTGTCTTATTGTAGAGCTGGATAAGGACACTAAACAGTAAGGAACCACAGCACAGACTACGTGCTACCATGTCCTCAAACTTCCTCTGTAAACAAGTTAGTCATTGTCAGAGTTGTAATTCTCTCAAGCCATCCCCATCTCTTTTCCCTCCCTCCCTCCTTCCCTCCCTCCCTCCCTCCCTCCCTTCCTCCCTCCCTTCCTAAAATGCATATTTTACATATCAAAAAAGACCTGGTCTCCAGGCTCTCCCAACATCCCTTACTCACTACCTGGAACACCCCACCCACAACCTAAAACTTTCCAGCCCAGGGACTGGGCTGCCCTTGCCCCAGAGGCTCCTCCTATATAATCCAGACATTTTGGATTCTGACTCTCTGTCTCTGTCTCTGTCTCTCTCTCTCTCTCATTCTCCCCCTCCCTCCCCACTCTCTGAACTCTCTGAAGTTCTTTCCCCTTTCTCCTGGTCTCTCTCAATCCTTGGGACCAGTGAACTCACTTGCCTGAGAACAGCATCCCAATAAACCTGCCTTTAATATAATCTAATCTGGTTTGAATTGGTTCATTTCACTGTCAGAGAAATAACCTATCAATGATAGTGTCCTTTCTAGTACCTGAATACTTCCTATCAGTATGTTTAAGAAGTAAACACAGTACATGTTTTTGTAACTATGTACAAAAGATATCAAGAAGATTCCAAAATTTGACCCCAAAAAGTGATTTTGTGACTTTTCAATACCTTGAAATAACTGACTTTCTTTTTACATATTGTTTAGTTCAACAACTAAAACAAATTTTCTTCTCTTTTAAAGATAAAAAACCAGGGGCTGGTAGGATGGCTCAGTGGGTAAGAGTACCAACTGCTCTCCCAAAGGTTCAAATCCCAGCAACCAAATGGTGGCTCACAACCACCCTTAATGAGATCTGACACCCTCTTCTGGTGCATCTGAAGACAGCTACAGTGTACTTATTCATAATAATAAATAAATCTTTAACCCCCCCCAAAAAGATAAAAAAACAGAAAAAAAAAGTTAATGATCAAAGACTCTCAAGACCTTCAGTTTTATCAATGGGCATTTAACATTAAGGTTAATTTCTGGAACCTTACTACTTAAGATAATATATAATTAGAATCTTATAAGCAATAAATGTCTTTTCAAAAATATATGATGATCAACGTGTACAATTATCAACCTGACAGCACCTGGAATCATGTAAGAGACAAACTTCTGGGCAAACACACGAAACTGTTTCTAAATTGGTAGCTGAGGTAGGAGAGGACCCACAGTGAATGTGGGTGGCGCAATTCTATGAGCTGGAGCTCCAGGCTAAATCAAAAGAGAAAGCACCCAGATACCCTATGTTCACCTCTTAATTCCTGAACTGTGCAGTCAGCCTTCTCAATTTTGTTGCTGAACTGAATCAGAATAAACCCTTCCTTAAGCTGCATTTGTCAAGCAGTTGATCACAACAACAAGGAAAAAACTATTATAGTTGTTGCTATTATAAACCTATTTGGTTCTCAGCAAATATTTAGAACTTCAAGCTAGAAAAGTCCTAAAGTGCAGTAAAGCAGACCTTAATATCCCATTTTGTTAGGAATTTAGAAGACCAAAACACCAAGAGAAATTCATAGTGGAGCTTCACTCATAAGAACTAACAGTAACTGGAACTGGGACAGAGGTCATTTGTTTTACATTTGCCTTACATTAGAATCTGGATAGGATGATATTAGGGAATTAAAATAAGTCCTTTTTCCTTTATTAAAAAGAAATATGCTTTTGTTTGTTTGTTTTTAAGATTGAATTTCCCTATGTGGTCCAGCCTGGCTCCAAAACTGAGTTTCTCCTCTCAGTTGCTGGGATTACAGGTGGTATGTTACTATATGAAGCTTAATCCTAATTCTAATGATGTGACAACTAAGCTTTACATACATGAAGAAACCTGCTCAGGAGCAAACAGGAAACTGAATCGGGAGGATAAAATTAGTAATGGGCAGTTTTAATTCATCCTCACTTAATAAGCATAAACTCAGACAACTATAGTGCCTTACTATTGTTTGTCTTGTGATCTAAGACAATAAGAGTTTTCTTTGACTTAATTAAAAGAACCACACCTAAAGACTTTCATATATCAGGTCTTTATAGCAAGTGCTTTTTCTTTTAACATAAACAACTGTATAAATTTAGGATTGTGGTTGCATAGATCACAAAGTAGGTTTCAAGAGGCAGAGCAATTTATTCGAGTGAAACTGGATTGGCCTCTAAAGGCTATGAACTTTCTACAATATCCCTGCTCAAAGACAAGAAGCCCTGAAGATGACTGACTTATCAATGCATTGTTCAGCCAGACAAATCGTTGAACCAGTTTAAAGGCAAACTTTGTCTTGAGGCTAAAATTTCATTTACTGCCAAACAGAGTGTAAATCAAAAAGCTTATTTATTTTTATTCACAAACCAAGACTTTTCTTAAAGTCACTTATGTGCTAGAAAAAAATCACAGAGCTTTAATTTGCAGCAGGCTGAAGCAAGCTTATTAAGAATGCTAGCTACCAAGTACACAACCACTTGTCTGGGCTAGCCCATCGCCACATTCTTGTAGCAGGGTTAAATAGCAGTTTAGTCACCTCATAAGAAAGCACAGTGTTAAAAAGGAAATCACTAATAATTTTCTGGAACCAGCAGAATATTAAATGAGATGTGCATGTCAAGATCAATTATCTACAAAACCCCTGTGAACAGAGCTTTAAAAATTTTATTTGTCACCAGGCTTTGCTGTGTTACAGTCCTCAATTGATCCAGCAAGTTGATATGGCTTAATGAAACAAACAGCCACTTTAACAGTAACAAGTCTTGAGATTTTTTTTCTATGAACATAATCTCATCTGCCGATACTAAGTGAGCAACCAGCATTGGAACAAGAACGGCTGCTAGAAGGCTTCCCTTTGGATCCGTAAGTCATTAGCACTGAGAAATCCTTAGAATTCATCATGTGTTGATCAGACATACTGAAGCCTTCACAAACTCAAGTGAAGCTGCCTTACTTTTCCCTGCCAAGTATCCTTGCCCCCATTACAACCCCCCAAATGGCACTTTACAGAGACAAGCTATCAGTTACAGATTCCCAAATGTCTACTGGAGTTCTACAAGTCAAAAAAGGTTCCAACCTGAGAGGAATCTCCTCCCAAGAAGGGCTCGTTAAGCCTCTTATTTCCAAAGAGAAATCAGCTACAAATGGTAAAGCTCTCTGCCTAAGTCTTATCTTGGTATAAACATGATATCTTGGAGCCTAACCTTGACTTTTCTACCTGTTAGTTAAAAATACAAATAGATATTTAAACCTTTTTTTAAATGCCATTTTTTTTTAAAGTGAGTTAAGACTTGGTGCTGCTGTTTTCACAATTGCCCACTTTTAGGATTCTCTATACTAGTCCAACATAATTTTTAGATTTTGATTATCAACACAGATTGGCCAACCCAAAAGAACTTTTAAATTCTGCCATTTAAACTGTTTGATTTCAGTTCTCAAAAACAGATTATATCACATGGACATGAAGGACAGAATTAGCAACATTTCCAAATAGATGTCCTCTTATTAGTAAATAGAACACCACAATATTTTTGGACTTTTGCCATCTACTGATTCAGTTGAGTGTCCACTTGCTCTACAAAATAAAAACTGCAGTCTTATTAGTAGATCAGCCTGATTTGCCACAAGGGCAATTCTCCACAGCTGCTTTGAGAGAACAGTCAGTTTTACCTGTAGAAAAGAACTAGCTTCAGGAAACATGTTAAGTTGTTTACTGAGGAATTTTAAGTCACATAAGTCAATTGAGCTAAAAGGATTCTATTTTAACTCTATCCTTTTACATAAAGGCCAATAATGTAGTTATGAATGAAAGTGTTTATTTCTAAGTATCTCTATTGCTTTAGTCATTTCATTGCTTCTGAGCACCCTCTGGTGGAGGGCAGAAGAGAGAAATAGCAAATATATAATTTAAAAATCAGTAAGGAGAAAAAGAGATCTGCAATGTGTCCAGAACTTTTCTTGACTCTCCATATAACTTAATAATTTAGAACTAGCTGATGAGTATGTACTAACCATATGGTTACTTGCAGTCTATAATTTTGTTATTCAATCAACACTTGCATTCTTATTACACATCAAGTGCTTAACAGGATACAGACAACCTGGCCTTGGAGACTGGCTTTGATATTTAATGCTATTTCCCAGGGAAGCTGTTTGATCTCATGAGATCTCAGTTTGCTCATCTGAGAAATGAGAATAATCTCTACTGACATCAATGAAAAGATAAGTGAAAAAGTAGTACAATTAATTTTGTAACACACACACACACACATTTTGTCTTTGTATCTACTCCTTAAGAGATAGCAGGTTGACTTGCAAGTTTTTATTTATAAGGTCCAACTGATTCTTTAATAGTCTAACCCTAAGAGACAATATTAGCATCATTTAATTGTTTACACAAGTTTATGTAACTATATTTAACCTAATTAGTATGTGTTTTGAAACATACATAAAGCACCCTATTATACTACTTAACTTTTTTCTAAATCCAAGATATTCAAACTATGTTAATCAGTGTTTATTAAATAGTTATTCCTAAATGAACAAAGTAATTTTAAATTATATAGAGGTTAATTTCTCTTATATAACATTATTATAAGTGACACCCAATGGAAAGTGTGTTATTTTAATTATATTGCAGCTCTGAATACTTCTAAGAGCCCATCTCTACTGTCATTCACTATCTGCTTATTACCAACATTCTGAAAGGTTTATGTTACAAAGCATTATCAAAAGTTGAGCCTGGAGCTGGCAAAATGGTTCTGCATGTAAAGGCACTTCAATCTCTGGGACATAGTTTGTATAAGGAGAGAAAAGACTCTTATACAGTGGTTCTCTAGCCTCCATGCTCATGATGTGGAAAGAGGTGTGGAGGGTCGGGGGGGGGCGGGGAGGCAGAGAAAGACAGACAGAGAGACAGAGACAGAATGAAAATATGATTTTAAAGACAAAAGTAATGCCTGTTTGGGCTGGGAATATAACTTAATGGTAGAATCATTAAGTTATTAATGGTAGCATATGGAGGCCCCAGGTTCAGTTCCAAGCACCACAAAGCAGAAACTGTTATAGGTATTTCATTTAGTTATTATGAGATGAGCAGCAGGAATTTTATGAGGTCAGATAAGTCTACTTAGAACATCCAACTGAAATACATTTAAGCCACCTGTAAGACACACATAAATACCCACACACCTGCCCTGTTGCCACAATTAAAGCTGCCTGTAATAAGACTCTATGTTTAAAACACTGGTGGATTACCACATGAAAAGAATACTCTGTAGTAGATAATTTTACCTGAGTTACATTCCCAAATCTAGAAAAACTCTCTTCACGAGGTTTTCCTCCTTAAAAGGAAGGTGAATAGGGAAAAGAAGAAGGGGAAAGGAAAAAAGGGAAGAAGGGAGGGAGGGAGGGAAGAGGGAGGGAAACAAGGAAAAAAGAAGAGGAAGAAGAAGAGGAGGAAGAGGAACAACTAAACTACACCCCATCACTGTTTGGTGTTCAAGACAATAATCTGGATCATCTTCAGTCATTACTACCTACTACTTTTTATAATCTCTATTTGAACACACTGGTCCAAAAGTGTGCCATCGACATTCTTATCTCTAGGCTTTACCCGCTCTCTTATTCTTGCCTGAGTGCTCCTCACTGTTTTTATCTATTATCTAGTTTATTGATATGTGAGGGGCATTTGAAAAGATGGGAGTGAATGTATTTCAAAACTCACACTTACACTCTTTAAACAACAGCAACTTCTCCCCTGCCCTCTAAAGTACATGGTACCATTTGGAAGTTAACCATAACTTGTGGCATTTGGACAGATCAGTCATAAATAAGCACTGTTTATTCAAATTGTTATTAAGGAGAGAACTAGGATCATAGACAGGAGCTGAGCCTATGGAGGCACTAGCAATGTCAGAGGCCAAGGTTTTATGTGGGTGGGCTAAGGAGCAAAACAGAGCGGGGAATCAAATCTCTAGATCTCAAGGCAACAGTCTTCTACGACAATGCTGCCACTGAAGAAGAGTTAGGTAGCCTTAGGAGACAGCAGCAATGCTTTGGTGAATACGATAGATTACAGGAATTGGGGTCTGAGAAGGGGAAGAGAGTGTCAAACCAAATAAAGAGGAATTAAACCATAACTTCTCTATGTCTTACAAATCATGTTTAACTGTGACAGGGAAGTCACGGGAAATATGTGTCAATGTAAGACGATTCCTTTGGTATGCAGATGTCACATACTTCTGTATATGGACACGGACTTCAAAGCCACACTGCCAGAATTTTGTGTCTATTAATAATTATGTGACTCTAGACAATTCTCCCATTTTTTAATCTGTAAGTCATAAAATAGATGCTACTTAAAAATGGTTCAACCAATCTGTCAGTCAGCACATCTATATGACTATCATCTACCTGTAATAGATATTAAGCTTGTTGTAAGTAGATGAAAATGCTGTTATTTATCTGCTTAACTATGTTAAGTAAGTGACTACATTGTGCTAGGAACTCAGCTAAATGATAGGAATATAGCCAAAGGTGAATAATTTCTGCTTAACAGGTTAGTAGGGTAGGGATTTTAACAAAATGCAAGCTCTTTTTTATTTTACTACACATTACAATTCCATAGAGAAGAAATAAGACTCATAGTCTAAGATCTCAAAGCTGCTAAAAAAAAAAAAAAAAAAAAGTAAATTCAAAATATAAGTTGATTCCTAACTTTTCTTAAATGTCATTTTCACATGCAATGTGAACCAACCTACCTACGTGTGGACCACTAAATTATGAAGAAAAAAGTTCAAGTACTGGAGCTACAGAACTGTATTTTAAAGCTTTAAAAACGTAACTTCTCTCATCTGAGTGCTAACTCTCCTTAACCTCTAGGATCAGAAGAGACTGGGTGCATTTGGGCATGGCTATAGGCAGGAATAACTTCTGCTAAAAATATGATTTTAAAAAAAGTTTCTCTAGGCAGAAAAATTGAAAAGAAAAATCTCATTTAACTTCTAATATACTTCTCAGAGGAAACACTATCATTTGAATTATTTTGTTAAATAAATTATACTTTAAAATACTGCCATAAAATAAAATGATACTGAATTACACTTGAAGGGCAGTCTGAGAAAGGTTTCTGGGGGTTTTTGCTGGTTCCTAATTCACTCAAGTGTAATAGTACTTGCAATGATGACCTCCAGATAATCCATTTATCTTATAGATTTTCCTGTTTCATAAAGGCCACTCCAACACAGACAACATTTCTCTAACTGAAAATCAAACTTGAAAGTATGTTTCTGATTGTATAAGTATGCTTTTCCAGAGGAGTTTTTGTACCATAATGAATAACCCAATAAAAAGTATTGGGCAAAAAAGTTCTGTCACCAAAATTTATTGCAAATAATAAAAATAAACCATGTGTTGAAGTTTAAAATGTATACATCTCTAATAATTTATAGTTTATAATGATATTATAATTCTTACTTAATTATGTTCTGTGAAAATATCTCTTGAAAGGTATTCACTCATTTATGTTAAATGGGTGAAAGAGCTCTATCTGGGGCGCAGTGTGTTCAGGTTATATAAAAGCAGCAGTGCTTATTTTATCTCCCCACAAAGTGTTGCTGAGATAATTACTGCTGACAGCTTTATTCAAGGTTCATTTCACTTTTTCTGCTATTTTTCTCTGGCTAGAAGTTCAACAGAACCCATGGGAAGCCACACCCCTCACACCTGTTAGGTTTCTTCATGTTACTGAGGGCCAGTATGGACATGTCACTTCAAATTAGCATTGTACCAGGGCGCTAACTGTGACAATTACTTATCACAGGTTTAATGTAAAAAAAAAAAAAAAAAAAAAAAAGTTTCTAATTCACCACAAAAACAGTGTCACAAAATGTAATTTAAACCTGCAAAAGCAGGTTGCATAAAAACATCCAGAAGAGTCACAGCATAGGTTCCCAGGGTTAGCTTTATGCAGCATTTGAATTATGCAAGAATGCTATACAACCGAAAACATTTCCTTTTAAGGAAAACCAAAGCAAAAAGGTAAACAAAGGGGGCTGGCTCGGTGGGTAAAAATGCCTGCTGTGTAATCATGAAAACCCCAGATCCCATGCACCCACATAAACTACAGACTCCTTGGCCCACACATATGAGTGAAGTGCTAGGAAGGAATACAAGCAACCCAAGAGCCCACCGGCCAGCCTAGCTGAAATAGTGAGCTCCAAGTTTAGTGAGAGACTTTGTCTCAAAACAAGCTGAACAGGGATTGAGTACAACATTCAGATGTCAACCTCTGGCTTCTACATGCACATGTGTGGGCACGTGTGGGTTCCCTCACTCAAAGCAGAATTGGCAATCACATTTTACTATCCAGCAGTGGAAATTAACAGTTAAGTTCTTATCATCTCTACTTGAATATGTGGTTAATTTTTGTTAATTCTTTTGTAGCAAATTACTTAAATTCAATAATGAGATTTCCAGCTAACGCAAAATAGCTACGTCTAAGTTTATCAAGGGAAAGGCACAGTTTTAGTTTCCACTAAAGAGGAAACAAGCATTCTTCTGTCTTTAAAAGACTTGCAAAATAGAAAATTATTATTGGAGAGTAGACATTAACGTAAAACAAAAACATTCTTAAATATATTTCAGGCTAGTTATCATAAGCCTCTCTGTTTCAAATGCAAAATAATCTCAGAATTATCCAATGTCTGAGAAGACCTGGGATGTTGGAGGTGGTTAATATGGACTGCTGTGAGGCTAATTGTGGATCTTCAGTTAATTACTTTCTGCTGATGTGGGGATTTAAAAAATAAATAAAATAGTCTTTTATTCCATTTTTTCTTCAATTTGAACTCAAGAAAACACAGAACAATAAAGGCTATCTAAAGTTCATTATTTGCTGCTATTTAGATGATGAACCAAAATCTGGGACATTTGTCTAAATCATAACCAATGCTAACATCCACTAGCAAAATAATTGTGAACAGATTTGTATTTGCCACAATGTGTACAATTTTATTCACAAATGCCCAGGATCCATTGTTGATTACATGCTCAAAGGTAAAAAAAGTTCAGTATTTATTACTCACCTACCCACCCCACACAGAGGCTGAAGGATGCCAGCCAGAGTTAATGGAGTTTGGCATTGCAACAGACTCCAAAATCACCAAATACGCATGAAAAGCCAAAGAGAAAATAATAACACTGAGCTGGAAATTCAGTAAAGGAAATCATTTGCAGAAAATCATTTATACTGCAATGAATTAATTTATGGTAATCTTGATATGGCAAGAAAAAATTTTAGCATCCTAACAGTTTGACAAAATTTATATATATATATATATATATATATATATATATATATATACACATATATATATACACACACACATATACATGTATACATATACATATATATATATATATATATATAAACAGGTACACCAGAAGTATAGAATATTTTAAAAGAAAAAATTTCATTTTCTAGTAGTAAGTCATTTATTAACAAAAGCTTATAAAGTCAATATAGAAAATCAGAATATTAGTCCAGGATCTTAGGAAAATGAGCCCTTTACTTTATCCTTCAATCACAATATCTTCACTGGGATATCGAGTCAAATCATCAACTATAGAAGTGCTTTTACTTCAAGTTGGTTCTTCAAATTTTTTTGACAAAAAGTTTGCATTAATGGAAGAGCTTCATTATGTTAGAAGGCTACTGTATTAACTGTGGTCACTTCAGCTCATTGTAAGAAAAGAACCTTTCAAATATGCAAAGATACAACTTAAGCCTGCTTTATATGCATGAAGAGTACCAGCCAGCTATCTGGCACATGTCTAGTCAATAGTAGATGCCATTTACCCCTCAAACACTGTGAAAGTCTTTGGATAGCAAATACAGGAGCTCTCCATATTTTTTCAGCAGTATCCTTGGCAAAACCCAGGCAGTTATGCTTAATAACCTTGGTCGCCACATATGGACACAGTTCTGCTAGGTCTCTACGCCTGGCTTTGTCTTTTAAGAACAGAGTTTAGATTAACTACATCAAGTTAGAAACATCAACAAAAGCCAGCACTTTCTAGAAATGAGAAAACCTAATTTCACCTGGCTAATTAATCCCTCCTAGCCAATTGCAGCCAAGTAAAAATTTCCCCCTTCTACTTATTCCTAACCCTTATTTGTGTATCTCTAAAATTTCTGATATCCAAGACATGGAAGCTACCTCTTTGGTAGGAGGCTTGCCTAACCTGCATAATGTTCCTGGTATTGCTGTTTAATTAATTTAAAGGCTCGGTTGTGTCTACACTGAGATACCAGATTCTAAGGTCCTTGAAAACATAGTACTTAGATACCACAGATTAAATAGGTTGCTTTGTACAGCTCAATATAGTATCTAATTTCCTTGCCAAAGTGAAATAGGAAATACTTCTAATTCTAAAAACAAATACATGGCTTACCTAGTTATTCAAAGCCTAGAAAGCATTCTAAATGAGATTAAATACTAAAAACTAGTATCCAAGTTCAAATAACTAACTAGTCTAAGTGAAAAGTGTTCTAACAAAACTAAAGGAAATGGCATGTCAAGTTTATTTCAGTAGTCATAATTTGAAATCACCAAAGTAAAGAAGTATAAGCTACACAAATCAAATATGAATGTAATTTAAATATTTTTCCACTGATGATAACGGTATACTAGTAGTTTTATATTTAATATTACTACCTAAAATAGTTTATCTTTGTAGACTTCATGAAAATTAGTATAATTCAAATGTTATTTCAATTTAATTTTGTTGGAGATGACTCCAAGTTTATAAGGGTGAATTTATACAGCTAATAAAAATACAGATTAAATGAAGTAATAATGCTTTCACGAAGAGACAGAGAGTATCTACTAAAAATGCAGATGATAAATCTCCCTTTTATTTCAAGAGGCTCCCCAATAATACAGGCGCTGTCACTGTCCTTATTACCTCTCAGAACTTGAAGGTAAGACCTTTGCTGAAGAAACCAAACACTTCAGACAGGACTTGGAGGACTCAAACCACAACTGACCTGGAAGCCTCCATCACTGAGGTCTAGCTCTCACAGTGTTCAAAGGTGCTATGTAAGCTCAAAGGAAGACAAGAAATCAATAGTCCCACCAGCTATAAAGCCTAAGAACGACACAATGCCAGAATACCAGGATAGCCATAAGAGTGCAAGAGTGGTTCTTCCATCTTGAGGGTAACCAACAGTTATCCACTTGGACTTAAGGCCCACCATGAAGGAAGAGTCAATTTATTCTAAGTACTATTCATTTATTCAGTATCCATGGATGGTGAGGTCACAAACCCTAAAAGAAAGCATACTACTGACATTTTATTAAACCAGTATAGTTTCTAAGTATATTCTAAATACGTACCTTACCCTCACAGATAAGTCTAAGTCTTAGCCCTCATAAGAAAGCTTCTTTTTTGGAGCATACAAAGATCATTACAGAAATCCAGAACTAGTCAAAACATCAAGAACTACTGACTGTAGGGTGTGCAACACCAACTAACATATCTACAACACAACACTTAAGGCTCAGGGAACATGGAGTGGGAGATTATAAAAACCAGAGGATTAATATTTTCTATATATGACAGAAAAGCTGTACTCATGAAATCTCAAAAATATGATCACCTAAACAATACCTGTACAAGGCCATGATAACAGACCTTACCAATAGATGAGGAGCTATAAGAAATAAATGGTTCTTGAAAGAGAGAAAGAGAAAAAAAAAAATCAGTCTTCTCCAGGGATGAGTTCCCTGATAGGTGATCCAATTCCCATTGATCACCTCTAAATCTATAAACATAAGAGCAACACTAAATGTACTCAGCAAGATACACACACACACACATGCACACACACTTGTGTGTGTGTGTATATGTGTGTGTGCGTGCATGTAAGACAATAATTTTTTAAGGAGAAGTCACAATTTAGAGGGAATAGGGGGGACACAGGAGGAACTAGGGTTAGGAGAAGGATGGAAATAATATAAACCTATTCACATAAGAAATACTCTAAAATTTTTAAGTAAAAAAATTTTGGATTAGTATAGGAATTATATGAACACATTTATTAGGCATAAACGTCTATCACACTTAAAATATTTCACATAATCAGAAAATGTCATTAAAAAGTCCTATACTCTTAACAAAGTGTGAAAAGTCTAAAGATGTAAAGACTGAGTGGCATTTACTTGTACAGTCGTATATGAGAAGGATAATATGCACCATGTTACATTTTCCTTCTTTTATTCCTGATAGCTCTGTAAGCTTCTTTATATTTTGAACCCACTAAAATTTTACATGCATTTGATTATTTTCATTAATACTTCTTAGCGAAATGAAGCTTTTACTATTGTGTACTATCTATATTTTTAGGTTAGGGAATTGAATGCTATGTTGCCTACTAGTAATATAACTAACTATACCTTCTTTTGACTTGCAAACTTTTATTCTCAGTATTTAGATGTCTCAAACAAACAACCCAAAAATAGTACTACACTTTACAATTAATTTTAATTTTAGGACCCATCAGTCAATTAAACACAAGAACCAGAGGGTCATTTCTCTGCACATCTATGAGTATTTGCTTATGTATTGCTTCTCTGTTTATCTAATATATATACATACATGCAATAGGCTTTTATAGTAAACAAGCAAAAAGCAAAATCCTTAGAGACAATCGTGTTTTTTAAAGTTTTTTGATATATAACAAAACAGAACTTTATTTCTAGTCAGATATTTCTATAAGCACACAATCCTGCCTTATTCTTTGTGTTAATTAGACAGAATCTCACTATATAGTTGGCTGGCTAGGAATGTGGACCAGAGTAGCCTTGAACTTGTGATAATCCTCTTGCCTCTGTCTCCCTGGTACTAAGATTACAGGTGTGCCCCACCATGTCTGCTTCTGATGTATTTATTTAAGTCAATGTTACAAATAATAAACAAAAGTGTTTGCAGAGTTAATTCTTAATACATAGATATCACTTGTGTGCATAAATTATAAGTTCCATTTTCTTAGTATTCATGTATGAAATTCTCAAAAGAAAATTTAAATTAAAAAAAAGGGAAAGAAAAAAAAAAAGGAAAGAAAAAAATTAGCTAAGGGAAGATTCACTTCTATTCCTTTCCAGGGCTCAGTTGAATAATTTTGTAGCATGTAGTAACCATGTAGTAACACGTCTTCTTTCAAAAAAATGAATTGAAATTTATATGAAAAATAAAAGATGATAAGCATAAATATAAGCTTTATTTTTTTAAAGATAATATTGCAATTGACATTCTGAAATATTTTATTAACTGAAATCTGTTTTAATTTTAACTTTTCTTCTTCACTTGCTAAACATACATATATATTAATATTGTAGAAAATCAGATAATTTCAAGTTATCTGATTTAGATAGAGTTAGGAAAAATCCTGGACTTAGAAAAGGAAGATGGTTGGGAATAATATGGAAGACCCCAACATCTGATACTCTTTGCTATACATTTAAAATCCATTCTGTCTCCCAAGGGCTAAGATTAAAAGTTTGCACCAACATGCCTAGCATAAGCATATTCTATAGTACAATTTGTTTGTCTACTAAGGAAATCAATGTATTAGACTTAGTCATGAATTACAGAGGGACTCTGTGAGTCTGCATACCCCTTTTCTACATTCTATCACTTAAAACACTCAAACACAAAGATTACCAAAAAATCTCTGAAACAATGCCATATAAGTTCTTGCTTAGCTAAAGTGACATTATCCAAATTGGACTTTCTCTAATTTCCTAACATTAAGTCATTAATTTGTTTAGGGGCACTTAACATGAATTTCTTTGAATATTGCAGAGCAATAACCATATGATCAGTCATAGGTCAAGTTGGATAAACCATCTTTTAGCTTTATGAACTCAAGAAGCACTTATCAAAGTTACCTCTTTGAGACTTAAGAAAGACTACATGGCATAGGAAACTGAGATATAAAATGACAATGAGCTACTCTATTCAAATGGGATGTCCTCAGAGGATTCTGTAAGGAGATATGACTTCCTGGGAAAAACACTGATTGTATAACTGTGCTTATAAGGAATGACGGTAGGCACAATTGTGCACAAGGGACAAACCTGGAGTTTCTTCTTGAGTCTACTTTCACACTACAATTATTTTCATTATTTATTCACTTTACATCCCAATATCTGCCTCCCCCCTCCTCTAAGCCACTCCCTGCAGCTCATCCCCTCATTGCATCCATCTCCTCTTCTCGGGAACGGGGAAGCTCCCCCATAACTGCACAAATCTAGCTTGAAGGTCTAGTTGTCTCCATCATCACATACTGCCTCTGTATAGTAAGGCTCCTTAATATCTTCTCTTATATTATGCCCACATCATGTTATTTTAATTCCTAATGCTGTCTGTAACCATTCCCAACTTTACTCAGCCTTACTTTTATTGATTTCATCTCCTCAGAGCCTCAAGTACACAATAACTCAATATTAAGCTTCAAGCAACAATGTCAAGTGGACAGCATGGTAGGACTCTGCTAGGTTACATTCATTCATTGCAACTGTGGTATTTGAAGAATAACATTCCATTCTGTAGTTTGAGGTTTTCAGGAATTTTTGATTAGATTTAAAAATTCCTCACTGATGAAAGGACATACAGTACCAGACTGGTATAACCGAAACAAGGGCTATGAAGTTCTTCTACAAGAGGTTTTTTGGTAGACAAGTTGGAAATAGATTTCTAACACAGATAACATTCTAGCTACAAACCTCTGAACTTGAGAGCTCGGTGAGGAGTGTAGGCACTAATACTGTAGGCAGTAGAGAAATACTAATGGTTTGAAGCAGGTGACTAATATGATAATAATGTATTAAGCAAAAACATCTTATAACCCACAACAACTAGTAAACAGAGTGAATGAAGCAAGGAAGGAAGATGTGAATCAAGAGAAAGTGATGAATGCTGGAAGTACAGAAGAAAGAAAACTACAAGGGAGGCAGATCAAGCGAAGGAAAGAGTCAGAACTGAAGCCAAAATACTTCCAGAATTTGTCTGCATTATTCTTAGATCAAAGTAAACTTTAGAGAGGCATAATCTTCACTAGCAAGAGCCTGTTTGGAATAATGATGAAAATTTTCTCCATTTTTATTGTACGTTACATTATGTAGCATGTTTCCATTGTGTTAACTTATTTGAAATGTACATTAGCTCGTTTTAAAAATGGGAAGTTGGTATTTGTAGAGATTTATTTATTAAGTTCCTACTATCCAACGGACAGTGTGAGTACCATAGTGATAGCATGGTAATGATTTTAAAAAAGAACAACAACAAACCTTTTAAAGGATGGAGCTAAATAGTCCAGCTGTATAGGCACTTGTTTAACATGCATAAAACTCCTGGTTTTAATTATAGTACACGTGAGAGATGCATTCTAACAGAGAACAAAAATAGATACACATTATTTCAAAATAGGAAAATATCGTGTATTAAATATAAAATCATCACTGTGATTTAAAAAAGTGAAATAATAATTTTAACTAAAAAGTAGCTGAGTTACAAGTTACAAAATGCAAATTACACAGAAGATATGTAGAAGAATAGGCTAATGGATGATGGAACATTTAAAGAAATAGCTAAAGAATAGAGATGAAAGAGAATAGGGAATAAGAGGCAACAATACAATGAGCTTAAGAATCAGAGTATTCAATAAGCCATAGTCAATGAAGTTAAGCTCATTGCTTGAGATGACTTAAGCAGGGAGATATATTGAGTAAGGTTTAATCATTTTTTAAAAAATATTATTCTGATGTGTGAAGAATTATCTAAAAGGAAAAAGAATGACATAAGAGCTTAGTTTGGAGACTTCTTCCCCACCCTCACCAAAAAACAGGTGTCCAGATTCAATAAGTTGGTAGTGTGCATTAGGAAAAAAGCAGTGGAAGTGGACAAACCTGGAAGTATATACAGGAGTCAGACTTCATAGGAATTGAGATATGCATCAAGGATAGCTTCTATTTTACAAATGGAATTAGGACAGATGGTGGTGCTGAGTATGAAACTAGAAAACTTCAGAAGAGAACTGGAAATGGCCAAATAGTATATGAATTCAATTTTTATTATATTGAATTAAATTCTATTATGCTTAAGATCTTTTAGGATATTTATATGGAAATAGTAAGAAGGTTATTGTGGAGCTAAAATGGGAGGATTGGGCTGGAAATGTAAATTTTTAATCATCATGTGGATGACAATTAAACTTACAGGCACGGAAATAATAGCAAGGGACAGCATGCTGAGCAAAATGAGCAAATGGAAAAGAGTTCTAAAGGTACCCCAGAGTTTAGTGACTTGGTAAAATACAAGGACTTGCAAATGAGAGGAAAAATAGGGGGGAAAGAACCAAAGAAGTGGGGAACTTACAAGGAGCTTGGGCAGGAAGATGGAGCCCTCTGAACGGAAGGAAGAGTAACTCAAGAAGGAGCTCTCAAAACAGTCAAAAGGTGCTATAAGTATGCCAACCACCACATAATGGAAACTCCCAGAAAGGTGTCCGCTCTCCCCATCAAGAGAACAGATAAAAGCTGTGCTATACCTAAACAAACAGTATACAGTCAGACAACAAATGGCATATATTAAAGTACACATGCATTTCACAAATATAAAGTTAAACAAAAAGGAAGGAATCAAGAGAGTTATGGATGAGACAAATAATATAGTTTATGAGATTCCACTTACTAATGTCCGAAACCAGGCATGAGAGTCTGTACTTCTATCTTCTGGACAAAGCAGACGTGAGTGGTACTTCTGGGATGTAGGGCATGTTTTCTTCCTTTACCAGAATGTTGGTTATATGGGAATATTCATGAAAATTCATGAACTTAAACATTCATGTATTTTTCTGAAAGTATAATTTAATAAAAATTTCTACGGGCTCCTGATTTTGTTTTGCTTTGTCAATACTGGATAAATAAACACACAATTTCATGCATGTTAGGCAAATGATTGCCCCAAATGATATCCCTGGCTACCAATTCACTGGATAGACATATAGTAACTATTTTGTTTTTAATGCAGAGTCTCAAAAACATTTTCTTGAGAGGGTCTATGTATTTTGTGTGCCCATGTAGAGGACAGAAGAGAATGTTCTGTGTCTTGTTCTATTGTCCTTACACATTCCTTAAAGACAGGATACTTCAATAAATCTGAAGTTTAGCAATTCAGCTAAAACAGCTGGCTAGTGTGCTCCTAGAATTCACCTCTCTCTGCCCTGAATGCTAAAGTTAAAGGCACAAATATCCATTCCTTAAAAAAAAAAAAAAAAAAAACCTGGGTGGCAGGGCTTCAAAAGCAGGTCTTGATGTTTGCACAGCAAGCACACTGAGCTACCATCTCCCCTGGCTGTATTTTGTTTGCTTTCTTTTGTTTTAGTAGCAATAAAAAAAATTTAATCTGATATCTATTAATTCTAAAATCCTGGGAATGAGATGTTCTTAAAGACATGGTAGTGGATAACAAGATTTTCAGAGATGATTTAAATGGATCATCATAGCCTGAAAAATACATGACAATACAATAAAACAATTCACTTTCTTCTTATTTAAAATACCAAAGCCTATAACATAAACCATCAAAAGATAATCACTGAGCACTACAAGGTAACAAAGTGCTAACAAAAGTCAGCTATGTACTGTCTTAAAATGCTGTATTTTTGTCATAGGTGTTCACGTTATTTTTCTTTTTCATCCAAATTAAAAAATTTGAATGTTAGGAAAATGATCTAAATGATACTGATAAGTTAGAAACATAACAAAATAGATCTCTAGTTTTCAACTGTACACCAATTCAAAACTGACTACCATTTGTTAGGTCAAACTGCTCTTCTGAGTCCTCAATTTTGTCTCATCAATATGTTCATTTAACTATTGTGGTTCATCAGCAATTGAGAATTTAAGAACATTATCTTCAAGTGTTTTTCGTCTCATATCATCTCTGTTTAGTCCATTCTATTTGCTTCCTGTTTAATATGAATTACATTTACATTTAGAGATGGCATTTAAGACTTTTGTATTTCTGGTTAGATTGACCATTGAATTTGGAGTTAGCATTCCTCTTTTTCTTGCAGGGGTGGGATAACTTTTCATTGTCATCAACTACATAGACTTGATTTCTGGCCCTCAAAGTTTCTCCCACTATTCCTTGTGACTGGGATCCTCCAATAAGACAATTAACATGTCCAGTTTCAAATGTATAAAGGGAAAACAATGACTTCACATGACCTCAATGATCTTTCCAGGTAGAACTCTTATTTTCTTCAGTTATTTCTTGAATTACTCCCCTTCCCATTGCTCTGCATCACCACAGCTATTTCTTCTGAATTTGATGCCAATCATACAAATAACTGTTTTTAAAAGTATTCATTTACTATTGACAATAGTAAGACTGCACGCCTGACTAAGAAAGTATACAAATTAATCTGTCTCTAAATCAAAGCAACAGTTTTCAAATCAAAATAGTATACAAAAAAAAGAGACACAACATCTACATACTGAGACAAAACAACTAGTGTGATTAGCCTGCATCTTGGCAGCTGATCTGCTATACACGTGGCTAACTCTGTCTATCACTACTAATATGGAAATCAACGTATGGTTACGTATGGTTGAAGAGCATGTAACGGTTCTTCAAAGTTTATTTGTAATATAAGTCCTGTATTTCTAACCTGTCATAATTAATTCAGTCCTCTTGCACTTTGAAATCTCCACAATAATAAGAACTTTATCAGGCTGGTGTTGGTATGAAGTGCCACAGCAAACTGAAATCCCACTGGGAGCAGTGCACAGACTTCTCCTCTAAGCAGCAAAAAGCTGTTATCATTTTCTGAATTACAGGAACTATAAAAGGACACTCTACTCAAGCTGCCGCTGAATGTCACCTGAAAAGCAATCACAAAAGGGCTCTGTCTTGGCTTATCTCTGAGCTCTGTCACTACGGCAACCAGCAGGGAATAAGTATCTGTGGGTCTATGAATTTCAGAATCCCATAAAAGCCAGGGCTAAAAAGGCATGTGCAGCCTCTCAGAGATTGACTGCATTAATACATTAGCAAATACTGTGAAACACTGGATAAATGTCAGCAATTATGGAAAAAGCGTCTAATAACGATATTCGTTGCCTGTCAAACCCCCATGAGGTTTGATATGTAACTGCCACTCAAAGCTGTCTGTAATTTTATCTCTTTTATACATCTGAATCCACATCATTCAAATTTGTACTTTGAAAGTAATAAACTGCAAAAGCAGTTCATTCCATGTTGATCATAACTGTCAACAAACATACACTAAAAGAACAAAAAGACTTCCATTGGCTCTGGGGAGAATCAGTACGAATAATTGCTGCTGGATATTTATTTTTTAAAAAACTATTTTCTACATGTAAAATATTAAACAATGTCATGACATAGAACAGCAATTGATTTGACTACT
Organism: Mastomys coucha; assembly: GCF_008632895.1. NCBI lineage: Eukaryota > Metazoa > Chordata > Mammalia > Rodentia > Muridae > Mastomys > Mastomys coucha. The sequence goes on along the minus strand of NW_022196900.1, from coordinate 69,173,064 downwards.
GATAAACTCACTCTAGGCTCAAAAGACTCCTTGCATGCACAGGTGTTGCTTTTAAGGCTTCTTTTTAGAACAGAACATTTCTAAGAATTTATAGCTAATTAAACAAACTATCTACACCATCACAAAATTCTATAGAATTTCTTTTATCCCAAACTGGTTATAATTCTGTTTTCCACTATCTTTCTCAAACATTGAAGTCCAGGTAATGGATAATACCTAAAGCTCTAGGTCTAGAAGTACCATGTAATAACTCAGGACTACCAATCCTCACATTCATATTCTCACTGCTCAAGGAAATTACTTGTTAAGAAATCTTATCACATGTGTCACACTTGTTCAAGTGCAATAGACAGCATGTTAACTTGCAAACACAAATGCCAGAGATTAAGTGCCACCCATATGTACTAGAAACAACCTTCTAGAAGAGAGTCAGGAGCAGCTTCCAGAAAGAACTTTCCCAGGAACAGGTAAGAAATGCCTAGTTTCTAACCAGAAAGGTTGGCATCTCTAAAACAAGAAAGTTTACATACAGAAAGAGTCACCCAGCAGTTATTTATTGCTACTAAGTGGCATATTAAACATGAATGTGAGCAGTATTCAGTTATTTTGCGCTTCAGGCTATGCTAGACAGTTTATACTAAAAGAAAATGAATCAGAACCATTTCTTCTCAAGTAGTTCATAATCTCATGAAACAAAGCTACTACAAGTACTTTTTTGCTTGAACATTAAAAGAAAGGGTAGTCTGAAATAACCATGGTAAAATACTGTGTACCACACTTCTATCAAATATCGTTTATTCATGATCTACTGCTTGGTTTAAATGAGATGAGATCACATACATAAAATATACCTTACAAAGTATCATTGCATTAATGTCTTCATATCACTGAACACTACCTAAATAACAAGTAAAATATACTATTAGTATTTATTCCCGATTTCCTATTATTTCTATTTTATTTCTACTATTTCCTATTACTGTTTATTCCCTATTTCCTATTTTCTTATTAATAATAGTATGACTTCTGCTTAAGAATATACATACATACAAACATTATGCCATGATGAAAATTTTAAATCCACTTATATTCAGATCCAAGTGCTAACCGTACAGCTTACAAGGAAGAATCAAAGTGATTTTTGGCTTCTCTGTTCCTTTACTGATTAACAATTTAAACAAAACAGAACAATTCAAGCCTCTACAACTAGAAATGCAAAGAAACCATACAATTTTCAGCAAATTTCCTCACTCTAGAATAACTGAGTGTTATTAGACAATTAGAGTTTTTAATTTTTAATACATATATATGTATATATGTATTTATATGTATATGTGTATGTATATGTATGTGCATATGTATATGTGTATGTGTGTGTGTGTATATACACATATATATACATATATCCAGAATTGTATTAAACATTCTCTGGAATCCTCAACACTATTCAAAAGTGGGAATGGATGTCTATAGTGAAACAATATTCACTAGATCTAACAGCACAATTATATACATGAGCTCACAAAAGGTAAACCTCTATGTCTAAGACCTGATCAGGACAGTCAAAGATCCCAGCATAGATAATGGAGGTCATGAAGATCCAGTCCTATCTGAGGAGCTGCTAGGAGAGGCAGTTCTCTTCGGAAATGTTGACCCAGAAGCTATCTATCCATTCCAGAGTAGATGGCCCCACATCCATGCACATACAGGCAGCACTAGATGGACAAGATGGCTAAATAAGAGGGTGATGAGTAAGAAACAACATAAACGAGACAGGAAATGGTAGGGAGAAAATGAATTGGAGGGGAGAGAGTGGGGGGTGAACTGGATCCAAACACATTATAGGCATGAATGAATATTAAATGAAATGCATAACTAAAACATAGAAATATAATTTTTTAAAGATTGATTTATTTTTACTTATATGAATACACTCTAGTTGTCTTCAGACACACACCATTAGAGTACATTGAACTCAATTAGCGATGGTTGTGAGCCACCACATGGTCGCTGGGAATTGAACTCAGGACCTTTGGAAGAATGGTTGGTGCTCTTAACCACAGAGCCATCTCTCCAGCCCTGAAAGTTAAGTTATATACTTCCAAGATACAATGACAAGGTAATTATGCCTATTCCAAAAGGAAGGACCGTGAAAATAAGGAGGGGGGCGGGAATCAGACCAAAGTAAACCCAGCAGGACAAACACAAACCCCTTCTTGCCTATACCTGGAACTTGGGATTCAGGAGGAACATCTGGAGCTCCAAGTGGAGTTAGCCTTACACCTACAGCTCTACTGCCTACACCACAAATGACTTCTCTATTAAACTGGTATGGGCAGTTTTCTTCATGAGACATCCCACATTTCTGACATTTATAATGTCCACCTTTACTGCAGTGTGCTGGCTAGTTTTTACATCAACTAAATATAAACTAGAGTCATTAGGGAAACCTCAATTGAGAAAATGACCCCACCAGACTGGCCTATAGGCAAGCTTTTGGGGCACTGTCTTGATGGGTGTGGGTGGACCCAGACCACTGTTGGTGGTGCCATACCTGGGCTGCTGGTTCTTTGTGCTTAAGAAAGAAAACTAAGCAAGCCATGAAGATCAAGACAATAAGCAGAGCTCTTTCATGGCCTCAGCTTTACTTCCTGCCTTGATTTCTGTCTAACTTCTCTCAGTAACAGTCTGTGACCTGAGAATTATAAGCTGAAATAAAGCTTTTCCTTCCCATGTTACTTTTGGTCATGATATTTTGTCACAGGAACATAAGCTTTAAGATATGTGATCCAAGCTTAGCCTTCATCGTTTCATGCAGTGACCAATCAGAAAAAAAGGATCCAGCTATAAGGTGTCTGGCCCTGGTGACATTTTAGAACCTTAGAGCAAGCCTTCATGACCCTGTAACATTTGTTGTTGTTTTTAGTTAGGGCCCTACTATGTAGCTCTGGCTGTCCTGGAACTCACTATGTAGACCAGCCTGGCCTGAATTCAGAGATCTGTCTGCCTCTACCTGTTGAATACTGGGATTAAAGAAGGGCAGCAACAAGTCTAGCTGTCCATTTGCATTTTTAGTGTCTGTAAAATCAGCACGATATGAAGAGTATGACCAAATTTTGCTACCTTTGAAATATAATTTGGCTCTCATCCACAGCCTCACTGTCCTTTACCTGCCTAGGTCGCTCAACTAGCTTAGGAAAACATTTCATTAGGTAGCCTCACTAGAGTAGGGGACCATGGCTGTGACAACCTGTCCAGAGACTCTTTCACAGACACCTACCTGCCTTCTAACTTAACGTTGTTGCATTGAGTTGGAACGTTTACATCCTAGAGATTTTGATGTGTGAATTCTTGCCCCCAAACACCTTTTCTATTATTCTAGAATAAAGTGCTCCTTAACTGTACCAATCTCTTTAACGATCATATAAATACAAATCTTTGTGAAATTAATATATTTTCGTTCCCTTTGGGTAATTTTGTGTAGGTGGTATTGCTTTTTAATTTTCTAAAAATCTGCCACTGTTTCCCACGATGGGTTACCACTGTGCATTCCTATATTGCTACTCAACCTATGTGATGGCAATGTTCATTTCTAATATTATACTGTTTATTTCTAGAAGGGTGTGTGTGTGTATTTTCTCATTAATTTTGTCTTTTCACTTAAATACTTGGGAAAGTTCATAGTATATATAATATCTATTTAAAGCTAATTCTAATTGACATCTTCCCTTATTGTGGGTCTGACTGCTTTTCTTGTCAATATGCCCAGTATCTTTTGATTGGATATTAGACTATGTTTCACCACTGACCTGTCTATCAGCTTGCTCCTTTTGAGCTTTATTTTAAGCTTCAACTAATGAAATCCTCAAGTAGTCTTCAGTTTAGAGCCAGTTTCTTCACTCCATAAGGTGTAAGTCTTTGATATATCTGCTGAATGCCAGGTGTCTTCACAGCGGCATCTGGCTATGGTAGGTAAGCACTCAAAACCCTTTCCAGTTCTTTACCCTGGCAGCTATTCTTTGCTTAGCCTTCGGGAATATCACTCAATGAATGCAAATGGATATTTGGGAAACTACACAAACCTTTTCGGCTACTATTCTGGCGAAATTTAGCTGTGGCACTTGGAAGTTTCCTCCACACAGAATGCAAGACTATCACAGAACTAATCTGTCCCTTCTTCAAAGTCTTCAGCTGCCTGTGGAGAAATGCCTGAAACCTGGAGTTGTGTGTGCTAGCAAATGCCTATACTCTCAGTACTTGGGACACTGAGATTCGAGGACAGAAAAGTTTGAAACCAACCAGAGCTACATAATGCAAGCCTACCTCAAATAAAACAAAACACCCTGAAAAACAGTAGTTTCGTATCATTCTCCTATTGGTTTATACAAAGAAGAAAGTTTTCAGAACAGTTACAACTTCATAGAAAGAAGCAATACTAGCAGGCCTGAGATTTTAATACACTGAAATGAAAACTGGTAGAGTTTTATCTAAGCATTTATAACGTTCCTTTCGGGAGCTTGTTTCTGTGTGTTCTCCTGTCTATTTACTGAGTAAATATTTCCCTTGTGTATGCTCATCATGCTCTAACTCTTACTCTACTCTACAAGATAAAGTCCATTTCACTACTTTTCTTGCTTTTTAAAGCCAAACTATTTTTTTTTTTTTTTGCTTTCAAATTCTTTCTTTCTTCTGTTTAGTTTTTGTCTGTGTTATTTGGAGAAGACTCTGCATGTTGACAAGGGCAATGAACTCCCGAAACTACTGAGTCTTACTACAATTCAGAAGCAACATTATCCATGACCTTGCCAAATAAAGAAAAAGCCAGTGAAAATGTCCAGAGATTGCCCGAATTCAGCTGCCCTAAGACAGGTTAACAAAGTAATTTAAATAGCATAAGATGACCCTGAAGCTACTCAAAGAATGCTTCTGAATCTGAGTGTGTAAGTGATATAAAGAAGATGTTTACTCAAGAGAAAAGGAGTTAATGTTTGTTGAATGTCTACTAAATGCCAAATATTACACCAGGGGTTGAAAAACAGTAAAGGGTCTTACGGTAGATATTTCAGGTTCTGTGGGCCCGAAAGTTTTTGTGGCAATTATGGTCATGTCAATATAATGGAAAAGCAACTATATATACTGTATAAACAAATGGCATGGGTGTCTCCCACTAAAAGATTAGTGACAAGAACAGACAAGTGGTATGATTTGGGCTGACAGTCCTTACTGCCAGTCTCTCTACATTGTATAGTGCATGTCCTTTTACATTAGGCAAACATATGTAACTAATCTGTCCTATAAAAATGACAGCATTATGTTGGGCATGGTGGAAGATACATGCCCCCATTTTCAACGCTGAAGCATAATGGTCACAGAGTCAAAGCAAGACTCGGCTGAGAAAGATCCCATTTTAAAAACAAAACAAGCAAAACTGGCACCTTCACATTATGTGACCTAAGGTGCTAAACCACTGAACCTCCTCAGCATACTTTCACAGATGTGAATATTGCCTTCAAGATGGCAAGTTACCTTACGAAACTTATCCAAATAACAGCAATGGTGAACTTCAATGAATTCAGACTGCTTTGCTGACTTGTGCTCGGATTCAATAACTTATATCCCGCCCCTCTCCACTCTCTCACACCAGTCAGTCTTGGCCTGGATGGAAAGTTTTCAGATGAAAGAATGAAGGATTCTGAATGTCAGAATAAAAATCTGACATAAAAAAGAAGATATTGGATTACTGTTGAAGTTGATAAGGTAAGCTGAAAGTCATCCCATGACATAGTTTAGAAATATTAGACTTACAGAAATGGATTAGAACGCCTGCACAGAATCTTGTAGATCTACTCAGTTGATAATGTCAATGTGGTAAGTGTCTGCACAGGAGCAGCAGCTTCTGGAATGTAAGGGCACCTGGCCACCTGTTTACCACAGGCATTAGGAAGGAACCACAGAAAAAAATGGTCCCCACCAAAAGATCAAAACGGGGCATTCCCCCGTTTTGCCCCCGGGGCATTCACAGATTTATTTAATGATTAAAAAGGTGTTCAAGGAGTGTGTGTGTGTGTGTGTGTGTGTGTGTGTGTGTGTGTAAATGCCATAAGGTACTGGACTTGCTTGAGTGGTCTTGCATATTATGAGAACACTTAAAAAGTTAGTTCTTGATGTCCAACACATGCCCTCTAACCTCTAATTCTAAAAGAAAAAGGGAAATAAATATTAATATCAAGCATTAAAACTGTATGATTCTCCCACTTTAGAAGCATTACTTAGAATAACCATATATTCAAATTGCATTATAAAAAATGTCTAAACATCATTGTTAGTGCTAAACTTACTTCCACTCTCTGGTAGCCAAAGGTGGCCTTGCTAATGTGCAAGGTGAGATTTCACCTCCTTCCAATTCCTTGTTCTCACAACTGAACTATCATAGCATGACAGCATCCCTCTACTGCTAAGACTTTGTATACCAAGTAAAGAGGAAGCTAAAAGATTTGTTGACGATATACAGGATCTCTTGTTCCATTAGAATATCGCTAAATCTAAAGAGATTGCAACAATGTTTTCATGGATACTGACTTCAATTTGTAGCTGGAAAATCAAATACTGAAGTTTATCAGGTTATAAGATCCTTTAAGACAACACAAGAACCTAATTATACAAATTCTATTCCTTTGTCCTGTCTTCAAAGTCAAAAATTAATGACAACTATAATGAAGAAAACATTTTCTGATTACTACCAAGTATTTTTTTCATATAGTATAAAACATAAATGGAGCATTATAAAACAATCCTTCCTTACCTTCCTCAAAAACAAAACAAAACAAAACAAAAAAAAACCACTGATGCAAACTTCATGCAATAACATTTATTCAATTTAAATGGTCAACTCAACTTACTACATTTAAGTTTGTAACATTTCCCATCAACCCAAGTGGATTAGTTTCTTGGTCTGTGGAACTTCCATAAATATACAGAGGCTACTCTATGCATGTTTAGTGTATAGTCAAAGCCATACAAAAACTCCGGCCACTGAGCAGTAAAAATATAAACTGAGTTCACTTTTAGTGACCTTTGGAGTCCATCTTCTAGTCTGGCAGCGAGAAGCAGGTTTTCAGGTGCTATCACTGAATGTTAAGCCATTCTAGGCATTAAGTTATGGCATACTGTCCTGGAAAGAAATTAATTATATTTTTGTTGCTAACACATTTCAGACTGTTTACACAGCTGCCATTTCTCAGCTGTACTCAATCCATGCCCTAAGCTGTGAGGACGTTCTTGTTTTGTAGCAGACGCCTCCACTTGAGTGTTTTCAGTAAGTATAAAAACACCACCACCTGCAACAATATAGATTACTTGTAAAGCACTAGCATTACATGTTTTTATGGTCCTAATGAAACAAAAGTTTCTGACATTTATTTGGCTAGACTCTCTCTGAAGACCATAGTTATGACATTTTTGGCCTGATCTCAAGCATGGGAGCTAGCAGATCTGCAATGGCACCAATTTAAAAGCCGCCTGGCCCTAAACATCTTTGTTGTGTCAAATCATGCAGTTCATGGCATATCCTGCCAATATGGCAACATTTGCTTTGGGGAAGTGTGGGCAGGCACCATTTCACAGGTCCTGGGAAAAGGTGCAAATATGAATAATGAGGCAACACGATGAAGGGTAATGGGGATTCCCTCTCTGCTTGCTATGATAGATACAGCACAAGGTGCTGTTACATTTCTGGTTACTCTGAGCTTAACCTGTTTTCCGAAAGTAATGAAATTACATTGCAACTCTTTGTTAAAAGTAAAATCTTACACAATATACTAAAACATGGGCTTCATAAAAGACAGTATCAAACTAATTCAATAAATTGGGATACAGACTACATAAGGTCCTTTAGTGCAGAGGATTAGGTCCTATTTTGTTTAATTTTCCTGTTACTTTTGAGATTGTAACTAGTCAGCTTATATCCTGGTTTCTGTAAATGTAGGGTTAAAATAAGTTTTGTCTAAACTCAGAGCTTGTAGATTTACTCTGAAGCCTATGCAGCCTTGCATTTTTAAGACTTTCTCTACTATTTTCTGTCTTTACTGTCATTTCAACTAGTTATTACTGCGTTTAAATCATGATAAGCTTTAAATAAATATAAACCACATATATCACTGAGATCCAGGATTGTTCAATAGATAGATAATCTGGATTGCCTCTATCCTTACTCATTCCTCACCACACAGATACCTTTTCATATGGTAAAGGTCCATCAATGCTTGCCTATCATACTTGAGATATTTTAAATACAATATTAACTGACCTCTTTACTGTCTACTGTAAGCCACACAGTATAAATATGTTAACATTAATTTTCAGAAAACTGGTGGACAGTGACTGAGGCTTAGAGAAGTTTAATGGTGTGATTGGATCTTAAATTATCTACTTCTAATAATGGTATTTATGTCTTATTATGAATTTTAGACAACACTAAGGACATTTCTACTTTTTGATATCTTCTTAATCCTAACAAAAAAAATCAAATAAAAACCACAAAAGCAAGCAAACAAAACTTATCAAGAAAGCAACAATTACAGCCTTGTTTATGGCAGTGACCAAACAGCATTTTAATCATATACTATACTACAAGTGCTGTTAGCAAAGAATCCTAGTGTTTTCTGATTGTTTTTAAATTTTTGAAACCCACAAGGCATTTTTCAAAGGCATGTGGTTTTTATTGTAGCTGGACTCAAATGGCATCTATCTCAATAAACTGTCTTAGAATTATCTTGTCTTCCAAAAAGAATTTGTTTTAAAACTTTAGGCTGCAATGGCAAAAAAAAAAAAAAAAAGTAACTGTTTAGACAGGCATAGCATTTATAGAAAATATTAAAAAGCAAATTCAATTCTAAGGTACAATCATGATTTAGTATTATGCAATGCTTACAAAGTTCTTGATTCTTTTTAGCATTATTTATTTCAAAAATTAGATTTAACTTACAATTCCTGAAACATTTTCCTATTTACATTTAAAAATGTTTATGAGCTGAAGAGATTTGGGTGGATCACAACTCTCTGTAAATCTAGCTTCAGAGAATTTCTGTCCTTTTCTGTCTTCCACCACCAACAGAAACATACACACCAAATAAGAAATAAAAGGGACTGATTGCTAACGAACGGCACATCACTGTTCCTTAGACCTCATCACAAAAGCTGTTTCTTGGAGTAGATGGGAGTGAGCACAGAGACCCCCAACTGCAGAGAGAGGCTCGGGATGTCTGCATCCTACCCCACCCTCAAGGCTCAGGAATCTATGCGGAAGAGGGTGTAGAAAGATTACTTGAGCCAGAAAGGGCAGACAACCTCAAGGAAGCACTCATAGATACACGAAACCAATGTGCACATGAACTCACAGAGACTGTGAGTACTACCTAGCACACAAATTTAAGTCAAGCAAAATCCCAGTACAAAAAAGGAAAAGTGGGTACAAATTCCCACACCTAGCTAAGAAGTTATCCCCAATCAACAGCTGCTGGGAGGGGGGAAAACAGTTTTCGACAATTGAGTGACGATGGGTCTATTAACCATACTCCAGTGCAGGCTTCACATTCAGGAGTAGTTAGTGAACACAAATCAGACTCCAATATACAGCAGAAAATTCTCAAAAAATAAAAATAAAAACATTTAAAACAAACATACAACAACAACAAAAACGCCAACACCAAAACATGATGGTTATATGTTTAGTAAGTAATCAACAGGTTACAGGTAAGTAAGTAAATATGGGGAGAAAGGGCCAAAACTTCATGTCAGTAGGCTTAAGATGATAAAATTAATTCTTTGGAAAAGAGTTAATTATTGGGAGAATCTCAGAGATAGAGAAGAGCTTCCAAATTTATAAGAAAAAGTATTTATAAATTGCTATTACTGAAAGATGACAAGCTAATATTTCCTTGATTTTTATGGTGGTGAAATGTATAAATTATTTAAAGATATTTGCATCAACTGCAAAATATAATAATTTTCAAAGTACCTGACCACTGATACACACAGAGACACACACACATAGGCATGCACACACAGACACACATGTATAAATCAACATATGTTTTCAAATATCTATGATTTATAATTTTTTGTACTTTGAACATCAAATTAATAACCAAATATATCCCCATCAAGGAAAAGATTAAATAAAACCAAGCAATATCAAGTTCTCAACACCGATGTACATCATTACCAACATAATGTTAATATGCTTGGCTTATGGACATTTGTTCAATAAATGTGTTCAAATTATTACAATTTTTAAAAAAATTCTGACAAGACTTGATATAAATAAAAAGTTTTTTCAATGGAAAACTTTCAATGGAAAAGCATGTTATTCTGCTTGTAAAAGCTAATTATACTGTGAAGAGAGGCTGTAACTAGACTGTAACTTACTGAATCATCAGTGGCAGAAGCTGGCCAGCCCTCCCATAATTGATGTCGAACAGGTATGCTTGTAAGGTCATACACATTTCTCTTTACCTATAAAAAGAAACAGAATTAAAATAGGATTTTGACATTATTTTATTATAGTAACTTTATTTATTAAAGATAAAACATTAATTCATATTTTCTTTTAGTTTCAAAACAATAATTCAGAACTAATACAAGTCAGAACAAACTTACAAAAGTTAAAAATATACCATGAATTCAAAGTACGCAAAGTAATAGTTCAAAGTAATAGTTCAAAGTAATAGTTCAAGAAATGACTTCCTATTGTGACTGATGTTTTTAGTGTATGCATGTTCATACAGGTAAATATATGCATTTGAGTATGGGTACACTCAGGAGCTAGAAGCAAATCTTTGGACCTGGAGTTCCAAGCTGTTGTCAGGCACCCCGTGTGGGTGCTAGGAACTGAACTCAGGTTCTCTGTGTAAACAGCACCTCCTTAAGCACATAATAGCTATCATCACTCCAGATTCGTGATGACTGTGATCTTTGCTGACTTCACGCCTTTAATCCCAGCACTTGGGAGGCAGAGGCAGGCGGATTTCTGAGTTTGAGGCCAGCCTGATTTACAGAGTGAGTTACAGGAGAGCTAGGGCTACACAGAGAAAGCCTGTCTCGAAAAACCAAAAAAAAGAAAAAAAGAAAAAAAAGAAAAGAAAAAAAGAAAAAAGAAAAAAAAAAGAAACTTCAGGTAATAGTTCACTGAGAGCTCACTACATTTACAAATGTTTATAAGTAGTTTAATTTTAAAACTTTATGATTTAAACAAAAGTTTCTATTAAAGAGAAGAAATGAATTTGGTTTGAAGGAGAGTGAAGGATTGAAGTTACTTTATGTTCTAGTTTTAAAGGCATTAAGCAATATAAAGCAGGTTATATAATTTCTTTTAATTATCCCAAACTTAAAGCTGAGCTGAGGTTTCCTAAAGTCAAAATAAAGGTTCCCTAGTGAGTTCCAGGGCAGCCAGAGCTATTTAGTGAGAACCTATCTCAAACAAGCCTACCATCAACTTTGTACCTTTCACTTTACAGGGAGAAGAGTCAAATGAAGAAACAAGGTGTGGAGAGTTCAACTGTTTACCATCCAGTGATTTAAGAAGAAGCATATCTTGCTGAGGGGGATGGCCTATACCTGCAATTCTGGTTCTCCTTTATAAGGCAAAAGGACCATGAGTAAGGGGCCAGCTAGGACAATTTAGAAGAACTCTGCAGAGACAGAACCCCAGAAGATCGCATCCCTAATTTCTTAGGATTTTTTTTCTCCTAAACAGCATACAGAAATTCTATTTTATCCTTCATTTACAATTAAAACTATTAGTTCCTTATAAAAATAAAGAGGCAGTCCACCTTAACGAATTCTTCATTCAATGTACTCTACCATCCAGGCTAATCTTGAGATGTCACACATATGTCCTATGGTTAGTGTTTTAATACGGCTGCTTAACAAGAAGCACAGACTCATACTTCTAAGATGCAGAACTGTAAAGTACCATGCTGTTCAGCTGAAGCATTTTGTTATCATATAACTCTTTATTATACACAAACAATCTAAGTTACCCTTCCAGTGAAACAGAGATATGCACACATTAAGAAAAAAAACAAAACAAAACATGGAACTCAATCTATTTTTATCTCTAATATACACCTTGGGGGGTGGGAGTGGGGAAATATGGGAATTAGTAAATGAGATCTTAGGAGCTTGGGACACTGCTTAAATTTAAACAAGCAGCTTTTCTCCAAATTGCCTTAGTAATGCTCAGGCTACCCTGCAATATTTTGCTTACAGTTGTCACATCAACTTTGGAAATTTTGATCAGACCTCACCAATTCAACAACTTAGTAAAAGGTAAATAGACCAGCTTTTAAGCACTTTCACTAGCTGAATCTATTTCATCACACTAAAAAATTAGTGCTCTCAGGGGCAAAAGTACTTCAACAATCCAAAGCATTGCATTCATAAAAGAGAAAAGACAGGAATGAATGCATGAGGAATTTTTAGACTTCAAAAAAGAAATTTCTTTCTTTAAACTTACATTTTGACTAGCTACATCAAAACTCATCAGCTATTTTTTAACAAAAGCAAGAAAACTGTGACTGTGTGTGTGTGTTGGGGGGGGGGGGTGTTAACCCAGCATTGGAAACTTGTACAAACATGATGGGTGCACAGAAAAGTAGAAATAAAGTTCCTTAAATTCTACCTTAATTCCAAAATATAATGATTCATTATCTTGAAATAAACAGTATTTTCTTATTTCATGAACTCATATATAACTGCACTGAACTGAATGACATTCCTCTGCTATTCTAAGCCTGAAAAGCATGTTCTGGCTATAGGGCTATGTTGGTATAAAGCACAATGCCAGACTGATGTGCTGAACAAAAGTGATCAAAGTTAGAGTAATGTTAGCCACTGCACAAGTATTTGGCTTCATTGTCCTTCCCAGAATGACATCTGTTAAAGCAACTTGTCATAGAACAAACTAGTTAGTGCAGAGAGAACTTAGCCGTGAGAGTACTATGTAAAGCATATTAAGCTAATGTTTGATTGATTGTTCCAATGCAAAGGCTAAATTTATAAAGTACTATGCGATTATGACATAAGAAATCCTTTAGGCTAAACTTCAGCCACTGAACAGCAATTTAAGTGAAAACAAATTAGCTTTTCAAAATTAAATCCATGCTATAACCATAGGCAGACTTTTACCATTATAAAGCAAAGCAGTAGCAGAAACACCAAAACAGTGAGTTTAATAAAAGATATAAAAATTCATTGCCTTTACTGATGAGTGTATCCAATTAAAAGTTTAAATCACCATTGTGCAGTAAATGAAAAATTAAAAAGCAAACAAAATAGTGTAAAAGTAATTACTTTTTAAAAAGTAGTTTTTGAGTTATGTTTAAAATGATGCAGATGGATTTGAAGTCCCTATGAAACAGATCCAAGATGTAATTATCAGAGAAAAAAAGGGGGGGAGGGGGAAGACAGGGCAAGAGAGTAGGGATAGAGAGAACAGAAAAAGAGATGGGGGAAAGACATCTTAAAAAGGGGGATACCGTGAGAGAGACAAGAGAAAAGAGGGGGGAAACTGTGTTGGTATAAATTGTATCTGAGAAAGGTAGAATGAATGTAGGTAGGTCTGCTGTGCTGACTATCAGCTGACATCACTGTCCTGTTTCTGATGCAGTTCCATCTTTAAAGACTATTAAATTCCATTTAAGTGGGAACAAGTGACACTTCACTGGATAATATTTCCTAAGGGATTTTTTTTAATTTTGTCTTACACATTTTCTTTGATCAGCACTGTCTCAAAATCATGCTGAACATTCAAAATCTTTTCAATTCTTGTTTTGTGTTAAGCTCTAAATCTATGAGATTTTAAGCTACTAACCCATGCAAATGTTTCACTTAGTTCTGAAGGAACATAATAAATACTGTGGTTGCCATTAAAACAAACTATACTATATTTGAATTACAAGTTCTAAACTCACCACAGGTTTTTTTTTTCCTCACATTTGCTTTCTAGATTTTTTTAGAGAATTTTTCTCACTGCTTCAGATTTTATATATATATACACATATATATGTATATATATATATATATACATACACACACAGACACACACACACACACACACACACACACACACACACACACAACCCAGAATAATTTGAAAAAGCGCAGAATATATTTCTGATTTTAGCCACTTTCATAGCTGATGTGTATCTACATACTTAGACATAGCACTCGAGGAAGGACCATTTTATCACAGTATGCTGAGTGTATTTTCATAAGAATTCATCTTCCCCCAACTTTTATTTTAAATTTACTTAAAATTTTAAACAGCTTTTCTTTGAGTAAAATTTCATTAGAATTTCTAATAGAACAATTCTTAGGTAAGTTACCCTACTACATGCTAAATTTTAAATTCTATGCCCAAGATTAGACTCAAATGAGTTGTTCTTAGTTATTCCAACTGAAAACTAAAAGGCCTATGAAGCTTAGCAGATAACACTGTCAGTTATACTAAAGTAATTGCTATAAACTGAATACTGATAAAACTGTCAGAACTTTTCTTAGGAAAGCCATGAAAGTATGTGTTGTGGCATAAGAAAATCAGACCTGGAGTTCTGATTCTAATCCCAGAGCTATTACTGTGCACAAATTGGCTCAGCCTTTCTGAGATTTAGTTCACTCAACCTTAGTTTACAAACACTAAGGCTCTAGTGTTAATTTTTTTAAATGGAAGAACAGCAGTAGAGTCAATAAATATAACAGATATCAAAGAGAAAAATGAAAATAATTTCAAGTGAGAAATATATAGAATCATTTTAAATAAATTTTTTCTTGTGTAAATAAAAATGAGTCTTTACTTTGTTTATACCTAATAAAAACTTAATTGATGTTTTTAATCTCACAGGAGCTAATTTTAAAATAAAGCCGTCACATGGATTCTAAAGTAACTATACCTTCAACTATATCATCAGTGATCCACAGTTTAGCCAGATCACTGTTATAAATATGTTCACTTCATTAAAGAATCTTTGAAATTGGGCCTATAAGTTGTTATTAAACATTTTAATTTAGGAAAATATATTTAAAGGGTATGGGTTCCAAACAGCTTTTAATTGGTTCTGGGTTCTTGAATTAAGACACCAACATACCTTATTGTCTTTCCAAGCAGTATCATGAAACAACAGGCATCCCTATGATTTTCCTGCCACTGTTACAAGAAGAAAAGGCCTCTAGAGACAGTAGAACCTGAGCTTATCCAAATTTAAAATATATCAATTATGAGCTGCAACTACATGAAACAAGTAAGTGTTTGCAGTGGTCCGTTTAAATCAAAACAAGGCACACAGACCAGGCTGAGTTGAGTTTCCTGGCAATCTGTGGTGCTCTGAAAGGCTTGTGTAGTTAAGAATGGGCTTTGAATACATACTACATATCTAATGCATTTCCTTTTTCTTCTTTTTAACATATTGTACATGCTCTGCAGTTGCACATGGATTTGTTTTACTAAGATGCAAGCTAAACCTGTCTAAAAATCCTTCCTGAACAACAACAACAACAACAACAAAAAATGTTTGAAACCGGATGGTGCAAGGGGAATGAGAAGGTGGCATCAGTAATCAAATGTTAATTAGCAAGCTTTTTCCCCTTCCCCCAGGGCTGGCCTGTGTTAGAGAATTCAAATCAGAAATCAATGCTCCAAGTGTTTAACTATTACTTCTTCTCATTAACCATTAAAAGACCAAGCAATTTTCTCCTCATAAAAACAGTAACTCAAGAATTTCTTTTTCTCAAATGCTGTCTTTCCAGAAAACAATGAAGAGGTCTGTAAAATTCAAGTGCTTTTCAACCAGGCTTTGAACCAACTGTATTCTGCACTTTAACATCTTTTCGGTTCTAAATGAATTCTTATTCTACAACTATACCTTCCTTCTATCATACTTGGAAAACGGATTTTGCTTCTTTCTTATAAAACAACAGGGCAGCTGACATTTTATTATTGGGATGGTAATAATAAAGTGAATCAAGTACAGAATCTAGTCTAAACACATATAATTGTAAATAGATTTGATTTTGGTCATCATGAACAACTACCAGAAATAAGATTAAGAATTTCCACTAGCAACATGGAAATTATACTGAGACTTTGAAGAGAATAAAAATACTGTAAAATTGCAAAAGCTACATCATATTTACACCAAACTAACCTAAGTAGTGGATTCAAACAAATATAAATTTATATCTTTACTTAAAAGTTATATCTATATTAAAAGATAAGAGACTTCCTTGATTCTTGGTTTCCCAAACTGGCCTTGAACTCACTCATTCTGATCCTCCTGCCTCCATTACCAGGTATACCCCACCACACCAAACTTATGTGGTGCTATGGCAATCACTTTACTGACTGAGTTACATCCCTAGCTCTCCAATCATAATTCTGAGAGAGCTATGAAAATCTATTAATAGATAAGAAAATAGGCTAAATGTCACAAATGTTAAAAAGGCTAAATATTAGGACCTTAGTGGTAGATTTAAAAAAAGGTTTTAGAAAAACTGTGAAATTGCAAATAATAATATTATAAATAGAAGAGGTCAATGGTTTTTCTACAATAGTCATTCTCAAAGCAGTAGTGGTATCAGCAGAAAGAAATTAGAGATGCTTATTACAGAGCCCTGTGATTCCAGTGTGCTGAATACTCTGCGGCACTGCATGATAAGTGGTAACCAGCCTTAAAAGTGATTCTTACCAGTCTGAAGTGTAAGATGCAAAATTTTATATACAGGCTCCTCCTCAGCTATGCCTCCTCAGCTAACTGATTTTTCAAACCTTCAAAGTCTATGCTTAAGTGGTCCTGTCCCTTTTACGAATGAGTAAATTTCTAGAAATCCTAAAATTTTGTTTGAGTTAATAGGGTAGGTGGGATTAGATGGCAAATTGGTGTCACTGAAATCTTTGTACCTTATAAATTTAAAATCTTTCAATAAAGTCTGAAATTATGGAAAGTTACAAATATTTTAATCTATATTTCTGTCATAGGGAGCTCATGATAGACTATAAATATCGTAAAAGAAAATAGCTGGTTTACTGCCTGTAGTAAATAAAATAGTAGGGCCTTCAATAAATGTTCTTAAAATTTCCCACCACATAAAATTAACTAAATTAATGAGTTTGTGATATTTGAAAGGAAAATATGTAATAAATAAAAACTCAGAAAAAATGGCCACAAACATTTCTAAGAGTCACGTATTAGACAGCATTCATCCTGTAAAGCCCAGTTTATATTTTATTCCCATTGGTTCAATTTATCTATTAGACTGCTAGTGGTAGAGCATGTGCTCAGCACAGTCAACGCTCTGGATCAGAGCCCCAGGAGAACAGAGGACACTAAGATTCTTCATGAACCATAAAGTAAATTACTTCTAAGTCAGAAATGTTTCAAGTTAGAATTTCTGTAGGTAAAACAATGTATCAGAAACAATACACTAATCTCAAGGATACCATACATGCTATCAAATACTTAGCTACAAACAAACCCACTATAGCCCTGTTCATAAGACATAAAAATAGTACAATCTAATATCCAGCAATATAATAGTTAAATAAATGAAATATAGAACAGTAAAAGTGGCCATTCTGAGAGAGAAGAGAACAACTGGTCCAGCAGTTTCAGAGTGAGGATGACAGAATTGTCCTTGGTCCCTGCCAGAGGTCTGACATGTCAGAAGGGAGTTCTGCTTCCTTGTTACCTCTTTCCTGAAATGAGCATCCTTTCCTGGAAACTACACGAGAACTTGACCTACACTAAGAGCTCCTGGATACCTTGTGGATGGGCCAGCTGGATTGTCTACCTCCCTGCGCTTCACTAATCAGCCAACAGCCATACAAAGCCATACAGCAGCTTGATGGTCTTGCTTCTGCTACATCAGAGAAACTGAAGCTTTCTATAATGAAATTTCTAAGACTTGGCTTTCTAGGGTCCAGAAGTTTCATTCTGAAGAAAGAGAGCAAGCCTGCATCAAATCCAAAGACCACAGTCTTAATACATTCAAACAGGGCCTGAAAAGCATATCCCAGAGGCCAGTAAAACTATTATCTTTTTCTAACAGGAACTTACATTAAAACATCACCAGTTCTATTTGTTTTCATACTGTGCTTCTGTACTGCCAGGTATACTCAACAGACTGTATCTTGATTTTTTTGTTTAGATATTTATTATTATTTGCCCCTTTACTACATCCTGATAGTAGTAGATAATATTACCAACTTTTAAGATGTTGAAAACTAGAGACTATAACCATAAATAGGACATCTACATCATCTCCACTAAAAGCTCAGAAAGCATTATGGAGGTAAGGGTGGAAAAATATAAGAGCCATGAAAGTAGGCTGTAAGGCTGACTTGTGGACATGGTAGAGCTGCAGTACTTGCACTCATAGCAGCTGATTGCCAACTTAAGATCTCAAGACTGAGACTAACAACACACATAGTCCTAGAGGGAAGAGATCAAAGGGCCAAACCCTCCCTCAGACATCTTCTGGGGTGTTAGCCACTTCTATAGAACACTTGCTCCTGCAAGCAACCCCAATGAAACTTATTTGATTAAAAAATAAAAAACAAGACAGGAAGAAAAACAATAAATAAAAATAAAATAAATAAAATAAATAAATAAATAAAAAACAAGAAGAAAGAAAAAGGCAAAGGACATGGATATATACATATATACACACACACATATATATACACACATAGACATACACACATATATACACACATGTATATATGTATGTATGAAAGTGTCATGATAAAATTCACTATGTATAATTAATAGATGCTGATGTTTTTAAAAACTAGAGCTCAGTTGTGCTTGTCTATTATGCACAATGTCTCTAATGTCTCTGATTTAACTCCTAGTGCCACAAAAAGAGGTATAAAATAATGTTCACTTTTGCTTAAATATACACATATGTATGTACTTATCCATACAATATTATTGGTGGAAAAACAGAAAGATGTACAATAAATATACAATTTTATCCTCTCTATATGATGGGATTATGGCTCATTTTACATATCTGCAAAATTTTTCATTTTTAATGAGGAATTTTTAAAAATTTTTCTATTAAAAGAAACTTACACCAGAATATCCTAGGTTTATTTTAGTTGTTCTATTAATTGCGTGGTTGATATTGAGTACAGAGAGGGAGAAGAAACTCAGCCACTACTCAAAGTCTTCAATAAAGTAGTTCCTAGTTTATATTAAATCAACATTCCCATAGTAATCTTTATTGGGATCAGTATCTTTATTTTAGAAAAATAAAAACTGAAGCTCATATAAAGTGATTGGTTCAGGTTTCTTCCATTTAGTAAATGGTGAGTATAGACTCTTCTTCTTCAAGACAGGATCTCACTACCTATTTAATTTAGTCTAGGCTGGGACTCCCTTGCCTCAGCCACTTGAGTGCTGGGATTATGGTCCTGTACCATCACACAGAATCACAATTATGAATTTTCTGAGATCATTCCCACTTACTATGTTGGTATTCAATCTGGACACCCCCACAGTTACCTGGAAACAGCCAGGTATGCTCCTCCCCATGGTTACCTGGCAATGGCCAGGTAGGCCTGGCCCTATAAAAAGGGCTACTTACCCCCTCCTCTCTTACTCCTGCTTCTCTCCCTTTTCTCTTGCCTCTTTGTTCCCCCTCTCTCCCTATTCCTTTCCCCCCTCTCTCCACTTGGTCATGGCCAGCCCCTACTTCTCTACTCTCTCCTTCTCTTTGCCTTTCTCTGCCTCTGTTACCCTCTTAATTCCCCAACCTATGTCCTGAATAAACTTTATTCTATACTATACTGGTGTGTATCTGGTCCCTCAGGGGGAAGGGATGCCTTGGGATGGGCCTGCTGAGGCACTCCCTTCCCCCACATCCCGCCAGAACATATTCTTATAGCTCTTTCTCTTTTTATGATCACAACACTCTGAGCAGTTGGTCAGTAAGTAGTAAAGTGAGAGTGGCCAACTACAGGTAGCTCTAGCACAAGCAAGAAAAACTTTCTATAGCTGTTGTACTGAAGAAGCAATCAAGTATAGTTGCTGGATATAATTCTGAACTTTTAAGTGCTGTATAGGAAGAACAACTGGTAGAGCAAATACAACTGATTATTGCTATAGAATGGAATGTTGCTTCCACAGTTACAGGGAAGTTCCTGGGATCACAAATAACTGAGTAACAGCAAGACACAGACACACGCACAGAGGAAATAAACCAAGGCAAAAGAATATTAACATGATAAGTAAGTAAGCTTTATCATGTGATGTTATATGATATCATCACTGATCAATGCCTGAGTCTCCCTCAAAGGATTCAAGTGGAGTAAAAGAATATAAGATTCACATGAGGGTGGAGCTAGAGAGATGGCTTAGTGTTTAGGAGCACTGACTGCTCTTCCAAAGGCCTTGACTTCAATTCCCAGCAACCACATGGTGGCTTACAACCATCTATCTATAGTGGAATCTGATGCCCTCTTCTGGTGTGTCTAAAGACAGCTACTGTGTACTCATATAAATAAGATAAATAAATCTTTAAAAAAAAAGAAAACAAGATTCACCCAAGAGCACTGCAATTTTACTTAGCCAATGTGCAGTAGACCAAGTCTTTATTCCAGTTCTCTTCCTTTCCTGCTCTCTCGCTCTCTCTCCCTCTCCCTTTCCTTCCTTCCTCCCTCCCCAACCCACCCCCCCTCTATCAAACAATGGACACTCTTACTTTACTCCTATTTTATGCTTTTTGTTTGGATAAGTAAAATTCTTATTAGAAACACCTATGTTGTATTTGCATCTTCTCTGAGTTCTAAAATGAAACTGTCTGTAAAAAAATAGGGATACGAACAATGCTTTTAAATTATTGTGCAAATCATTTTTTGTTTGTTTGTTTTGTTTCCCCCATTGAATTTTTCTTATTTCAGGTGAGCCTAAGCATAAACTTATGCTACATATACACACAAACAAATTAAGCTACTTGCTTAAATATCCTTCATTTGGTTAAGGCTTAACTCACAATGATAAGGCAGATTTCAAACACTCTTAAATAAAGGAGACAGTTGAATTTTCTTAAATTTAAATGTTGTCGGTGTTTTTGGCAAAGAAAAGTTTTTATAATATGGGAAAAAAAACAAAACACACAAACAAAAACCTATAAATCCTTTCTTACTCTGGCAATATCCCCCTGAAGCTCAGACACGATGTTTACGTTTGCTTTGCTGAGTTCTGCTGCCCATCCCAGCCTTTGCTTTCTCTGAGATGTGAAAAAAGTGGTGGGAACCATCAGCAACAGAACTTCAGTCTATAATCAGCTCTCTAATAATTTTATCTTTTCTTGTTAACAAAAAAAATGCAAATAACAAAGACAACAAAAGGACTTAGTGTTGGGGTCTGCCATGAATACTAACGTGGCCTGGGGGTGTGGTTCATCAAGTGAAAATAAACCATTCAAGTCGCCCACATCAAGAAGAAAGTTTGGGAACAACTAGGCCAGTGTTTGCATTTGGGGCTCTGGAGTCAGAAGAGTTGCATTTCCCTTGACTCTGCTTAACTTAGGCACCAGAGACAACCTACTTAATCTCTCCTTTAGGAAATGTAAACTTAGTTTCTGCAAAGAACAGCTCCCATGATATTTAATACTACATTTGATTAGACTTTAAATTCTAACTTGCCAATTTTCACAATCAGATTTTACCAGTATTCTAAGGGAGATGTAGGTGAAAGAATAAAGAGACCATCTTCAGAAAAGGAGTTGTGTTGGCTAAGAGCAAAGTTACAAAAGGATAAGCACAAAATTACACACCTAGTTAACTTTGATTGAATGAAACAGAGTTGGAAACTGGCTCCAAATGCCAAGTGAATGGACACTATAAACGAAAGCCTAACGCACATCAAACTCCAGCGAGTGAGGCTGCCAATGTTCAGAAGCTCCATTTAAATGGCTTTTAATTAAGGCAGTTAAAATCCTAACCCAAGGGTTTCACTGTTAAGGCTGGCTCTAAAATGTAGATACAGCTTATTTAGAAAGAAAATACTAGGAATACCTTAACATTATCACCTTATGTATTTAGATGGGAAAAAAATCAACAACATGATTCATTAAATAAGTATACATTCTAAATAAACTGTCTGAAGTCTCCTGTTTAAAAAATTACTCCTATTTATTCATTAACAAAGCTATTCCTTAGTTCATCCCTGCCATAACCTGCTCTATTCAAAAACCATATGGGAAAGGACATAAAAAACCGCCACAAACCATGGACTTCTGGTATTAGTGCTACACACAGCATACCCCTATTCATTATTCTACCTCCCTTGTTTAATCTATCATTAAGATTCAGTGACCCTACACTAAATTTAAAGCAGATCCTTCCTTCCTCCCATGCCTAAATTCACATACTTTTCTAGTTGGGGATGCCCTCAAGTATTAACAACTCTACGGGGTTTCTCTAATCTCAGCTCTGAACTATGTCATGCTATAGAACCAAGAAATTGCTGTTTTACATCTCTAACTATGGAAGCTCCGTACAAAATGACCATATAATTTACTTAATAAGATAAAGAAAAAAAATCACAATTTGTTTTTCCACTGTATATGACAGAAGAGGCACAGAGACACTGCCATGTTGTCTTTTTAAGTAAGACATAGAAGTATTACTTCAGCTATATCTATAATTTTAAATAATAGTGAAATTAAGGCTGGCCATTTTAAAAAATACTAAAGCAAAGAAAAAATGTTGATCTAAATACATACATGGTAAATAGATAGGAAAAATGAGGTTTTAAACAAGTAAACTCCATTTATAGAATATAAAAGTAAATCCTCTAATGACAATGAGATAACACAGGGTAGATATGATAGTCTACTAAAAGTACAAATCATATAGCTAAATTATTGTTTTATAGGGACTCTTTTATTGGTTTAAAATGTTAACTTAAAGTGTCTAAGAATTATAAATGGGGAGTACTTAGAACTTCAAAATTGGAGAAAAGCTGAAAAATGCAAATAACTGAAAACAATCATAGCTACAGAGCTATATTATAATCATTAAATAGTCAAGATGGCAAAAGTTTCATTTAAGTCACTTAGAGAACTGCCACGTTAATTAAACTTGAACCTAATTATTAATCAATTCTTCATTCTAAATATGGCTATCTGAAAATGATAATAGTGTAGTTTGCATGATACTACAACAAAATATGTGTTCGTGTCAGGTTTTTTTACAGTTATAATTCAAAATATTATTAGGGGACTTAAGCGTGCAAGCTCCTTAAGGAATGCATATACTAGGCTTACAAGACATGGAAGGCATAAGGGATACTGTAATAACCACCATACTCAGAGCCCCACCCTATTCAGTACTTACTGAATACCTCTTCCCCAAATGCCTTTAGTATAGCAAAGAAAACACTAGGATGGTTGGGGAACAATTCTTTTATATTCCATTAAGGAGCTACTTAATGTAGTTAGAGTGAAAATACATAAATAGTTGCTTACAATATGCATCCACAGAACACAGGGTTTTTTAAATAAACATATAAATTAAAAGAGAAAAGATGAGACCACAAGAGACACTTAAGAATTAATACCCAAACTTCTGCCTCCAGAGAGCTGGAGCGAGCTTAGTGGTTAAAAGCATGTGCTGCTCTTACAGTATCATATCACTAACAACTACCTATAACTCCAGCTTCAAAGAATAACACACCTCTGTTCTCTAGGAGCATCTGTATTCATATGCACATTCCCATATATATATACACATAAATAAAATTAAATGTGGGCTGGAGAGATGGCTCGACAGTTAAGAGCACTGACTGCTCTTCCATGGAAGATGTCCTGAGATCAAGTCCCAGCGACCACATGGTGGCTCACAACCATTTGTAATGGAATCCAGTGCCTTCTTCTAATGCGTCTAAATGCAGCAAAAGTGGACTTATATTCATAAAATAAATCTTAAAAAACTAAATGAACACATCTGGAAAAAAATCTGCCTTCTTAAAAAAAGTAGATACTTTATTAATCATGAAAACTACAACCCATATAAATTCACTGTGTATCAGTAAATTAGTGTGTGTGTGTGTGTGTGTGTGTGTGTGTGTGTTTAGGGATAAAACATACCGATATTACTAACAAGTGCAAAGAGAATTTCCTCTTATAAACTGAAAACCCAGTTCTAGCTTTATCAAGCATATTCACTTGAGTGTTAATAATTCACAAGCATTCATTCAGTTGTCCAGTCATACAACAATACATATTGAATATCTAATGTAATGAAGGGACTAAGATATAACAGTGATGATCTATAACAGTGACTGACAGTTTCTGCTTTCATGGAGTTATACTCATTCTGTAAGTGTATGGTAAAGAACAGATAAGAGTGGGTGGAGTCAAGTAACTTATGAGTAAGTTCTATAAATGGTAGCAATAAATTCCTCCCAATCATTTTCTAAGTAAGATGGGTTGAAATCTTAAAAAAATATGTATATATACAAATATAGGCAGAAAAAAATATGAAATACCAAAGTTCTATCAGGTGCTTTACATACACACATATGTCATCTGATAATAGGCTCAATGCAGCATTTACTCTTTCTTTACAAAATCAACAGAGCACAAAAATGTCTCTACCAAGTAGAAGAAGCAGGACCCAAAAGGAGAACTATGGGACACTGAGGCACTTTCTACTTTACTTTTCATAACACTGCCCTGAAAACTAAAATCAGACAATTTTTTTTTTCTGTAATCATCTCCTCACTCCCCACCTCCAACCTAACCACAGTCCCTACCAAAGAAATGCTATTCATACTGTTCACTTGCTTGGCAAAATCTTTCTTCACAGATTAGGGACATGCTTTAGTTCAATGAGACTAAATAATCATGAATTCCAAATTACTGTCATGTACAAATTAATAAAGTTTACTATACTGATAGCTAACTCAAAAGGATATTTCAGAGATTCTGATCAAAGGTATCTTGTCTTCAAACACGGTTGGGTGTTGTATGTTTTCCTCGAGTGAACAGATATTATCATGCATTCCAAATAAATGGAAAGTCCATTTGATCATATTTTACTGTTGTCATGCTTCACTGCATTATGCCAGTACTAAGTAAACCAAAATATGTTCATGCTTGAACATTGTGGCAGCCAGGCAATCAAATTTAATAGAAGCCATGTTATTCTGAGCACTAGTCTCTGACATCTCAACATTACAGCTCATTCTTTATGGAACAGATCTTAGTAATTCCAAGGTATGGAAAGCCTAACCTGTAATCCTGTGCATTTCAGGGTGAAACCCTTGTGTATCTTCTATATTTCTGTATGTATATGGCTCTTTCTTTCATCTATCCAACATTCATAAAGCACTTCCTTATTTCTATGCTCTTTAGTTACCAGTGCAGCAGTCTTCAATGGGAATGTTATAACTACCAGTCAAGTAACAGATGAGTGAAATGTGACAGGAAAATACCCAGTATTACTTTAAAAAAAAAAATGTACTCATTTGTTAATTATCAGTTGATGAACTTATCCTATCTTAGCCCAGTCTAGACCAGCCAACTGAATAAAAACTGTGGGGTTCAGCACCACCAGAACTTTTTGGTTCTTTAAAATGAGTCAAGAGATCTCATTTTTGATTAGTTGTTTTTGTTTTAAAACTGAAATATTCTAGCTGGATAAAGTGGGGCAAACAACAATTTTGTACTGTCAGTCTGCAAAAGCCCTGTAGGAGAGAAAAACAAAGATGTGATATCTTTTCCTTACAGGAACTCACAGCCCTTCTAAAAAGTATACTCAGAAACAAAGAGGTATGATATACAGTGTGACAGAATGGTAAAGACATCAATAAAAGATCATGTGGTGAAAAGAAGAGCAACTATCCCACAGATCCCATTTATTGAGTGCCAGGGAATTGATTCAGGTGCTTTGTACATTTCATGCTCACATCAATCTTAGGGGAAAAAACTGAATTAAAATCCTGCTATATTGTATGTAAGCCTGACTTAACTTTACTCTTTCCCACTTGAAAAATACCACCCTATCACTCCAAGCAGGTATTAGTTTTCTGAATCATAGACACATTTGAAAACAAATTGTTTTAAATTAATTCAAAACTAATTTCTTTTTCATTCAACCCATTTTGGGAAAAACTGTGTATCTATTAAGACAATACTCAATATATATCTTTGGACATTGCTGTTTGAAATACAGCTGAAATCTTAAAAGCTTAAATTGTTGCATATATTCAACATGTAGTAAAACTTATTAACAAGCTTATTTAGCAGACATTTAAGTAACGCCTACTATGTCTAAGGACTGTTCTAAGCACTTTACAGATTAGACAACTATTTCTGTGCCACTTATAGATGAGGCATCTAAGATA
Source organism: Mastomys coucha (assembly GCF_008632895.1). NCBI lineage: Eukaryota > Metazoa > Chordata > Mammalia > Rodentia > Muridae > Mastomys > Mastomys coucha. The sequence continues at coordinate 69,146,653 of NW_022196900.1, read as the reverse complement.
CACAAAGAATGTAAAACTTATTCAAAGTTGAAATTGTAATTATTAGGATAAGCCTCCCCATTTCACTTGTAATTAAGAAAATTAAAATATATCACTTTCTCTTTACAATTAGACAAAAACAATGACTTTATTTTTGTTTATATTAACTTTAGACAGTGTACATTATAAAACACTTAACTAACTAAACGAAAAGAGAAATACTTAACTAAAAGAGAAAATGTCTATTTACATTTTTAAAATTTAAGACTATGTAATAAGGCTCCTGGGCATTAAAAACTAACATTTGACTTCAATCCCTTCACTACTCCAATCAGTTTTGACCATATAGCCTCTTTATATTACCCTGTCCTCTTAACATCCAAACTATTCCACAAAATAAAACCTAAAAACTACATCAGGAATTTCATTAGTCATTCCTAAGTCCAAACAGTATCAGCCTCATAGACAAGTACATAGGGACTGAGTAACCAAATACTTTTCTTCTAAGGAAGGCACGAGACTATGGCAAGCAGATTTTGAGAAGCTAGTTCTTCAGTGTCAATGTTATGCATATATCAAAAGCAAACTCACTGACTACAGTACTGTAGACAATCCCTTTTTTCTATTGCCTATATATTTCACAAAACTCGCAATTTTTATAAGCAAAGCACATGGAAGAGGATAAGAACGGCACAGTTTATAATGCACAATTAGTTAACATTTAAAAAAAATGTCTATGCCAGATCCCTTACTTACATAACAATCTAATAAATAATACATGGTATTTAGTCACAACTACGTGTGGCAGCACAGTCACTGACGAAGGAAGTTATGATTACGAAAGAGATGTAGGTATTAGATTCAAGTTGTCAACCTCATTTATTGTTTTACTGATTCAATTAACCATCCAATCTCACATGTTTTCTATACTAACACATACCCCAACCACCCTATTAAATATGGCAATCTACTCCACTTCTACAGCAGATAAGAGTACCTACAGATCAGTGCAACTCATGTTCCTACTTTTCCAGTCAGGTATTGAATAGACAATGTAAAGATAATATAACCAAATGAAACTATCTTCATAAATAGCCTTCTTTCATTTCAGAAATAGAATACTACCACTCACTCAGTTACTTAAATCTAAACTCTATGAATCACGCCCCCCCCCCCACTGGCCTTTCCTCCATGCCAAGGCCGCTATCATCTCCCAGCTGGACTCTGAACACGGTCTCAGTGATCTCTGTCACTCACTACTGTTTCATGCAATCCATATTATATACAACAGCATTTTAAAAAATACAACCAGGATAGTGTGATTTTCCAACCTAAAACTTCTAAAGGCATCCTCCTACACTTAGAATGATCTGGCTCACCCCATCTTTCAAAATTAATAACATCATTATCCTCCTTAGCCACCGGTTATTTGTTTAAAGATAAATTCATGACCAAAGCTGATTCAGTTAACTCAGCTTCAATATTTTTCCTGTAATAGAAAATGCAAATTTTAAATGGTGCAACTTACATTACAAACTGGCTGCTCTTGCATCTCAATGCAGATACACTGACAAAAAATGAAACGAAATGAAAAAACCAAGCAAACAAAAGAAAAAACTTAGCTCAAAAATAAGAAAGCAGAGATGAAAACAGCTTACACTGCTTACTGCTATACCTACGTAGAACTAGGTTATTAGACAAACATTTTAAAATTTAAAACAAACAAACACGCAAACTAGCTGGGCAATGGATGTACAGCCTTTAGTCCCAGCACTTGGGAAGCAGAGGCAGGTAGATCTCTCTGAGCTCAAGGCCAGTCGGATCTAAAAAATGAGTTCCAGGACAGCCAAGGTTACAGTCAAAAGCTGTATTGATAAAAGCAAACAAACAAAACAATAACAACAAAACCTATCCTGTGTCAGCCACCCTATAACATCTATAAAGAAAAGACCTTGATGTGACTTAAACATAAAAGATTTTCCTGCTGTTTCATTCTTTCCCTTCTTTCTACTTAGAATTTTAGAGACCCTGAAAAATACTGCTTCCTGAAAAACACGTCTCTCAGTAATATAGGTAAAACTATCCTCTGTACATTATCTACCGTTAGATTTTTGTTACACCTTGGCTTATATTTAAAGTGCCCCTCCAAAGACTCATGCATTGAATGCTTGATCTCAAATAGTTAACAGAACTCAAAATGAATTATGAGACTTTTGCCTTCACCAGTGGACTAATCCAGTGATAAATTCATTTTTTAAATAAACTTCTGGGAGCTACTGGTATTGGGGAAGGTAAGGTCTGTTTGGAAGAAAGTCATCAACGGGGGTTTCTTTGAAGGGTGTCTTGCCTGGCCCTATACAGTCTCTCTTCTCTCAAGGCAACATGAGGCTAGCAGGTCTGATCTGCAATGTACTCCCCCCGTCATGATGTTGTTTCACATAATCTTACAAACAAGGTGTCCAAATAACAATGTACTGAAACTTTTAACCAATATAAATCATTCCTTCTTCTAAGTTATTTTCTAATACATTTGTCATGATGAAAAGTCTAACAGAAGTTCTTATTAATTCATCTTTAATATCTCCTCAAATAAAAATTTCACATGCACATCATCGATTTGCTGTAAGCTGCTGAGCAGGTGCTTAGCATACAGCTGAAAGACCATAAATGCTGCATTTTTCCTTTATAAAGCCAGGCTGTTATAGTAAAAGCCAAAGGGGAAAAGTAAGTTCCTTTCTCTGGAGGGGACAGTCTTTAAGAACTTTTAGATACAGACATGGAAGATAGGAGCAGTTGAAAGGAAGAAGCTAATACAAGACTCAGATGTAATGAGAACAATTAGCAGTTTTGTAAATGGAGGAAGCCAGAACCAGTAACCAAGTGGTGCTGAAGTGCCTCTCTTGAGAAATGCACATTAACTGTCCTTTCTGAACCTACCTATCCCATGCTCTGTCCTCCCTTCCCCCTCTTCTTCATTTTCCTTTCTCTGCTTAAATCTGCATTAAAACATTTTCTTAATGAATTTTAACTTTGATATTTTTAAAAGTGAGTGCTTTAAGTATTATGTTAAAAGTTTTAATTGCACTAATGTAATTATTTATAATAGATATACTAAGACCTGTCATTATCTCAGAGATAAAAAACTGAAACACTGAAAGCTAATAGGTTTTCAAGATCAGTTAGTAGATTACAGTTAAGAGTACAAAGTACAAGATGAACACAAGACAGGAAGAGAGTGGGTTTACTCAAGAAGTTCTTAGAGTCAGTACAATTTTGTTGGAGTTATTCAAGTAGGTGCTAAGGTTGTGTCAAGGAATGAGACAGTCTGGTTGGTATATACACAAATATAATTATAACTTGTGATCTCTATAAGGTGGAAATAAACTAAGTTTAATGGCAAAAGCTACTAAGGTATGGAAACCTAGTTAAGACTGGGACAGATAGATGGTGATAAAAAAGATCCTTCAAAGAGAGCACATAAGATGAGATCTGAAGATAGTAATGAATACAATCATACAAAAGATGTCCTAGATATAAAAAATGTCCAGAATGAAGATGATAAGATACACGGAGATGTGTACATTTAAATAAAGGGGCCCATGTAACATGGCGTTCATGATGTTCATGGTGGTTACATGGGGAAGAAAAAAACCAACAACAAACCAAAAAAAAAAAAAAAAAAAAAAAAAAAAAAAAACAAAAAAAAAAAAAAAAAAAAAAAAAAAAAAATCAACAGAAAGGCCAGAAAGAGACCAGATCATGTAAAAATCATTAATAAATGTGAGATCTCTGTAGGCAATGTTAAAGAGGTTTCTTTTAAACTCTTTTTAACATTTTTAACTCTTCGATTTTGTTTGGTTGAGATATAGTACAGAGGGTTTAAAGGTGTGCAAACCAGGCTCGTTTTCTTACATTGAGAAGGATTAAATTTGAGGACTTGCACATGCTAGGCAAGTGCTTTATTACTTGGCTACATTTCCAGCTTGTAACATGGTTTAAGAATATTTTTTGGGTTGCTATGTGAAGACTAGATTGTGTTAGAAATATAAGAATCAAATTATGGAAGATTCAGTAGTAGGCTACTGCTGGAGTTCAGCTAAAAGATGATAGTGAGAACTGGGTATCAAGAAGGAAGAAGGGCTTAAATTAGGCGAGGTGCAGGTTTTTAACATACCCTTGGATATAAAGCCAGACTTTTAAAGGGAATAAACTCTCACTCTTACAATCCTTCCGTCCCCCTTCCAGAATTATTAGAGTTAGAAAGAGGAAAAATTATGTAATTATAATAATTTTTTAAAAAAGAAATGTATTGTATCTTCCAGTCCTGACACTCCTCCACTTACTAATAAACAAATTCAGAGTTAAGTGTTTAGTTTGCTCAAGGTCTCACGCTTTCTCAATGTAGGAGGTGTATAGATTCTACAGTAAGACTGTCTGGATATGAGAATGGGCAGGTCTCTTTCCAAACTGTACAAACAATTTCTTTGTGGTGAGGCACAGAAATTAAATGTTTGCTTTCAAGTAGAGCAAAATGTAAGTTTCTAAATTTAAATTGGAGCTTTTAAGTACTGGGTCACAATTTGTTCTTGAAAATAACAAGCTTTTAAGACTATTAGCTTTTATATACATGGAACTAATTATGATTCCGAATAAGGGAACTTAAAATAATAAAATAACCTTTCCTGAGTTGAGATTAAAACTAAGCTCTGACAGAGTATAACAAACAGGTAACAGGAGTGTCTAATGTTCTGTAAAACTAATGTAAAGGTGCTATTGATAGCACCTTTGATATTTTATTACAAAATAGTCTTTGTTTTCTATTGTAGATTGCTTTTTTTTTAAAAAAAAAAGTATTTTTATTTTATGTGCATTGCTGATTTGACTGCATGTATGTTTGTGTGAGAGGGTCAGGTTCCCTGGAACTGGAGTTACAGACAGCTGCGAGCTGCCATGTTGGTGGTGGGAATGCAACCTGGGGTCTCTCATAGAGCAGCCAGTGCTCTTAACCACTGAGCAATGGCCCTTCAGCCATCACCAGCCCCTACACATGCATTACTTAGAGAAAAGTATATTCAACAAGATGCTTTTATACAGAACTCATATTGTTCTATCTATCATTTTACTAACTCTGATGGTCTTTTCCTTAGTTAGAACATTTAAAAACAGCATTTAATTAAAATCCACTGATACATGTTCAATAGAAAGCAATTATATATGATAACAGGAAGCTGCTTCTTCAGGTGCAAGCTGACCATACATTGTATAGAGCAAAGCACCATGCTTAGAATAAAATTTATTTTTAATCAAATGCCTGAGAAGGAAATCTTATACTTAGTTTCATGTGTTTTCCTCCTCTTCTCCTATGTTTTTGAGAAAAGGTCTCAAGTAGCTCAGGCTGTCCTCAAATATGCTGTGTAAACAAGGATGGCCTTAACTCTTGATCCCAAATTCTAAGACTATAGCCATGTGTCATCATGTCTGGCCAAATGTTTTTTATGCCAATTTTTATAATGACTGTTAAAAAGCAAAGAGGTAATTAACTGTCATAATTTAATACAAATTTTGAATGTTTGTTATTCTCTGCATATGATTCAATAGTAGCCTCATATACACGTCCTAAAACATATTAATATTTTACTACATTTAAATGTTTAACCCAATTAGGAATCTTCTGTTTTATCTGATGAGTTTCAATTGCTTGACTTTTCCATCAAACAGTCAAGTATTTATTTAAATGTAGTCACTTGATCACAATTTATGAATTAAATAGCTTTAGCAACTGTGTGAGATCAAAGTCCCTGGAGCCTACTTCAGAGTAGAATCTAGTAGCTGATTACCAAAGATACACCTCAAGACAAAGAGTGCACTTGTACTTAATTAGAACTGTGTGCATGTTTTGGTTCTTTCAATAAAACCAAGGAAAAGGCATGCCCAATATTTTCTGTCTTAATCTTTCCAAGAAAGTATTTAATCTAATGACTAAAATGAAAACAGGCAATAAACTTAAAAACTATGTTGCTCATTGATGCTTGTTTAACTCCCTGCTTATGAAAGTAGATTAACTACATATTTAACACATACTAGAATAATAGACAGGGATTGGATAGGGATTTCCAAGTCTGGTCAACTGTAAATATTGTGCATAGACCAAAAAGGACAATTTCAGAGTAGGCTGCTATTTATAGTACTTAACACTCTAGCATTAAGATTTATCTTTTCAAATTTTTTTAAGTTATAGATTATTACAAATTTAGATAAATATCACACAGAATTGTCAGAAAACAGTTTATTAAAACACACACAAATATTATAGCTATAGAAGATGTCTTAGAAAAAGATTAAAAATTACAATGACATAAAAGTTGAATTAAAATGTATTTTAGGAGCTGTGAAGATGGCTCAGCAAGTAAAGAGATGTTCTGTAGGTGTGAGGACTTGAGTTTGGATTCCCAGAACCTACTGCAGATCATGATTATAATCTCAGAAATACCCTGGCAAGATAAGAAACGGAGATAAAAGAATTCTCAGACTTGGCAAATGCAGTAGTGAAAAAAAAACAGGAGTCTGACTCAAACAGGGTAGATGGAAAGGAACAAAAACTTACTTTGTTCTCTTACCTCCATACACTCACCTTGTCATTTGTGCATCAAAAATGTGTGAATATATGCACATAATAGACATCACATACACAAACTAATTTTAAAAGTAAGTATTTTACGTAAGTGCTATTGTTGATACGATTGACTGGACTCTTGCTAAAACAGCAATACAAGCTGACTTAATTCAAAAATTTAAATATAATATTTCAAATATCCAAGACATTGCACCTGATATATTTATACTATTTTTGACTCTTTTAATGTAAAAGGAAATCTTTCCACTACCATGAGGAAGTTCACACTAAATCCCAACATGGACAATAAAGGGTGGGTTAGTCAATTAAGCAATAGGTACCAAAGCTTAGTATCAGCAAAAACTACAACAGAAACAGCTTGAACAAGGCAAAAATGGACAAAATGCCATCTTTACTACGTGCCTTAGTTTTTACTGCTGTGAACAGACACCACAACCAAGGCAAGTCCTGTAAGGATAACATTTAATTAGGGCTAGCTTACATGTACAGAGGTTCAGCCCAGTATCATCAAGGTAGGAACATGGCAGCATCAGACATGCCTGGTACATACAGGAGGAACTTCATCTGAAGGCTGCTCCTGGAAGACTGGCTTTTTTTTTTTAATTAGATATTTTCTTTATTTACATTTCAAATGATATCTCCTCTACCGGTTTCCCCTGGGGGCGGGGGGTGGGAGGGGAAGACCTGTTCCTTCCACCCTCCCCCTGCTCACCAACCTACCCTCTCCCATTTCCTGGCCATGGCATTCCCCTACACTGGGGCATAGAACCTTCACAGGACCAAAGGCCTCTCCTTCCACTGATGACAGACTAGGCCGTCTTCTGCTACATATGCAGCTGGAACCATGAGTCCCACCATGTTTACTCTTTGGTTGGTGGTTTAGTCCCTGGGAGCTCTGAGGGTCCTAGGTAGTTCATATTGTTCTTCGTCCTAAGGGGCTGCAAACCCTTCAGCTCCTTGGGTTCTTTCTGTAGCTCCTTCAGTGGGAAGCCTATGCTCAGTCCAATGGATGGCTGTGAACCTCTACTTCTGTATTAGTCAAGCACTGGCAGAGCCTCTCAGGAGACATATATATCAGGCTCCTATCAGCCAGCACTTGCTGGCATCCACAATAGTGTCTGGGTTTGATGACTGAATATGGGAAGGATTCCCAGGTGGAGCAGTCTCTGGATTGTCCTTCCTTCAGTCTCTGCTCCATAGTTTGTCTCTGCAACTCCTTCCATGGGTATTTTGTTCCCCCTTCTCAGATGGATCGAAGTATCCACACTTTGGTCTTCCTTCTTCTTGAGTTTCTTGTGGTTTGTGGTATTGACAGGCAAGTGAATCAATGGATACAATTGAAGACCCAGAAATGAACCCACACACCTATGGTCACTTGATGTTTGACAAAGAAGCTAAAACCATCCAGTGGAAAAAAGACAGCATTTTCAACAAATGGTGCTAGCTTAACTGGTGGTTAGCAATGTAGAAGAATGCAAATTGATCCATTCCTATCTCCTTGTACAAAGCTCAATTCCAAGTGGATTAAGGACCTCCACATAAAACCAGATACACTGAAACTAACTGAAAAGAAATCGGGGAAGAGCCTAGAGCACATGGGCACAGGGGAAAATTTCCTGAACAGAACACCAATAGCTTACGCTCTAAGGTCAAGAATTGACAAATGGGACCTCATAAAATTACAAAACTTCTGTAAGGCAAAGGACACTGTCAATAGGACAATACAGCAACCAACAGACTGGGAAAAGATCTTTACCAATCCTATATCCGATAGAGGCTAATATCCAATATATACAAAGAACTCAAGAAGTTAGACTCGAGAATCAAATAACCCTATTAAAAAATGGGGTACAGAGCTAAACAAAGATTTCTCAACTGAGGAATGTCAAATGGCTGAGAAGCAACAAAAGAAATGTTCAAAAATCTTAGTCACCAGGGAAATGCAAATTAAAACAACCCTGAGGGGGGCTGGAGAGATGGACAGAGCAGGAAGAGCACAGACAGCTCTCTTCTGAAGGTTCTGAGTTCAGATCCCAGTAGCCATATGATGGTTCACGGCCATCTGTACAGCTACAGTGTATTCATGCAAATAAAATAAATAAATCTTAAAAAAAAAACATCCTGAGATTCCATCTCATACCAGTCAGAATGGCTAAGATCAAAAACTCAGGTGACAGCAGATGCTGCCGAGGTTGTGGAGAAAGAGGACCACTCCTTCATTGCTGGTGGGATTGCAAGCTGGTACAACCACTCTGGAAATCAGTTTGGCGGTTCCTCCGGAAATTGGACATAGTACTACCAGAGGACCCAGCTATACCACTCCTGGGCATATACCCAGAAGATGTTCCAACATGTTATAAGGACACATGCTCCACTATGTTCATGGCAGCTTTATTTATAATAACAAGAAACTGGAAACAACCCAAATGTCCCTCAACAGAGGAATGGATACAGAAAATGTGGTACATCTACACAATGGAGTACTACTCAGCTATTCAAAACAATGAATTTATGAAATTCTTAGGGAAATATATGGATCTGGAGAATATCATCTTGAGTAAGGTAACCCAGTCACAAAAAAGCACACATGGTATGCACTCTCTTGTAAGTGGATATTAGCCCAGAAGCTCAAAAGACTCTTGTTCTTTTGTTTCTCTCTTGCCCTCTTGGGCTCTTCCCTTCCCCCTCTCTCCACATGTTCATGGCCGGCCTCTACTTCTCTTCTTTTCTCCCTCTCCTCTTCCTCCTCTTCTTACTCCTCCTCCTCCTTCTCCTCCATTGTCGTCGTCTTCTCCTTCTTCTCCTCCTCCATCTTTTCTCTCTCTCCCTCTCTCTTTCTCCCTCCCCCCCCCGCCTCTACTACACTCTTAACTCCCTTCCCCATGCCCTGAATGAACTCTATTCTATACCTGAAAAAAATAAAAAACCCACTCCACAGTGGCATAACCTACTCCAACAAGGCCATACCTCCAAATAGTGCACACTCCCTGAGCCAAACATATACAAACCATCAAACTGTGTTACGTAAACACATGCTTAGTAACCTTGATTTCCAAATAGACTTAAAAAGTTATACACTAAGTTTGGATGTTCAGTCACCGCAGCAGTGTTCAGACAGTAATGGAATAAAGTAACCTTGTTTGTTTGTTTGTTTGTTTTTTAAGAAAGGCCTATATGTATTGCTCAACTTGACCTTCAATGCCTGGAATTGGAGTGGTGGTTGTAAGCTTCCATGTAAGTGTTAAAAATCAAACCCGATTCTCTGCAAGAGCATCTGTTGCTTCTATCATTAAATCACCTCTCCACAAATAGCAATTATTTTTGGAAAAAAAAAAAAAAAAAACAGAAAACAAGTACTGGTTGATGTGTTGGAACGGCGGTGGTCGCATCTGGAAGTACCACACTAGGCCTAGACAGTTCCACGTGTAAGAGGTTTAATTGACAGGGAGTAGGGGGTAGTGGCGCAGAAAGAGAGGGGAGAGAGAGAAAGAGCAAAGAGAGTGCAAGAGAGCAACATGGAGGAAAGTTCCCATATATATATATGGGTTGTGACCTAGTAGCCGCGCAGGTAAAGGTGGGAGCTGAACCCAATGGATTCTGGGAATATGGTGGCTGTTGTCCTGGCAACAGGTCTGTGGACCCGCCCATGTATCACCGCAGGCTCTGAATGCTAACACTGGTAACCTATGGAAATGCTGAAACAATGTACACAAAGTTCAACAAAGCAGAAAAGCTAGATACATGTTAAGGTTTTAAAACTTATTTTTGGAAGCAGAAGTTGCTACCATTTTACATAAGAAAACTCTAAAATTAAAAAATGACAGTCAGGCCACTCAAGGATATTGCATAACTTGTTCGTGGCGAGAGAACAGTAGTTCAGTTTCACAAATCATAGTGTTTATGGGAATGTAAGCTTATGCCGTCACTACATAAGTCACTATGGAGGCTCCTCAAAGAAGCATGACAAAAACATCCATATTGTTCCAGACATGTTCATTTCTAAACATATAAATGAAGTATTCTAACTCAGCATATCACAAAGCTCTCAAACATCCATATTTACTGCTGTACTATTCATAAGCTATGGTAATAGCCTAGATGTCCATCACTATATGGACAGCATGGGTGAATAAAGAGGTACATAAAAATAATAGACTTTTATTCAGCTTTAAAGAAGAATGAAACAATGACATCTGAAGAAAAATAGAAGAAACTGGGGATTGTTATGTTAATCAATAAAAGCCAGACTCAGAAAGATTAAGTATTACATATAAGAAATTCAGATTTAAATATATATTTAAATATACATATGTATATATCTACTTAAGAGAGAGAGGAGGATATGAAAATAGAAAGGGGACTAGGAAAGGTTAGAAAGGAAGAGGTCTATAGGGAGGGAGGAGAAATAGGACAGGTTAATTAATAGAACACAAGTACCATGAAAATACAAGGGTAACTACTGGAGAGGAGGAAAGAGACTAGTGGAAGGGTAAAAATGGGCCCAAAGAGATAGCCTATGAGCACAAAGTATAATAGTATATAGATATGAAGACATCACAATGAAACAAATACTTACCAAATATACACTTTAAATGTTTTGAAAGCACACTTATTTCAAATTAATATCTAGAATGCTTAAAGTACTAAAAAGTACTTGCATAATTACTTTTGCAAATGCCTCAGGTAGACATAATCTCATTACTTAACAGATTTTTCTTTTCTAATTTAGCTATTCTTTAAGCTCATCTATTCTATGACCATTTTATCAGGAGGCCCTGACATTAAGAGATAAAGATTCACACTTTTCCCATTTTAAGATGCAAAATAGTCCAACAAGAGGAAAAAGTAAATATGAAGCAATCACAAATGAATGAGGTATACCTGATATATATTCACAAAGAGAACACTCAGAGAAGAGGCATCTAACCTAAATAACACAAAATTAACTACCCAGATTGAATAACTACCTGGCTCATAATAATGGATTTAAATTACTTTTGGGAGTTTCAACAAACCAATTTGTCCCCTTAGAGAACAAAGCCATAAGTGAAGTCACAAAAAAGAAAAAAGTAAAATCAAGATCATAACTCCAATCCAGTTCCTAGAAGTCCAAAGTGCATTTGGGTAGTAAAGGGTGTGTACCATCAAAGACAACAAAAAGAAACCAACATCTGCTTTGACTTATGATATGTATGCATGTTAATATGTAAACCACGTTCATTTTGCAAATATAATTTACACTTTGTTCTATTTCAGTTTCATCATGGAAATACAGGCATGTAACTTTGAAGTACTTTCGATAATAATGTGAAAATGACTGTTGTCAATACCAATAACAAAGTTTGAATTTAGTATAATCTATCACTCTTAACAACTTGTTTTGGAATCATTAGTATAATCTATAACTCTTAACAACTTGTTTTGGAATCAAAAGAAAAAGTTTTCATAAGTTCAGAAATCTTACTATTACATAATTATATTAAGTATGATTTTCATGTTACTTTTCCTCCATGGTGATTATGAAACTTTTCTATAAATATGGGGAAGAAAACAAGTTAGGATTCCAAATCCAAACTTTTATTAATACTTACTATAGTAACGATCTGGTACCAATATGCCTATTAGAATTATTACATTAAATTGATAAAGATTTAACTGTCAAAAAATTATGTGTGAAACAGATTTCTGTTCATCTAAAATAAACTGGGGTTATAAGTATATGTGTCTAACTTTCCTAAGTATTTCATGATTGTCTAATGGTGCCGCTATGGACCTACTAAGCTGTAAAACTAAAAGAAGATAATTATATAAATAAATACAATTAATGCTGTGAAGGTATGATAATTATATATTCAAGAGGTCTAGCAGATATATAAAAATTAACATGGTACTTGTTTTTTAAATTTATGGAAATAAAAGTCTACCTCACTCTCTTTAAAGATAGACTCTTTCACTCTATTGGATAAAATATACTACTTATTTCCTTATTTATAATATTTTCAAAACTAGCTACTTTACCACTGAAGTTATGAAAAATAAACAAATAGCTGGCAAGGAAAATATATTATTATTATTTAATTTCTCCTCATAGTATAGACAGTTTAAAAACACTTTAGACTGTATCTATCAGTCAAATAGAAAGGAACCATGACCTCATTTATTGCTAACAATGAAGGGAAATTTTATGTGTAGAAGAGACTTGCAGGAACTTTTTGCCTTCTTACCTCTTAAGGTAATCCTGGACTTCTTGTGTAGTGCATTTATGCTTAATAACCAAAATGCTTAAGTATGACCTGCACTTTGACAAGCAGAAGTCACTTAAAGTCAATTATCCTCCCAGAAAGCTAAGTTCTTGGCATGGAGTTTGTTCTAGAGGGAAAAATATTCCCTGCATGCCTATAGCCATCTCAGAAACTTCTTCTAGAGTTGGTCATGCTACATTTATTTTAATTTACCCTTATAATTCTTTTGTTTTACATGTTATATCATCGATAATTAAGATTTATGGAAATTTGACATTTTTAACACAAAGTTTCTATAAAATTACTCATAATCAATGCAAGGAATAGCTATAGTCAAAACACAGTGAAAATATACTTGTTTTAAACTACACTGGATAGCATTTCAGGACACTGCAGATTAAAAGTGTGCTGGCATTTTTAAAATTCAATTTTGTATTGTTGGTCCAAATATAATTTGCTATCCTTTGTCAACCACAGGACTTCAGCATTATTCTTTTCCAGGTACCTCTTTTCTTGTTTCCTTCATCCCTTCCCATCAATGTCCAATGTTCAATATTATTTCTCCAATTGCCCTCCCGCTACCCCCATGCATTAGCTGTAAAATAGATGTAAAGCTTGGTGTATGTCCAAAAATCTTATGATCAAAATACATACTTAGCAAATTGTTTGGCTAAATCTTTCATGTATGATGAAAGATTATTACCACAATTCATTAGCAAATTATAGACTTTGAAATGTAGGCAGACAAATATTTGGCCCTGTATCAATCAATCTGGACCAGCTGGGTAGAAATTCACACAATCGCAGGAAACTTGGGAAGTGCAGTGCTCTTTCATTTTTCATTCACTTGAAACATTAAAGAAAAATTATCATTCTATAAAAATGTCCTCTTTTCAAAAATTTAGCTGAGTGATTTTAGAATGAGTTTTATTTTCACTCAATTACTACTTTTGAGACTGAACTGTTTCTCCTGCAAATTACTGTGGAAAAATAATAGCTAATATATATTTAACCATTATAATCCACTTTTAAAAGTTAAATATTTAATAAAGGTTGTATTGCCCTTAAGTATAGTCAGGACACTTGTATATTCACTAAATGAGCATGGAAAATGGTTTTACAGTCATTCTCATTTGTACTCTGAGGTTCTCTAGCCACATCAAGTGACCTTGTACAAAGATTCTGATTGATCCTGCATCTGCCTATTTTGGTTAAGCTACAAGGCCACATACAGGGACAGCTGCACTTTAGGAGCAACTTAAAATAAATTTCATCTTGGTAGCATCTAATCCAGTGCTTGGTACAAGATGCATGGAGAAGTCAGTGTCAAAATTAAACAATGACGGCTTTGCAATGAACAGATGCTTTTGCCTTGCAGCTGTAAAACCTCAGAACAATCCAGTGCTCTACTGTCTGGTCACGCAAGGACCACAAAGCAAGGAATACATTTGTCATTTATACACTGTTTGCTGTGAGCTTTGAAAGTCTTTTGTTTTTTTTCTTTAAAAAAAAAAAGAGATTGGTTATATTGAGGGTAATAAAACTCCAAACTAAGTAACAGAATTCTTGTCAAAGTATATTCATCAGAAGGATGTTCCAAAAAGATGAGTCTTTGACTATACTGCTAAGTCATATTAGATGAAAGAAAAATATTATAGCCTGATGTTTTAGGAGGTTGTATCCAAATAATTATTGGCTTATAATGATAACTATAAAAATGATTTTCTATAATTAGAAAATTATAAATTAGAATTACCTTAACATACCTAGTCTTAGTCCACTGTGCTTATGAACATTTTAGATTCACTAACCTTTAATCCTTGCTTGTTTATTTGGTTCTTTGTTTTTGCAAAAGGAAGACCAATGAATGGGATATTCCTTATTGCATGGCTGAAAGATACTTAAATGTTAAAAGATAATATGGTGCTACAGAGGGCCATGATGAAATTTGCAGTCGTTCTCAACCCAAGTAATTGTTTATGTGACATTTGGGGATCTAGGGGTAATAGTTTAATATTGAAATAAAATTATTCATCTGTTTATTTATTTATCTAAGCACTGACTCTGTTAAGTCAGAGAACAGGCTCCAGTTAAGCAAATGACTATACAGTCATGATCAAACAACTTCTACTAATTGAGGTTCTGGTTCTAACGCCAGTTCTTCACTCTTTACAATTAAAAAGAAAATGCAGTTACATTTCATTTATTTTAATTTTGTTCCCTTTTTTCCTAATCTATTTTTTTCTTGAAATATTTTCTCCCCAAGGATACCAATTCATTAACACCTTATTGTTTACAAATTTCACTGGACATTTGTTCGTGGAATGTTTAAAGGAATTCCTTTTATCTTGCTCCATCCTCTAAATATAATTTCAATATAAAATCCCAAAGAAATAAACACTGTAATAGTTTTTCAAGTTCCAAAGTACTCTTCAGATAAAAATCTAAAAATAACAATATTTGTGGTTATAAAAAATAAAATTTCTGTAGTTTTACATTTTTATATTTTATTTTCTAAGCATATATTTCTAAGCAAACATAAAAGGCATACTTAGCAGTATATTATGTCTACTCAAATATAAATAGCATGCATTATGAAAGCATTACAAACTTTACTATGAAACATTTATAATTATACTCCTAATATGATTTTGCTTTCTTAATAACCAGTATTAGAAAGAATTCAAATAAGAATGTTGATAGTATGGGGTTAACAAAGATAACCTATGCTATTAAAATATACCATGAAGAAAATAAATGACTTGCTTAAGTTTAGAATTGTTTATGACGTTATCTCATCAAAAGAAAAACAAAGGACATTTTTTTAAATGTGATCATTTATATATTAGCTACATACTTTGTCATAAGCAAACATTTACACTGATGGCATTTAAAATCACAGTATTGAATATGAACAGCTTTAAATTTAAGGAATAACTATAAATATAAAAGAAAACTACATTAGTTAATATTTCATGACTACTTAGTAACCAAAATTATATTAACAAAACTGTGAATATATTTGGTTTGAAAATATAGTTCAGCTTAAGGTGAGTAATTGTGATATTGATTCATATTCAACATTCCCTTATTTCACTATCTATTTTATGTAACTCTAGAAATTTATAAAAATAATTAAGTAAATAGTTCCTTTTTAAGCGCATTTTATCATTTCAATTCACTATATATGGCAATGTATTTTAAAAGTATATGCTTTACTCACAAATACATAAATCACAAACCAAAAGCTAACAGATGTGTGACTTCTAATTAGTTATAATAATCTCTGCTTCAGTGCCATTAGAATGAGCCTCTCTTTTCTTTTGAAAACTAAAAAAGCTTTCCTTTGAATTTTAAACTGTCAGGGTGCTTCAAAGTCAATGTACAAAATCTGCTTTGATTAAAATTTTAGACATCTACAGTGATAACTTTATGAAAGGAAAATATTAAATTATAATTATCCTAAACAGACACAGTCTTGTGAAACTAACCCTACATTCATGTTAAAACACAAAGAGTTGAATATAATGAATTTGATTCATCCTCGGACACAAAGCTTCACCACAGTAAACTCAGTCAACTGTTGCTCTTGCGCTTATATTCATGGTGCTTAAATAGCGCACTTTAAAACAAAAAAAACTCCAATTGGCTTTTCATACATCCACCCTCCCCAAAAATAACGCACTTGAAAACCTCAAATGATATGAAAGGCTTCAAGGCCTCTTTTCTCCCTTTCATACCCTTTTTTTTATTTCTGTTTGCAGTAATCTGCCTTTCTCTTTCTCTTTCTCATTGCTACAGAGCAAGCGAGGAGGCTCAGAGCTTTGAAAAGGGGGCTCTGTGTGTAATGGGTCCACTAGAATTAATTTACTTGCACTAAATCCATTGAGCACAGAGGTCCCCCCCTTCTCAAATCATTTGGAGTCGAACGCAGCCCCCAGCCTTTGTAATTCTAGTAAAGCACTTAAAGTGCACAGTAGGTGTTCATGAGGACCATCTGGTCAAAAGCAAAACAAGCTGCTGATTTTGCCTTTGAATAGAATGAAGCAAGTGTGAATTAGTCTCTTCAATTAGCACTATTACAACCTGTCAAGTGCATATTGTAAAACAGGATTATTACAGTATTGGTCACCAGTGCAATTATTTACTCTCTGCCTTTTCTTGCATATAAAAAATGTCTTATGTTTATTGGTTTCTGATAACTGAATGTAATTTCTCTCAACTCAGGCATTTTAAAACTATCAACATACAAACCACATATTATAAATATGATAGGCTAAGATGTTACAATACAAGTATCTTATATAACAAAGAACTAAAGCATTGCCCTTAATTTTTAAGAAAATTACATTTTTATTTGTGATACAGATGAAAAATATTTGTTTTTGAATAATGTCCAAATTACTCTAAAATATTTCTAGTGAGAAAAAAAATATTTTCACTTCCAAATAGTTATTTCATAAATATCAATTAAATTTATTTCATAAGGGATACAACAGAAATACTCAATAAGATAATCACTTTATTTATTTGAAGCAGTATGATTCAACAAACCTTTTTTAAAATGCAACCTCAAACCAGTAATATATGAACTTCATATTCTCCCTTTTTTTTGGAAAGGTGAAAAAAATGGCTTGAATTCATGCCTGGTTGTTAAAATCGTCTTACATTCTTACTAAGATGTTTTTTTAAAACTTTATTTTAAGTTTTAAAAAAAAATGATATATGCTAATTAAAACTGCTCATTCTAATTGAGTTAATATATGCCATTTATCTTGCAGTAAGAACAAACCACTTAAACTTTTAATTAAGTAAGTACACAACTTAATTTACCTTCTTGCATATGAACATTCTCAGCTACCTCACTCTTTCTTCAATTCTTTGCCAGTAGCTCCCCACCCCACGGTGAAAAACAAACAGTACCCCATCCCCGAAAAGGCACCTAATATTTCAAAACATTTAAAGAAAGGACACAACAGTTAAGAAGTCATAATCTATTTACTAATAGAAAAGTGCTCGCTAATATAATTTGTGAACAACTACAAATTTCAAAACAGTTACTGGCCACCATCCTTAGCTTACAGTCCAAAGCACACATTAGTCAGGATGAGAGAACACCAAGAACAGACCAAACACACACAAAAAATAACACGCGGTTTAAATTTCAGAATCAAAATTAACATCCTGATTTCACAATTATTTTTAAGATTTGGTATGATTTACTTAGATTACTCTAGATACCAATTCTATCACAATTGGTTTTCCACTTAATCATTAGTTTACATAACATGAAGCTAGTAGTGAAATGTGCTACTTGCTCCCTGTAAGATAAGGCTTCATGGGCTGTCAATTTTTCCCATTCATTCCCATTAAGAACTAAATCAACATTAATAAGAATAGTGAGAATTCTAGGGTAAAGTGAAACTTAGAAGGGGATTTAAATAATTCCAATAGCTATTCATCGCACTTCTCACTGTAATAGATAAGTAATACTCCATGACTCTGCACTAAAAATACTTAAGATTTCTTATCTTTGTTTTTCAGATCAGGTGTATGTTTCTTAAGTTTATATGACATCTACAAAAACGTAGAAATTTGCCTAACAGAAGCTTTTGCAATAATAAGGTAGACAACAAAGAATCAGTTTCCAAGAAAAGTTGGCTTGATTTCAGGGACTTTATATCCTTTTCCACACCTGGGCTAAGGATTTGCAGAGGCAAATCAGCCTTTCTTCCCTTGTGTTAGCCCACCCCAAGTGCATTTGAAACCACAGATTTTTAAATTATTAGAATCTTTACAATTAATTGTTTAAACCTGTGAATTCTCAAGAGTAGGAAACTGATTAAAATAAGACAGGCTCGTTTAAATTTTGAAGGAATTTCAGTGTTTTAAAGTGTGATTAGTATTAATTTAGAGTGCAAATTGGTAGAAAGTTGGGGCTGTCATAATGTTATTACAATATTACTCGATAATTTTCTGAGATATAGTGTTATCATGAAAGAATAAGGATTTTACTTCTTATAACTACTTGCAACTATCTCCATTCTAACCATCTGTATAGGTTACTGACTCGTCCTCACGCAGAATATATAAGTTGAAAAATCTGTAAAGAGCACAAGAAAGAAATAAAACCAAAACCCCTTCACCTGGCACCCAAAGGAAAATAATCACATGTTGTAAAGCAACAGCCCAGAGCCAGGATGAGCCAACACTTGTAGGAACACCAGCTATCACCACCAATTTGTTTGACCACGTGCTACTTAAAAATATATTTGAAATTCTAACTGCATCTTAGCAGTAGTCTCTAAATCAGTACTTTCAAAGATTTATTTTGTTCAATTAATAGTTATAAGCAGTGCCCATTTAATAGTTTTCTGAGTAAAAAAATACTATTAAAGCTTTCTTTTAAAAATTGAAGACTTTCAAAGCATTAAGAATGTTTTTACCTAGAAAATTAAAATAATTTACTCTATTGGTAAATGATGAAATATTATTAATCTACTCCTTTAAACTGTGTGTGTGTGTGTGTGTGTGTGTGTGTGTGTGTGTATTAGTGATTACCATTTATTTTGGGGCTTACTACTGAAAGAAGATTGCTAAAACTGATGATGGATAAATTTACAATTTAGAATCTAGAACATAAGCTTCCACATTAAAAACAAAAATACTAGTATTAAAACAGAACTATTAATTATTTCAAAATTGTACATTTCTCTTAGTGCAATGAAACTGACTTACAGTAGCTTAGCAAGAAAGAGGAACTGTGAGCTGCCAGGCTGTCCTTCCTGAAACCAGCCTCGGCTCCCACTGGGCCCCACTGGTCCAAGGAAAAGCCAGGGAACTATGCTCTGTCAGTGGCTCCACAGCCTTCCTCAAAGTTACGCAAAATAAATAAAGCAGCCCACGTGGAACTGTCTACTCGCAATAGAACAATTTTCACCAGACACAGTATTTTTTTCCTTAATAATGAGAATTTAGAAATATATTTTTAAATTAATTTTTAAAATTAAAAAAAGGAAAGAAAAGCTATCACCAAGAAATACATAAGAATATCTGTCATTTAAAAAATGCTTCAAGTATTTTTCAAAAGATATTTAGAACACGAGAAGGAAAAGATTTCAATGTTTTGAAGTCCTTGACACTTAAAATATATTTGATAATCAAAATAATATACCAGAGAACAGTTTCCGCCAACTGTGGCACGCAATGGCACATTTACAGAATTTTAAATATTTCTTTTAATAATTGATGTAGTCATTTTGAATCATTCTGCATAGGATATCAGGTGTGAGCAGATTGCATTAACATTGCTTAAACATTTCAACTTGTCAGTATGGCCAACTCGATTTCGGAAATATTTGCAGTATTTTCCCATCGAAACAGTAATAAAGGCAAAATAAATATATGCCACTACTTTATAATCACCGAACATTAATGAATATTTTATGTCTTTTTAAATCTCCCTGTTTAATTTAAAAGGGTGAAATTAAGTCTCCTCGCTGCAATATGCCAATTATCTGTAAATCAAACAATAACTTGGCCATTATGCTCCTTTTTGTTAATATAAGAGAAGCTAATTTGAAAACACTGAGTGGCATCTTTAGCCTATCAGCTTAATAGTCCCTTCTGCCCTCTTGTGGGAGAAAGTTGAAACACACTCAAGTCAGTTAAACTAGCAATGAAAGAGAGAATGAGAGAAACTGCACACAAAAGTTTAGCTATAAAAATTTCACCTAGAAGACAGAGATTCCTATATTTATACATCATGTATTTGATTCCTCTTCAAATAAAAAAAATCAATCACCAGAATGAAATTTATCATTTTGTCTTGCTTTATTGATTAACTGGAATAACTGTTAAGCTAAATTTCCTTATTTACTTAAATGTTCATATACACAATTATTTATTTTCAAAGATCCCTATGATAAATCTGACAGTCATTTTGAAATCTTAGATAAAAATGACTTTTCAAGAAATTAAAATTCTAAATTTACAGGATAGAATGCACTAAAGGTTAAAAATGAAATGGCAATGTAAAAGCATAAAATTCCAGAAAATTCAAATAAAATAAATTGATAAATTTAAAAGTCAGAGAAAAGGTTGAATGTTATTGCTTAGTTACATATCAGCTATTCAAGTTATCAATGGAGAAAAGAAACTTAGAAAAAAGTTCTTTATGACAAATTCAAAGGATAAAATTCACTAATCAAACATGTAAAAAAGATACAAACAGTAGTCTAGCCATTACCAAAACATCTTATATAATTTCAAAAAATTACTTATTCTTTCAAGATGTTACTAATTAATTTAAACTATATGGTCTTAGATTTTTATGTAGCAATTCAAGGTTTAGCATGATCTAGTCTCTTAAAATTCAATAGTTTAAAAGAAGGAAGAAGTAAGTTTTATAAATTACAAAAGTTAATATATGAAAGTCATTATTTTAATGTTTCTAAGAATGGAAGTCCTGTCAAAACTTCTAGTATTCCTCATTCCCTAAGGAGAGAATTACTGGCCTTTAGATGGGTGGGGCCAAAGGCATTCTCTGACAGCACCTTTTCTCTCATAGAAGTACTGTTTTAGAAACAGTGGCCTTCTTTGGTCAACACTGAAGAAAATACAGACAGTATTAACAGCTTCTCTCCAGATAGTCTGAGTTAAGT
>NW_022196900.1:69122355-69124385 GCF_008632895.1 Mastomys coucha | reverse complement strand
CTCCCGCTGGACCTCTCGGTGGGTGATGATCAGCATGAAGTTTTGATTTAATGATTCCTGCAGGGCACTGAAAGGGTTGAAAGAAAAACAAGGAACTCAGAGATGAACAAGTTCTAGCTTGCTTCACAGCTAGCTGCAAAAACCCCAGGAGTACCCTAACCTCCACACAGACATGTCCGGGCCCAATGTTATCATCTTTTCAGCTCCTAAAGGCAAGAGAGCATGCTGAGAACAACCAAGAGGAGCTAACCTGTTAACTCCTTCTCTACCAAGGTGGTTTAAAACTTCTATTGTAAATCTTCAAATGCATACACATTTTCTACAAACAATATTGTCTATTTACTTATTTCTCTAAGAAAATCAATTGTCTTTCATTTTCAAATGATATTAAATATCTATGAAAATATTTATTCAAATGTACTACTGAAAGACTAACACAATTCTAATAAAACAGCTATCTAGAAAAAACCATAAAACTATTGTTTGTACTAACAAATGCTGTATAAAAAAAGAAATATGTTTTCAGTAAAAATTCAGAAGATATTGAAATTTAAAGAATTGTAACTGCTACACCAAAATTCTTTCAAAAAATTCTTTCACTTCAAATTCAGCAATATGTAGATTTAAGAAGCTGAAGAATTCAGAACAACACTTTTAAAATAGTAGAGTTCCTAAATGTTACAAAAATGTAAAACACACAAAAAAATATAATCAGCCACTTAAAGAAATATGTCATGATTCTATTTTATGTCAATATTGAGAAGTATGATCTTGATCAAAAACATAATAAAACCCTATTACTATTTTGTTAAAATTATCTACATTGCCTTTCTTAAGTATAATTTTGTCAATGCTTTAGCCTCAGAAAATATTTTGAGTGTGCTAGTTGATCTACTTGGTTCTTTTACCAATCTGGAACACACAGAGAATAAAGATTACAATTAGGCATGCAATCTGTCCAGTCTATTGTCTCACAAAGAGTTTAAAGGTTAGTAATAAATGAAAAAATACAAAAAAAAAAAATCACTGATATATATCATAAAGTATTACTAATGAATTAAAAAATATTCAGCTAAAATACAAGTTTCTTGTAGGAAGGACATTTGTTGTTTTATCGTTAGCACCTAAGCAAAATGCCTGGAAGAGTGCAGATATTCCCTTATGAGTAATAAACTGTGAATTTCCATAATGTCAGAGTCATATTTATCTCTGTCTTTCACACAACAAGGTTACCTTCTAGAAAATTATCACTCTGGTTAAAGTAGTATTCATGTATGTACGCATGTATGTATGTATGTACATATGATTACTTATTTACTTTCTTATTTAATTTAAGGCAATATTAGGACAATGCCTTACTAAAAAATTCAATCTAAATAAAAATATGCAGTTCTCAGAAAAACGTAGTCTAATTCAGATACAAATAAATCACTACCAGTAGAACTGAAATAAAAACTCAAGAAAAACTGACAGAAAGGTATTTAACTCTGCCTTAGGTCATGGGATTTAAAAAAAAAAAAATCTATGAAGAAGAAAAGTAATCCATAACCAGAGAAGACACACAAGTTGAAATTCGAAGGATAAACAGGATCTTAGAATTGAACACTCAAGAGGATATACTTGGGGTAAGGGGTTGGGGGACAAAACTTTGACACAGTTTGTTATACGCCAATCTACAGTCAAAACATTATTCTAGCTGCTAGAGAAAAATTGAGGAATAAGAAAAACATACATGGTCCTTGTTTTCATGAAACTTGCATTTCTAGCCAATGGGAAAGATCAAGTAAATAAGTAATTTTGGAGAGTGCAACGTATTATGAAGCAAGTAAAACAGATTATAAAATAAAAGCTAACAGAGGATCTTGAAAATCTAGCAAAAAGAACTGTTGAGAAAAGTGTCTCCAAGAAAAAAGACATATAAACTGAAATTAACATAATACAAAAGCGAACAACAAAGGTCTAATCATACAGGTTTTTTTGTTTTTGTTTTATTGGGTTTTTTCTTTCTTTCTTTCTTTTTTTTTTTTTTT
>NW_022196900.1:69117658-69122278 GCF_008632895.1 Mastomys coucha | reverse complement strand
GTCCTGGAACTCACTCTGTAGACCAGGCTGGCCTCGAACTTAGAAATCCACCTGCCTCTGCCTCCCAATTGCTGGGATTAAAGGTGTGAGCCACCACGCCCAGCTACAGAGTCTTATTCTAACTGCAGGAAAGCTACTAAGAAGTTTAAAGAAAAAAAATGCGCTAAGAGCTAACTTCCATTTCCATCTACGCAAGATTTCTCTTTGTGCTCTAGTTCTGAGAAAGGACTGGAGATGGGGGACATAGGAGACTAAATTAATTCACAAAAGAAGTGAAGAAAAGGAGAAATAAATGGTAATATTTAATACAGAATACACGTTAGAGGCAAAGACGAACCATTAACTGATGGAGGGCAAGATAAGAAAGAAGATTCCCCCAAGATTCCCAGTCTGAAAGCAAAGGGATAGAATCTTATTTAATATAGATAACTGGGTAGGAAAACTGGGAGTAAGGTTTTAGATATTTTAAGTTTGACTGCATATTAGAAACACAAAAAGAAATTTCAATATTACTGAATGTAAGCATCGAAGGCCAAGTAAACAGTATACTCAGAATTAAAAGGTAGAGGCAGGAACATTAGGAACTTAAGTCATCCTTAGTTGCAAGGCAAGTTTGAACCTGGGCTTTCTCTCCTAGAAACAAAACAAAATAAAACAAAACAAAACAAAACAAAACAAAAAAACAGAACAAAACAAAAACAAACAAAAAGGCTAAAAGACATCAAACAAAACAGCCAACTAAAAGATATAAGAGCATTAGAGTTAATAGCATGCAGGCCTATGGGAGGACAAAAACAGAAAAATAAAGTTGGAACCCTAGAACATTCCAACCACCTGAAACAAAGAAAAGGTTTAGTTTAAATATTAACAGTGAAGAGGAAAATCAATAAAGCCCAGCTGAAACAACAAACTAGGGGGTTCTGGAGTGGAAAGAGGAGAGAGATCACCATGAGGGAGTCTCCAGGAGGCGACTGATAGAGCAGAAGCAGCCAGGACAAGACTAAGATGGCAGTCTAGTCATGATGTGTCCCTGGCAGTCCAATATTCTGGCAACAGGAGGAGGTACCAAGGATTGACACATTTACATGTGGAACACATGCTCTGGGGCCTGAGTGCTGTGGATGCCCATTAGCAGGTGTATTCCATCCTCTGGTCTCCCCACTATATAAGGAGCTTATCTCAGGTCATGGCTTTGCCCAGAACCAGCTGGTTATTTGGAAGTATGCAACCATGGCCAAGGTGGTTGACCTAAAAGCTCACATAGCCTGGGTTCTGAGACTTACCAGGAGTCCAGATGGAGCCACAGTGGCATCAGCAGCAGCTGATAAGACTGGCTGTGGTGCTGCTTTGAGCTGGACTCTACCCTACAGCAGGAAGGGGATAGGGGTGGGTAGCAAAAAGTAGCCTTATCCAAGACATAAGCTGAAAACAAACCCATTTCTCCTCTTGGTTTTTTTGTTTATTTCTTCTAATAGTGTTAGATCTTTCAAAAAAGAAAGGGGGGGAAGGAAAAGAGAAAGGGGAAGGGGAAAGGGGAACAAGGGGATGAGGAAGAAGGGGAAGAAGGGGAAGAAGAGAAGGGAGGAAAAAGAAAAACTAAAATAACTGTTTCAACTGAAAGAGTAGGTTCAGCCATGCCAACAATCAGAGTACACAAACGCCATAAAAAGGGCAACATGTGCTGGCAACATCAAAAGGCTAAAGATGAATATAATAAAGGAGAGAAATGTGTGATAGGTTAAATGCAGGAAACTTCTCCCATGAGCGGAGGGCCAGAAGCTAGGGAGAGAGAGATTTCAATTCCTGAAGCCCTTCCTTACACTGACAATAGGCACAGCCTCCCAAGAATGTTGCAGCCTGGGACAAATGCCCAGTGAACCACCAGAGTGTGACCCTTCCAAGCAAGTCCATATACAGAGCAGGCTCCAGGAAATGAGTCTCAAATCTGGGATTTCCTGAGACATGGTGTTAAAGCTTAGATCTTAGATGTAAACACAGAGAGAACTGTATTAAAGACTTGGTGTCCAGAAAGTGGCATTTTGGGGTAGTGGAAACTTTGAAGGGTGAGGCCTATTTTCAGAAAGCAAGATATGATCATATAGGAGGCCTGCCTTTGAAAGGGACATTGAGATCCTGGCTTCTCTTTCTCTCCCTCCCTCTCTTTCCATCCCTACCTGCCCCAATACTACCTTGTCACAAGTCCAAAAGTAGCAGGGTCAAACTTGGAACTATGAATCAAACAAAACTGTCTTACTTATTTAAAAAAAAAAAAAAAAATTAGGAAGGCCTAGGATGGAAGACTACAAAAGGTAGGCTAAAAAACTTCAAATTTCAAAATTTTTACTATTTTAGATTTAGAAATTAAATCCATTTTTTTATGGTTGCCTTTTGCAAATTCTTAGATTGGTTTCTTGATAGTAGGCTAGTCACACAGGATCAGCATTAAGTATCATACTATTTAGAAGAAAACTATTTTAGTCAGTTCTATAATATCTGGGTAGCAGTGGAGATGGAGCATATACGCACAGAGAGAGACACGGGCCTTAAGCTGCTAGGGAATTAGGGAGGCAGATCTGAACTTCTGCTCTACCAAGGTCAGCTGTTTGGCTATGGCAAATCAATCATTCTTTCAGAACTATTTGATGAGTGCCTAAAATATATGAATCCACATCTTTAGACATGAGTACTCTGCAAATACTGTTTCTTCTTCTGAAAAAAAAAAAAAGAGATATTCTTCCTTTATAAGACCACAAATATTAAACTTTAAAGAGCCCAAGAGTAAATTTTTATGGCATAGGTTATAAGGTAGCATATTGTAACACTTGAGAGATGCTCAGACTTTAAAATTTCACAGTGACAGTGCAAAACAAACAAGAAGATCTATAGTGCTTTTGTAGCAATTATTCTTCATGATTTATGAGTTTGTAAAGGAGAAAAACTTTTTGATGGGGTTGGGGAGACAGCCCAGTAAGTAAGGTCCTTTTTTCAGTATTAGGATAAGACCTAAGCTTATACCCTAAGAATCCAGGCAAATGATAGACTACACTGAAACTTCAGCACTGGAGGAGGAGCAGGGATACAGACAGATACCTGATCAGCCAACATATACCAAAGAGCAAGCTCCAGTTTTATGGTGGAGACTATCTCATAAAAACATAAGGTGTTCATGTACAAGTGGAAATGCCTACACAGCACACGCACGCACACACAGAGACACACACACGCTGCTTTCTGATAATGGAACATACTTGTATGTTGAACCTAACATTACCCAGAATCAGTTTTATTTTTATTTTTGTTGTCTGTGGCGGAGGACATTTCATAAAGGTCTTATTTCAGTTCATATTTATGATCCAAAGGAAAATGATTTGTCTAATGATGGCAACATCCTCCATCTCAGACTCCAGTCTGGTTCATTTGCCTCCTTATCAAAAATTAACAGTTGGTCTTCCAAATACTAAAATATATAAGTATTAAGAACTTCATGCCAACTACATGAAATTATAAGCACATCAATTTCACAAGAGCAACTGACACCACTTTTCTTGTTCAATGTCGCATGCACAAAAATGTGGAATTTGTTTAGTACTAAGTACAGAGATTACAGTCATGATTTGCCTTTTGGCATGAAGGAAGTGAGCCCAGTAAGATCATATCTCTGCCTTTACTAAGTTTACTAAGAAACATGCAGACAAACATATTTTTAATATATTATGTGCTACAACTTTTAATATTGATTTCTTATAGCATTAGCTACAAAAACACTTTTAAATGCATAATTTTACTAAAAATACTTTCCACAGAAACTAACATGAACAAAATGTTTTGTTTTGTGAGGTTTTTAGTTGGTACTTTGTTTGTTTGCTTGTTTTTTCAAGACAGGATTTCTCTATATAGCCCTGACTGTCCTGGAACTCATGCTGTAGACCAGGCTGGCCTCAAACTCAGAAATCTGCCTGCCTCTGCCTCCCAAGTGCTGGGATTAAAGGTGTGTGCCACCACCGCCCGACGGTACTTTTTTTAAAAACACAGGGTCAAGGTTGTAAAGAATATACTGCATGGTTTAATTAATCTGAGAGGATTACCTGAGCAAAATGTTACTAACTGGTAAATCTAACAAATTAAGTTGGAACCGCAGTCATTGCGTCTAGGAGCAATTTTCTCTCTAATAGTGTCTAGTAACAGACAGGTGAGTCAGCCATAGTTAGGTACACCCACACTCTCTTCAGTCTCTCCAGCAGTCTCTCTTCTGAGGCAAAGTCCTCCATTCTATTTCAACTATGGACCTTTAAGCTCTAAGGAAATGTGTCAAACAAAATGAACTTTTAACTACAAGACATACCTGCTCCTGACAATATCCCTATTTGACCTCAAGGAAGGTGATGAGCACCAATACCTCCATATGAAGTTGCTTCAAGTGTGGCTAGCTAAGCACCCTAATACCCTAATTTTATCTGCAGATAGAATGCTGTCCAGAAAGGACAAACAGGCCGGGTAGTGGTGGTAGTGGTAGCGCATGTCTTTAATCCCAGCACTTGGGAGGCAGAAGCAAGAGAATTTCTGAGTTTGAGGCCAGCCTGGTCTACAGAGTGAGTTCCAGGACAGCCAGGGCTACACAGA
>NW_022196900.1:69115237-69117358 GCF_008632895.1 Mastomys coucha | reverse complement strand
GGAGAGGGAGAGGGAGAGAGGGAGAGGGAGAGGGAGAGGGAGGAGAGGGAGAGGAGAGAAAGAAAGCGAGAAAGGACAAACTGATACAGGATAAGTGACTGCTAAGCTCTGACAAGACAGAGTAAGCTAGTCCTTCATAATTCCTGCTTCACTTAAGGTCGGTCAGATGTTCTGGGACAGAAAGCTGAAGGTACATGCTCTAACGTTATAAGTTATTTTGGGGACTGTTGAGGCGGTCAGATGTATATCATTTCTATCGTTTTGGAAGCTGTGCCTTTGTGTTTCCTGCATGCTTGGGTAATATTTAATCCCTTCTCAAATCTCTGACAGGGTTGAAGACTAGATAGTCATAGTCTCACAATTAAACTTAAGTTGTTTAGCACTGAAGATGTTCTAGATTTAAAAGGATGGTTTTCAGATGGTAATACAAGATAAAACCAAACATGACTGAGGTACAAAATTGTAAACTCTTTTAAGTTAGGATAGATGATAAAATACTTTATCTACATTGCCAAATATAATGGTATAAGAGTATAGCATACCTTATGATTTGTATAACTGTTACAATTATATTCAATTTAAATCTGAGAGAAGAGCCCTTTAGTGGGCTAAAAGGTAGAACTGTTGAGGTTTTACCTTTTACTGTCTATTGTAATGCTAAGAATGGGCCCCAAGTAGCCTCTGTGACCCTGCCCCAAGTTATTTCTGATTGGTGAATAAAGATGCCAACAGCCAATAGCTGGGCAGAAGAGACATAGGTGGGGTTTAGGTTTCCCAGGCTTGGACTAGAGGACATGCAAGAGGAATGAGGAGAAGCCACCATGGGTTAGCTAAGCCACAAAAACCTGGCCCTAAGGGATAGCCAAATGGAGTTATGAGTAGCCCAGATGAAACAGGGTAAGTAGTAAGTAATAATTCAGGTTTATCAATAGGAAAGTAGATTCTAATAGTATGGAGGCTAGATATCTGCCCAGCTCATGTATATTATATAAAAGCTGTGTGTGTCCTTCGTCCAAGAACTCAATGATCTAAGGCAGACTAGAAACCTCAGGCTGACCGGGATTTAAATAAGTTCTACAACAGTAAAAAATAATACAATGCTCTTAAGTATCATGTTTTTTTTTTCTTCAATTTAAAAAAAAAGGTAAAAAGTAAACTTTATGTTTATTTTAAAAATATTTTATGTATGGTACCAGAAGTAACCATGCAAGAGAGGCCAAGGGGTATCAAACCTACCCAAAGAACTACACAAAGAACTACTAAGGAATGGTGAGAACAGAAGAAAGCACGCTAACTGCTTATCTAATACCAAATGGTCTGCCCTGAAAATATACATAAGTACAAACAGCATTACACAGACTGAGCAGGTTATTTTAGTAGTATTTTTATATACATATATACATGTAAAAATAAAAAAAAAGGAGGACATGAATTTAAAAGAGTGCAAAGAGGAGTATATGCAGGATCTGGAGGGAGTTATGGTAAAAGGAAAATAATGTAATTATATTATAATTTTTTAAAAAAGAAATCACTTAAAAATATAATTAATTTACAGAGGATATAGGTGTATCACACATACATCTCAAGATCACAGGACAATCTAAAGAAGTTAATTCTTTCCTTCCATCATGTGGGTCCAGGGGATCGTACTCAGGTCCACAGGCTTGGTATCAAGTGGTTAGTTACTACGCTATCTTACCAGGCTTCAACTAGGCAAACTTTTCAACAGCAATACAAATGTGAGCTCAATGAACGAAACAGTTTTACTTGAATATAACATATGTACTCTCTTTATTGTGTTTTTCCATTGTGATTTTTCTTTCAATCAGAATATTTATACTTATCAACAAAGACATGTTATGGTTTCTACAAAAAACAAGGGTTACTAAAACTATTAGTGTTTGCGTGACAGCAGATGCTGGAGAGGTTGTGGAGAAAGAGGAACATTACTTCATTGCTGGTGGGATTGCAAACTGGTACAACCACTCTGGAAATCAGTTTGGCGGTTACTCTGGAAATTGGACATAGCACTACCGGAGGACCCAACTATACTACTCCTGGGCATATACCCAAAAGATACTGCAACATGTAATAAGGACACCTGCTCCACCATGTTCATAG
>NW_022196900.1:69077564-69114315 GCF_008632895.1 Mastomys coucha | reverse complement strand
GTTTTTTGGAGGGGAAACTGGGAATGGAGAAATTTACATGTAAATAAAGGAAATATCTAATAAAAAAAGAAAAAAAGGGACTTTAAGTTATAGACAATTATTATATTCTCACAAAATTATAAAAAAAACTATTAGTGTTTGCTTTAACCAACAGACTAAAACTAATGTTTAAAATATAATCAAAAGTTGTTTAAGGAAGTGGCTGTTGGCAACAAATCAAAATAAAAGAAAATTAAGTGAAAGCTAACCACATTAAATGCCTAAGAGGCAAAGTAATAAACATTATACATATATTTTATCATTATTACTTTCATGCATTTACTAACTTTTCTTTTTCTGGGGAGTGGGGGAGTAAAGTGTTTATTTGGCTTATACCTCTACATTGCTATTCATGATCGAAGGAAATCAGGACAGGAACTCAAACAGGGCAGGAATCTGAGGGCAGAGCTGATGCAGAGGCCACAGAGGGTGCTGCTTACTGGCTTGTTCCTCATAGCTTGCTCAGCCTGCTTTCTTCTAGAACCCAGGACCACCATCCTAGGGATGGCACCACACACAATGGGCTGGACCTTCCACCATCAGTTGCTACTTAAGAAAATGCCTTACATCCTTGCCTACAGTCCAGTTTTATGGAGGTGTTTTCTCAATTAAGGTTCCCTCAGATAATGCTAGTTTGTATATTGAGTTGACGTAAGATCTAACTTTTCTTTAAGAGCCAGCATCACTACAATGTCCTGGTTTGGCTCCAAACTCCTAGGCTCAAATGATCCCTCTGTCTTAGTCTATCTAATAGTTGAGATAAAAGGAACAAGTAACTGCATCCAACCACTTTCTTCATTTTAAAAATATGGGAAGAGAGTAATATTGTCTTCAATCAATAGTAACAGTAATCCAAAGATCCTCTCAGCAATTCCTTCATTCTAGAATCCCCTCTGAAAGTCTTCAGTAGGAAAAGGCTCAGTTCTCCTAAATCATAACCTGAAAGCCTACTCAGTTTGAAGAGATCTAGAGAAAACTCGCATTGTTTTAAACCACCAAAATCAAACAAAGGAGAAAAGAGAAATTTACACTTAAATTTCAGGGCTAAATGTTCATGTCCTTCTCAAAATTCAGATGGAAATTTTAACTCCTAGTATGATATATAGTATTTGAAGGTGGGTGCTTTCTGAAGTAATTGTACTTAGATGAAGCTATAAGAGTCCCATGATCAGATTAGTATTCTCACAAGATAACTAGGAAAGTAGAGGCCTTTTCAATTCTAACACATGAAGATTTAGCAAGAAGCTTGTCAAGCCAGGATAAAGGCCCTTACTAAGAAGTGAATCTGTTGCTTGGCACCTTGAACTTGGACTACTTCCAACTTCTGTATGAAAAATAAATGCTTGTTGTTAAAGCCACCCACCTACCATATTTTGCTACAACATAACTGACAATGCAAAGTGTTTTACAGTTTCTGCAACAAGAGAAGTCTGTTATCAGTTTAATTCAGGCTTTTGAACCTGCTATTAGACTTTTAAGAATTGGAAAATTAGAGTATATAAGTTAAATTTCCTTAATAAAGTTTACCACATTGTCAGTGCTTAAGTAATTGGGTAGCCACCATTCTTCCAACTAACTGTGCACAAAAATACTACAATATACTTTCAATCTGTTTACACAGAAGTGGGAGTTTGTTGCCATTGCTACTTAAAATACTGTGTATCTAATGAAATCTATACATTGTCAGTAGTAAAATTATACTCCTTACATTACTTAGGTATGTAATAAGGACAAGTATTAACACCAGCACAGACACTAGAAGTATCATTTCATTTCTGTTAGTTACATTTCTTTCTTGAGCTGGATATAAATAGATCACTACATCCATTTATATCAGATTTTGCTGTTTAAATATAGTCTAATAACTGAAGCCAGAATAGTAACTTATTTAAAGTACCAAAATTTTAATGATAAAATGTTCATCATTTTAGAAAAATATAATTTGTATCTTTCTAAACATTAAGATTTTCCTTTTGTCTTTTTTAATATTTTGTGAACTACAATTATCTTTATATCCTTTGAGATACATCATATATCCTTTGAGATTTTGAATTAAAAAGCAAAACACATGTAATTTAAATTTCCATTCTAAACTTAAGAGTCATATGAGCTCTTGTCAACAAAAGACCAAATTTACTATAATTATGGATTATTTACACTAAAACAAAATAAGAAATCAATATGTAAATGTAATGTTTGTTGTAGCTAATGCAGCCAGCAATGACAGATTAGGTTCAAATAGCAATCAGTTTGAAAATCTGGCACATATGTAAATGAGCTAAGGCCTTGATGTTTACATATGATTGTATTTCATTGAGGATTTTAAAATTGTCTTGGGAACAGCATAAAAATAAAATGTTAATCTTTCCACTATAAATATGACTTGAGCTATTATCATAACCAAAACTAGGTTTTGCTTCTGTCCAGCTAAACTAACATGATACTAATAATTCTGAGCTGAAGATTACATCATTCTTAATTAACACTCCGCTACAGTTGTTAACATCTTCCAAGACACCATGTTATCATCACCACAAGTTCTGTAACAATCTTAAAGCCATGTTTAACAAAGGTTGGCCTCTGAGTCTGCAGCTACTTTTAATTGCTTTCTTTGCTGACAATTAAATAGGTCTAGATAAACAAACATTTCATTTTACATAACTCCTAATAGCATTTTTCAAGATAATTTCAAATTCCAGGTGGCCTTATGCCTATAATTACAGTTTATCAATACAGTGATAAATTGTATTCAACAAAATGACTTAACCAAAGTATGTAAGATTAATCAAAACATGGTAATTAGTGGTGATACTGATATATTGTGATCTACACAAGTGAAAAATAGTAAAAATATATAAACATAATTCCATTTGTTGAGGGAAAATATAAAGAAATAACCATATTTGCAATGTATTAAATTTCTTGCTTCACGAATTAGTGAGCAACTTTCTGACTGTCCATTAAATAAGTTCCCATCATAGAGAATACCTGCAGCTCTTTTTCGAAGTGTGATGCTAACAAGCAAATCTCAGTAGTCACCAACCTATCAATAGGCAGTAAACTGTATAAATGGATTTGGTGCATCACTCCAATTAGATGTGCTGTGACTGCCATTGATGTTTTAATTGGGGACAGGTTTCTTTTTTCATCCAGAATGTCATCTTCTTAAAATGAGCCACTTTTAAAGAACTCCTTATTAAAAAACATTTACAAACTTAATATTTTAAGATCTTACTTTTAAAAGTCTAGTAATAATGTTAATTAGAATTAAATTTATGAGAGCAAAGGTATAGGAATGTGGTCAAATATGACCTTGATTCTTTTAAATTGGCATTTGGTCTATTTTCTTAAGTATTTCATGTTTGATTGAGTTACTCAAATGTGCTACAGCTTACAAAATCAGAAAATAAATCTGATATACAATTATGACTCATCTATCTTTCTTGCTAATTTTACTGACTTGAACATACAAGTCCACAACTATTGTTTTGTATAGATTACTGGCAAATTGTTCCTTGATGATATTTGCCTTAAAATGAAGGTAAAGTATTATTAACATTATTATACTACATTATTTTCAGTAATATTATCCTAGAGTACTTAGGCCTTACTTCCTTCTCCTTTTTTTTTCCATTTTTTTCTGCTATTACCTTAAAGGAATTTTTGAAGACCCAAATTTCTGTCTTAGCCCTAACTGACCTCAAATGAGCTACACTGCTTCAAACTCTGCTTCTAAAACTGGGAGTAAGGAGCCTGCAGGCATACTCTACCAGACAAGGCTGAGGGCAGCTGCTTTTAATAAAATAGTTTAATACCACCTTATTTACAGATATTGTTAATATACTTGAGTTGTTTTTCAACTGAATGCTGTTTTGTTCTACTGTTGTTTTCCTATACTTCTTTTTCAATTCCTATCGACTGATATGGCAACTAAGTCTTCTGCTAGATGTATTAAGGTTAATGTCTAACACTGTTAGTTGTGAGATGGATACCTAGGCTTATGTTTTGAAGTATAGACTAAAAATAACCAGAATGTCTACAATCTGTCCTCACCTCACCTTTTACTCAATTTCATCAGTGCAAAATGTGGGTAAAAATATCTACTTATGATTACTGTAAGAATTTAAGGAAAATACTATGTGCAAAGGGCTTGGCAGAAATGGCAATTATTATGTCAACATCCCTTATCAAATACTTTACATTTTCTTGAAATCCTTTTTACCCTTTGAGTAACATATATTTTTTATTTTAGCATTTTCCATAACTTGGACTATGTCATTGCTACTATCACTATTAAAATCTAAAAATCAGAGATATTCTCCAATTTGGCACCAATTGTCTATCTACCTTACTAATGCCTCTAACTGTGAGCTAACTTGATTTCAATACTTAATCCTGGAGTCCAATCCTGTCTCCCTACTCAGAACTGACCCTTGGAATTACCCCTAGAATTCATATGTTGAAGCCTTAAACTCCAATTTCATGGTATCTGAAATACGGTCTTAAGAAGCTAATTCAGGTCATAAGGTTGAAGCCGTAATCCCATGGGATTGGTGTTCTTATAAGAAGGAAAAAAAAAAAAAAAAAAAAAAAAAACCAGTTCACTCACTTTTCCTTTTCCTGCCAAGCAAGGATATTGTGAGAAACTGGCAATCTACAAGTCAGGAAAATGCCTTCATCACAAACTGACCTAGCCTGCATTTGACTGTAAATCTAAAGTACTAAAAGTGTGTTGCTAAACCACCCCCTTTACACTATTCTGTAACAGAAGCTCCCGCAGACTAACATTTCCATACCCCTTCCAGGCACCAGGCTTTGCTTGTTTTACTTGTTCACATTTGCTGTCTTGTTCACCTCCTATTCCAAGTAATTCTTCTCTCTTAAACTCACTTCCCTATACAATCAAGTTCTCTGTGGATATAATGTGTTTTCATCTCTCACTTTAAAATGTACTAAAATCCAATTCTCACTTCTACTATTCTGTCAAAATTTACCTTAACAAACCAATCAAAATTCCTACTAAATGACCTTTCTAACAATCACCAAGTCAGTTCCTACCTCAGCACATACAGTCTTCACTTAAATCTATGCTTATGTGGGCAGTTATACAGGTTGCCCAGAAAGGGAATGAGTCAGTTCTAAACCTCTAACTCTGAATTATATGTGATACATAAATGAAAACCTCCAAGAAAACTGGGACATGAGAGTTTGAAATAAAAATTTCTCAGTTATTTAAATATCTTTTAAAAGGTTGAAAACAGATTCCAAGAAGTATAATAAGAGAAAAGAACTCTCAAGGATATCAACAATTAGAGCAAATGAGGGGGAAAAAATACTACAGAAGAGACTGGATAAAATAGTCTTAGTTTGAGGATTATGATAAGCAATGAGGGATAATTAATAAAATTATCTGGAATGATAAGAAAAATTTTAAAGTCCCACTACCTTTAATGAATAGGCTACAAGCTCATAGAGAGCAGAGCTTGTCTTTTATCTATTAATAAAAAACATACTGATGAGCTGAATTGTTCTATAATAATATGAACCATGTGTAAGTAGCACTCCCCATTTTATAATTTTATGATGAATTATAATTTCATCTGCAGTTGTACCACAGGAATATACAGCACTCTTTCAATCATAACTGAGCTCTGTTCTTATAGGATTTAAAATGCTTTCATCTGTCACTAAGATTATGACTAAAGACTTCACTCTTAAATTCTCAGCTTAAATTTGTTTTTTTAAAACACCAACATTTACATTAAAATAATTATGAACTCAATCACAAATGTTCATATTATAATTTATGTTGTTCTAATTTTTTGGTACCAGAAAGAAATTGTCAATACAAAGACTCAATTACCAGGCACCCCCTAGTGGCAGTAAAATCAAGACAGGAAGGTAAGAAAAGGAGGCAGAATCTTTACAGTCCTGACCAAACTTGAAGAAAAATCATTATCTGTCTTGAAGAAAAAACTTGAAGTTAAAACCATAGTAATTTATATCTGCTTTAGTAAATAACTTACAATAATATACTGTGACTGAGAAAAAACTCAAAGGTTTTATAAAAACAAATAAACATCTATAAAATGAGCTCTCGTTTTTTAAGAGGTCTCAATTAAATGTGTATTAATGCAACTTTTTCAAAGTCATAAGTCTCTACATATAAACCTCAAAAATCAATACTACATCATTTGTCTTCCTTTGAACTTTCCTCATTGTTCCTACCCATGCAACAACATCATTGAAATTGGGTAAAAATCAACAAGCCAACTAAAAAACACTTTTTATTCTCCTATAAGTACTACATTTAAGCAGTACAGTAGGCACTGTAGGCATAAGGAATGAATAATTATTAATCAAAGGTAAGGTATGTGGCATGAAGATGACCATCTCCATGAGCACAGCATAGCATTCCGGCAACAACAAAATCAGCAGTTGAACATAAATACTAAAAATTTCAAGGTCAGCTTCAAACTAGTTTTGAGATAATAGGGACTCAGAAAAAAAACATTGTTTTATTACTAGTACAATCAGTATATATAAGCGATTTGCTTCATTTACTACTACTAAATTAACATGCAACTAGATACGGGATCACTGCACACATGTATTGAGTTCCATGAGAACTGAAAGTAACAAGCCTTTCTAACCTGAAAATTATGAGAGCCTAAGTGGGTGTTTTTCTAGCTTAGGCCTGAATAACTCACTGTCTCTTCTTCAGAGTTGTATCTTCTTTGGCAGTAAAAGACTAAAGTTGCATTTATTCTTTCTCCTCCCAATCCTTCAATCAAAGAAGGGTTATTTGGCCCTCTACCCTTAACTCCTTAAGTCCTGGCAAGGAACTCAGAACCCTGAATACAGTATGCAGCACTGAGCAATAGTTCTATTCTGTTTTAATTATTTTTAATATACAGATTTTCCAACAGATTTTCTTTGAAAGAGACATCTACCATAAATTAAATGAATAATCTCACTCAAATAGTATGAAAATTGATACTCTTAACAGTTGCTAATAAGTTAAAGCTTACATAAAATTTTTACTAGTTATAATACAAAACTTAGAGAAATTACCCATCAATTTTTTTCCTTTCATAGTTCCAGGAAAAGTAAATGCCTTACCCAGCATGGCTGGACGATGAAGGTGGTGGGAAGTCAGGTGTAAGGACATAAAGACTGTTGTTTTTTGGCAAGTGTAGTGATTTTAAGACCGTCTGGAATAGAAAAGAAGAGAAAACAAAAATAAATGTTGTATACATTAGTAATTTTTACAATTCTTGAATGCTTTGCAACTTTTAGGTTGGTCTTTCGTCTTTTGGTAATTTTCTAAATATAACAGAAGGGCAGCTAAATCCAAACCATCTTGTTTCCGCTATTTCTACTGCAAATTAATACAAATCTGAGCATTACAGCATAATGAAAACTTTTAGCTCATAAGAGATGCATACAGTTAAGAGCACAAGAGTCATCCATTCTCCACTGAAGTACACTCATAGAGAAAAATTAGTAATTCAGACTTTATACCTAGAGGAAAAAAAAACATAGAAACCCCCTCAAACCAAGGATTTTTAATAACAAGGAGCTGTATGTAGCCTAAGCGGTTATGTGACTTTGATGTAGACTCTAGGTCACTTTATTCAGACTCTAGAAATCTTTTTTGTTAAATCTCACTGTTGAGTCACACCCATATCCAGATTTATTCACTGTCATAAAACTCCTACATTTTAGACTCCCAATCTATTGGTAAGCTCATGCTAACATGCTTTCTCTGACAGCTGTACACATTAGGAAATTCACTTCCACAGCATGCACACAGGGCATGCATTTAATTCACTGAATTTTACTGCACAACCACCTGTACAAAGACCACCCTAGTCATAAGAATAGCTAGAATGACCTAGAAGTCCTTATTTGGGGAAGAAGCCCGAGGGGAGAAGCACTTATGTTTTAGTAGGATTAAAGTAATCTATTCAGTTGAAAATTAGAAGGTGGTAGTTTTTTTTTGTTTTGTTGTTTTGTTTTAAACTGAAGATAAGGCAGGGAATGGGGTTAAAGACTATCAGGGGAGCTTTGTAACTTTAAATTGGATAATCAGAGACTATGCTCATTGAGCAAAGTAACAAGGCAACAAACAAAATTACACAGAGAGAGCACTTCAGACAAAAACAGCCAGCACAAATGTTTAAACAAATAAATAAATCTAATTTTTTAAATTATGACATTACTTCCAGAGCTTTGTGAAAAGGTAAGTTTATCATGAATAATAATTTGGACACTGTATGTTTTTTGTTTTTGTTTTTCGAGACAGGGTTTCTCTGTGTAGCCTTTGCTGTCCTGGAACTCACTCTGTAGACCAGGCTGGCCTCGAACTCAGAAATCCGCCTGCCTCTGCCTCCCAAGTGCTGGAACTAAAGGCGTGTGCCACCACCGCCAGGCTTAATTTTTTAAATTAAAAAAATGGCAGAAATAATGGATTGAAGGCATGAGTTGGAGAATTGTTGGGAGCTAGAATATTAAAAAAAAAAATAATTAAAAGGTGAAACTATTCAGGAAAAAAGGAACTTGAAATGAAGATGAAAGCTTCTGCCATTGTTAATAGAATATTAAATATTCTGCCATTCTTAATAGAATATTAAAAGCATGCAGGGATGAGTGAAGCAAAGTATAGTCAAAGATTTTATTTTTGTCAGGAGATGGTCCAAGGAACTAAGTGGCCAGTATAAGAATAAATTACAAGACATTGACATTGGTAAAAGGGACTAGAGACTGTTCGGCAGTCTGCAGGTAAGTTGCTTGCTGTTCTTGCAAAGAACCAGAGTTTGGTTCCCAGTACCTTGCCAAACGGCTTCTAACCATCTGTAACTCCATCTCCTGGGAGCCAACACCCTCTTTTGGCCTCTGGAGGCAGCTATACCCACAAGTGCATAAACACAAGCAAAAAAAAAAAAAAAAAAAAAAAAAAAAAAAAAAAAAAAAAAAACAAAATAAATCTTTTTTTAAAAAATTATCTAGGTCTTGCTAGAATTTAGAATTAAATAAATAATAATTAAGTCAAAGAGTAATTATGAGCCAGAAGTTAACAATCATAAAGAAACCTTTTGACATAAATTCAAAGCTGAAGAAATTCTGATAGAAAAGACAGATAATGATCTAGAGCTGAAAATGAAGACACATATTTTGCTCTTTATTCCAATTGTATGAGAACTGCCAAAATAAAACTACACTAAGAAGACTACAAAGGAATCAACTTCTTGAGAAAGATGGCTTTCACTCAGAAGACAGAAAAGGAAAAAAGTACATGAAAAGTTTAATGAAAGTGATTTTGCTAATGATGGATTAGTTCCATGGCACATAGCAAAAAGGCTTATAGCACTGTAGGGGAAGGAAAGATAAGACGGGTATAGAGTGTACAGTCTATGAAGATTTAGGAGAGGAGTGATCTGCAAATCTCAAACTCCTTACAATGATTAGCTTAAACAGGTAAAGGGTAGCAAAGTCAATCCTAGCAAGAATCAAAACAAATAATAATGGCAAGGCTGTAAGTGTTAAAAAAGCAAGGAGTGCTTAAGGAATCCTTAAAGAAGGATTCCTTAATTCTGCAGATGGAGAAAAAGACACCTGGAGAAAGGTGATCTTACCCAAGCAGGCCACAGGAAGAACTTTTAACTGCTCCATGAGAGGGCCCATCTTACTAAGTGCAGTCTTGAATAAAAATAAATACCCTAATTATTTACATTAGAATGACATTTCTGTTGTATTCCACTTCTTTTTAATCTCCTTTTTCTTTATGTTATCTACTACACATTCAGTTAACTTCACAATGTATTAACAGTTTGTGGTGCATGGTTTGAAAACAAACACAATACACAATTACCTATAAGATTACAACCTACCAGGACACATAAAAATCTGGAATTTTGTGTTAAATATGGAACACCTTTGTGAAATTGGTGTGTTCTCTCAATAATGTAAGCATGCAAACAAAGTGCATACACATATACACAGGAAATTTATCTTTACCTTTTAATTACCAGAAAAATATTCTTAGCACTCGATGAAGTCATTATTCTACTTTTGTCAATCTACTACCCAATGATTCTCCATCAAATCTTCCCCATCAAAACTTATATGGCATGGCTAAATAAAATGGAACCTTTCTTTAGGCCATTTATTCATACACTTATCCATGAACCTTTATTTGATACCAATATACCAAGAACTCTATATGCACTGGTAATAGAAACAGGCATGACCTCTCTTCTTCTTCTTAAACTGATACGGTGAGAAATCATGGGATGACTGCCAAATGAAAAATGTCTGTTGCACAGGTAGTAAAAAGCTAAAACCCAAAAGACAGGAAGAGTCATTTATGTAAAGATCTAGAGGTAATAATGGTTCCAAAGAATTGGACAGTGTCTGTCAGGGATTGTGTAAAAAGTTCAATCCTAGTAAAAAGATTTTTAAGCCATGGCATTGAAGCTGAGGGTAGAAAATCTCAACGGGCACTTATAAAATTGAGAGATGTATAAACGCTGTATTTCAACAAAAGAGCAATGTTCTTTGATTCATGTTTCTTAAAAGATCATTCTAGTTGCTAAGCAGGGAGTGAACTAGAAGTCGCCATAAAAAAAAGCTAAGAAAACAATAATGATATTATATTAATCTGGGTAGAGATACTAATAGTCTTGATTAGGCGGTTACAATAAAAATACTGAAAAGAATCCTTGGTTAAGAAATATTTTTGAAATATAATCAATGGGTATTACCTAAGTATATTTTGTGATATTTTGTGAGGTGTTGTGAGATAAAGGAAAAGACTTACAACCATTATTTTTTCTTTTACCAGTAGCTACACAAGGCTGACTTTATTGAAGAAAACTGGTAAAACAAACAAACAAACAAAACCAAAAAACATAGGAGAGAATCACCAGTTCTCTTTAAAGCAGGTTTGTCTAAGATGCCATTAAAATATGTGAGAATGGAGTTGGTTATGGTGACTGCACATGCACAATCCCAGCACCTGGGAAGGGGAAACATACTCCATGTGGTAAACTGCCTCATGTTGTCTGAGCTCATCTGGTAGGCTGGCTTGGAAAGCAGGGCTGTCCCCCAGCATTTCAAATCAAGCAGAAATGTCTCAAAATCTCTTTCGAGGTCTGTCAATAGGCTGCCTCCCCACCCCAAACACTGTATTAGGTAGAGAAGATAACAGCAAAACAAACTAAAAGGTAAAAACATTTATCCTTGAAAACAGCTAGAAGGTGAAACATGTCCAGAGTTGTTACTATTTCATCCATGGCATAAGAGTGGCTACCGTGAAAAAGAAAAGCAGGAAGTCCCACTATGGGAAGCTCAGCCATGTTGAAAAAGCTCACCTGTGAGCTAGCTCCAGATACCTGCCCTAAACCTTCTGGTCAATTTTTGCTGGATGTTGCAAGCACAAAATTTGATGATGTATCTCTGACAGCTGCTATTTGTCCTCCTACTTCAAAGTCTCACCTGAGGGGATACTCTGGATGGAGACTCCAGCTGGCTGCCTTAAAGGGATTCCCCAAGTTGATTTCCATTGGATGTTGTGAGTACCCAATCTGATGACACCTTGAGGTCTATGTATCTAAGATTTGTTATTTATTCTTTTACTTTGGCTTCCTACAAATTCTAATACTCATGAAAAACTGAAAATACAGCTATAGTAGAACATTCTCTAGACTGTACAGAACAGAAGTAAAGACAGAAAGATATAGAATCCAAAGATTTAGCTACTCAATGAGTTTAAGACCAGCCTGGGCTATATAAAATCTTGTCTCAAATAACCAAAAAGCAGAGAAGAAAGGAGAAAAGTGAAAGAAAGAAAGAAGAGAAAGGGGAAGAAAAAGATGTGCAAATAGAAGAGTTAATTGTCAACTTAGAAATGTAAATTCATTGAGGTGTGGAATGAAAATATAAATTTGGAAGCAATCAAAAAATTGATAGCATGAAAATCACAGAAATCCTACATAAAAAAATATGTAAGTACTGTAACTAAAAGACTGCCCAATTAAAAAGAATAATAGCATAAGAACATTTTCAAAATGACTACCTTTTAATTAGCAATCTACTGAAAATGGATGTAATATTACTAGATTACCACAGGTTTCTCAATTTAAAAAAATGTAAATGATTTCATTCTTGCTGTTTATTTCTATCAAGGTTGTTGAATTACTCATTCACACCTTTTAGAACCCTGTTTTTCAGAATAGACAAAAGCTAGGAGTGAAGATCAGTTAATAAGCAGGTTTGTAAGCTGCCCTTGATATGTACATATCCCTTGATTTCAACCTGAGGACTACATAGCACCAAAAAGCAACAAACTAAGGACATAGGCCAAACCAAGCTGCTTTGGTATGGTATGGGAGTTAAAATAGCTCTTACATTTTTAAATGACTGGGGAGGAATCAAAAGACTATTTCATGACATAAAATTTTATAATGTTAAAATTCTGTGTCCATAAGTAAAGTTAGACTGAAAAAGAATTGTTTGGTTTTCACAAATTGTCAGGAGTGTTCTTGCTCTTCAGGAAAAGAGCAGAATAGTTGTATCAGAGTTTGGATAAATATTTACTCCCTGACTATATAGAAGAGGCTTGCTGACTCCTAATGTAGCATATCATTAACTGTATCAAAACTTTAAAGTTCTTGCCTAGAATCTGAAATTCTAGTTTCTCCATGAAATATAATACCACCTATCAATGTGTGTGTGTATATATATACATACATATGTGTATATGTATATACATGATTTATAAGCATAACTTACCACAAATCATTTATAAAATAATAAACCAAAACATTTTATTTATACCTGGCATAGATATATACTCAGTAATTGTTTAAGAAGATTCATAATTATTTCTACCTTAAGCATAATAAAACTTTAGCACTAACTCATTTCTTTCTTTCAATTCCTGCTCTCTCTTAAGAAAAAAAAGTGAAATACTTTATACATGAGGCTGAGTTAAAGGAGTCCATAACAATAGCCATTATTAGTGGAAAAATATGGTACATTCTGTAAATTCTCAAGATATTAACTCAGTTCATGTACCTGCCACTAACCAAGGAA
Source organism: Mastomys coucha (assembly GCF_008632895.1). Lineage (NCBI taxonomy): Eukaryota > Metazoa > Chordata > Mammalia > Rodentia > Muridae > Mastomys > Mastomys coucha. The sequence continues at coordinate 69,101,178 of NW_022196900.1, read as the reverse complement.
ATGAAGAAATATTCTTACCATTTAAATTTTCCAAGTTTTAAAAGTTTCCTATTATCTTTGTTCCATATGCAATACTTGGCATAAATATACATAGTGTGTGTGGCTTCTTTTTTTTTTTTTTGGTTTTTCGAGACAGGGTTTCTCTGTGTAGCCCTGGCTGTCCTGGAACTCACTCTGTAGACCAGGCTGACCTTGAACTCAGAAATCCACCTGCCTCTGCCTCCCAAGTGCTGGGATTAAAGGCGAGCACCACCACCGCCCAGCTGTGTGTGTGACTTCTTTCAGGTCAGTAAGTAATCGGTCAGTAAATTATTATTCCAGGGCACTCACTGATAACACTAAGGTTTGAGAAAAGGTAAATGCTCTCAAAAAGGTACCAACCTCCTAAAAAAAGAGAATACTTAAAAATAGGAAAAACGTGCCACATAGTGTTTTTATTTGCATGCATAAACTCATTTAAAATCATTACTGGCTGAAACAAAATTATTTAACTTGAAAAATATTATTTGGGAATTAAGCTAAATTGCTACTACCAAATTTACTTCTGACATATATAAATTATCCAAAAGTAATTTTTCAGGATAAAGATAGTAGTGCTTGCCAAATCCCAGCATTCGGGGGGCAGGAGGTGAATAAAAGCAGGAGGATCAGGAGTTCAAAGCCATCCTTAGCTACAAAGAAGTTCAAGTCAGCGTGTGCAACGTTGAGACCCTGTCTCATAAAACAAGCAAGCACACAAAGCTAAAAAAATAACATTTAACCATCGGTTAACCATATAACTTAATTTTCTTTTGTTTCTAGTCAATTAAGAAACTCACACTGTCTTCCACATCTCCAGTCTTCCAACCTTTTAACAGCATTTTAGGCACAGGTATCTGAAGTTCATTTTCTAGAATCTGTTTTATCTCTCCTGTACAAATAAGAAGAGAACAAATGTAACTATTAAGGCAACAACAATAATTAACTATATCAGGGCATTAATATCTGGTATACAATATAGACTCAATGACAATTGACTAATAAATAATTGCTTAAAAATTAAGTACTTCAAATTTAATTTTTTTCTTATCAAACAAAATGCTGTTCCATTGAAAAACTTGGGCTACAAAATGACAATAAATATTTCACAATTTATTAAATAGCTAATTACAAACTTCATGTTCAAAAAAGCATGGCTTTCTAAAATATATATATATATATCAGTGGTTAAGAATAGAACAGAAAATAAACTAACAAGCAATATTGTTAGGAACCTAAATAAAGCTATATTGTGTGACATAGAATAATGTAATGCTTACAAGATACAAGGCAGCTCTGATATAAAGCCAAGGCAGGTTCTGATATGTTAATGAACCAGCCCTAAGCTATAAACCCTGGTAGCCTGAATAATACAAAAGATGGCACTGCCTTGCTCCCAACACAGCATGTAACAAATGTAACTATTAAGGCAACAACAATAATTAACTATATCAGGGCATTAATATCTGGTATACAATATAGACTCAATGACAATTGACTAATAAATAATTGCTTAAAAATTAAGTACTTCAAATTTAATTTTTTTCTTATCAAACAAGCCTCTGTGCTGATTCCTACAAGCAAGGGGATTTTGAGGTTGGACACTGTGTGACTCTGGCTCAGCTTCCTAGACCATTGCTGGATTCATACATTCCTGTCTGTCAGCACTAGATGCTGGCCAAGGCTTTCAAGGACCTTCTGGAACTACCAACAGAGTCATCTTCTGGGCCTGCCACAGCTGAAGTAATTCATAACTGGTCTTAAGCTCTCAAACTCCCTCCTTAAGCAACCTTACCCAGAGAGGATTCCCCAGTGGTAGGCTACAGCATTTCCTGTCCATCCCATTTCCCTCAGTGAGATGTCTGTTTACATGAGACTATCTTAATCTTTATAGTATCAAGGCATTGTAAGGAATGTTTCAGTAAATAAACAGAGTATATTCAAATGGCAAATCTCATGTGAACATTCTGATTTCCAAGCCCCTTAGGGCCCACCAGATACCTAAACCTATCATGTGCTCAGCACATGACAGGAGTGGTACATACATTACAAAATGTAAGGTACCTCAGTATAAGGGAAATACATTTTGCAAGAAAATTGATTAAGAGTTTGTTTGGAAGAAATACAGTCACTTGCTTGTTGTTACTTCAGCATCTATAAAATAGATAGCTCTGCCTAACTCATCTATCCATGGGGTATAAGGATGAAACAAGATGCCATACTTTAAAATAACTGAAAAAACTAAAGACAATATATGATCTAGAAGACAAATTAAACTGTGGTGAAACATCGCAGAGTTCCAGAAGAGGGAGAAGGGGAAACTAGTGAAGTAGCTAAAGGCTTTATTGGGCAGACAAAACTTAAAAGGTAGCAGTAAGTGGACCTGAAACCAGTCAAAGGCACAGCTGGACTACACAGGAAATTCAAATCAAAACAGTCAAGAACATCATTTAGTGAAGACAAAAAAAACCCAAAAGGTTAAAATAAAATTAAAAGACAAAAGACTGAAGAGGCACAACAAGGAAGTACAATTTTCTCATTGGTTCACAAATACTTTTGTAGAAATCAAGTCTATCTACAAATGTATGGGTAAGTTTCAGGCACTCCATTGTTATAACCTGATCATTCAGGATGTGTAAATCTGTCTTATATCTATCCATCTGACTATGATAACTTGCTGTTAATCTATAATTTTTAAAATGACACATAATCCCATTGTTTTTATTTTAAATAAATTGTAAAGATTAAATGTTAAAACCAGGAAAACAAACCAATGAGGAGAAAATGAAATGAGAGAAAAAAATTTATATTGCAAACAGCTACTTAAATCAGCAACAACACAACAGACTCCTTCATGGCCTCAAGGACTTCTTTTTACTTTCTTTGAGAAAAGTCTAGGTCAGTAAGATGGCTCTATTAGTTAATGGTATGTGCTGTCAAGACTGAAGAACTGAATTTGATACCAGCTATCAATATGGCAAAAAGAGAGACATGTCTCTCTAAAGTTATCATCTGACCATTACATACATGCCATGGCATGTTCACGCCACACACACAAAACAATAAAATGCAATTTTAAAACTTTAAGCCATTTTGCACATTCTAGGTAGTGACTAGTCATCGGGAGGATAGGGGGAATTATGGTTCAAAACTGCACTTGTAGAAGCACAAATCAATTTAACTTTTAATATTATCACCACTGAAAAACCTTCTGTTTGTGCAAACAGTAGAAAAGTGAGTCATATTTGTTACCCAACCACATATAAACATGGTCGTTCATAGATAAAAGTGCTAGCTATAGAGCTGTACTTGTCTGAGCACATGCGTTTGCAAGGCTGCCCAGTGCTTTACTCTTTAAAGTTATCTCCAGCAGGCACTTCTTTTTTATTCTTGAAAACATGCAGGCTTCCTGACTTAAAAGAAGACCTTAGGAAGAGAGAGGGGAGGAAAAAAAAAAAGTTATTTTATTTTTAGATAGTTTCTTTCTTTTTTTTTCTTTTTTTTTTTTTTTTTTTTTTTTTTTTCTTTTTTGAGACAGGGTTTCTCTGTATAGCCCTGGCAGTCCTGGAACTCACTCTGTAGACCAGACTGGCCTCGAACTCAGAAATCCACCTGCTTCTGCCTCCCAAGTGCTGGGATTAAAGGCATGCACCACTGCCCTGTGATATTTTCTTTATTTACATTTCAAATGCTATTTCCTTTCCCGGTTTACCCTCCCCAGGGGCGGGGGGAACTGTTCTTCCCTCCTCTCCTTGCTCACCAACCCACCCTCTGCCATTTCCTGGCCATGGCATGCATACCCCTACACTGGGGCATAGAACCTTCACAGGACCAAGGGCCTCTCCTCCTATTGATGACCAATTAGGCCATCTTCAGCCACATATGCAGCTAGATCAATGAGTCCCACCATGTGTACTCTTTGGTTGATGGTTTAGTCCCTGGGAGCTCTGAGGATACTAGTTAATTCGTATTATTCTTCATCCTACGGGGCTACAAACCCTTCAGCTCCTTGGGTCCTTTCTCTAGCTCCTTCATTGGGGACCCTGTACACAGGGTCCAATAAATGGCTGTGAGCCTCTACTTCTGTATTAGTCGGGCACTGTCAGATTCTCTCAGGAGACAGTTATATCAGGCTCCTGTCAGGCAGCACTTGCCACCATCCACAATAGTGTCTGGATTTGATAACTGAATACGGGAACGATCCCCAGGTGGAGCAGTCTCTGGATTGTCCTTCCTTCAGTCTCTGCTCCATAGTTTATCTCTGCAACTCCTTCCATGGGTATTTTGTTCCCCCTTCTAAGAAGGATCCAAGTATCCACACTTTGGTCTTCCTTACTCTTTGAGTTTCTTCTGGTTTGTGGATTGTATTTTTGGTATTCCCAGCTTCTGGGCTAATATCCACTTATCAGAGGGTGCATACCATGTGTGTTCTTTTGTGATTGGGTTACCTCACTCAGGATAATATCCTCCAGATCCATCTATTTCCCTAAGAACTTCATAAATTCATTGTTTTTAATAGCTGAGTAGTATCCTCTGTTGAGGGACATCTGGGTTGTTTCCAGTTTCTGGCTATTATAAATAAGGCTGCTATGAACATAGTGGAGCATGTGTCCATATAACATGTTGGAGCATCTTCTGGATATATGCTCAGGAGTGGTATACCTGGGTCCTCTGGTAGTACTGTGTCCAATTTCCTGAGGAACTGCCAAACTGATTTCCAGAGTGGTTGTACCAGCTTCCAATTCCACCAGCAATGAAGGAGTGTTCTTCTTTCTCCACAACCTCTCCAGCATCTGCTGTCACCTGAGTTTTTGATCTTAGCCGTTCTAACTGGTATGAGGTGAAATCTCAGGGTTGTTTTAATTTGCACTTCCCTGATGACTAAAGATGTTGGACATTTATTTAGGTGCTTCTCAGCCATTCAGTATTCATCAGTTGAAAATTAACTCAAGCAAAGCAGTGGCCTTCCTCTACACAAAGGATAAACAGGCTGAGAAAGAAATTAGGGAAACACCCTTTACAATAGTCACAAATAATATAAAATACTTTGGTGTGACTCTAACTAAGCAAGTAAAAGATCTGTATGACAAGAACGTCAAGTTTCTGAAGAAGAACATCGAAGAAGTTCTCAGAAGATGGAAAGATCTTCCATGCTCATGGATTGGCAGGATTAATATAGCAAAAATGGCCATCTTGCCGAAAGCAATCTACAGATCAATGCAATCCCCATCAAAATTCCAACTCAATTCTTCACAGATTTGGAAAGAGCAATCTGCAAATTCATATGGAATAACAAAAAACCTAGGATAGCGAAAACTATTCTCAACAATAAAAGAACCACGGGTGGAACCATCCCTGACCTTAAGCTTTACTACAGAACAACTGTGATGATAACTACATGGTATTGGAACAGTGGCAGGCAGGTGGATCAATGGAATAGAATTGAAGACCCAGAAATGAACCCACATACCTATGGTCACTTGATCTTTGACCAAGGAGCTAAAACCATCCAGTGGAAAAAAGACAGCATTTTCAATAGATGGTGCTGGCTCAATTGGCGGTTAACATGTAGAAAAATGCAAATCGACCCATTCTTATCTCCTTGTACAAAGCTCAAGTCAAAGCTTAAGTGTATACATCCACATAAAACCAGATATACTGAAACTAATAGAAAAGAAAGGAGGGAAGAGCCTCAAGCACATGAACATGTTCCAGGACAGCCAAAGCTATACAGAGAAACTCTGCCTCAAAAAACCAAAAAGACACACACAAAGTAAAAAGAAAGGAAAGAAAAGAAAAAAACAAGTATTTTCTTTTCTTATAATATCTCTCTGGTCTAACTATCAAGACAATATTGGTCTCATGAAATAATTATAAAAATGTCCTGAACAGAACACCAATAGCTTATGCTCTAAGATCAAGAATTGACAAATAGGACCTCATAAAATTGCAAAGCTTCTGTTAGGCAAAGGACACTGTCAATAGGACAAAACGGCAACCAAGAGATTGGGAAAAGATCTTTACCAATCCTACATCTGATAGAGGGCTAATATCCAATATATACAAAGAACTCAAAAGTTAGACTCCAGAGAACCAAATAACTCTATTTTAAAAATGGGTTACAGAGCTAAACAAAAAAACAAACAAACAAAAAAAAAAATTCACAGAAAGCCTGGATAAGACCAAAAATAAAACTAAACACTTTTGTTCCACATGCATAGCAGAACAGAAAATAAAGCCAATACACCATCTTTTTCCTCTCCCCTGCTTTTTTTAGTCTCTAAACAATCTGTTGAATTCACACTATTCTCCCTTTTCTTATGAGACCAGCTTTGTTGGTATCCATGTAGGAGAACATGTTATTTTTATCTTTCTTCATTTTACTTAATGTAATGCCCTATATTTGCATCTACTTACCACAGATACCAGGATTTCATTTCTTTTTACTGAATATTTTCCTTGTTTATATAACAATAACATATGTTCTTGTCCTGACATTTTTAAAAACCTAAAAATAAAATAATTTAAATTACAACTTTTAAGAAATGTTTTCTTCTGGGCTGTGTTGGTACATGCCTTGCATCCCAGCACTTGAGAGGCAGTGACAGGTAGATCTCTGAGTTTGAAGCCAGCCTAGTCTACAGAATGAGGTCCAGGACAGCCAAGGCTACACAGAGAAATTTTGTCTCAAACACACACACACACACACACACACACACACACAAAGTAAAAATAAACAAAGAGAAAAAAAGTATTTTCTTTTCTTATAATATCTCTCTGGTCTAACTATCAAGACAATATTGGTCTCATGAAATAATTATAAAAATGTTTCACCTTTCCCTATTTGAGAAGGACTGAACGTATTCTTCTTAAATGTTAGACAGATTCACTCATGAAGTCGTCTACACTTGAGGCTTTCTTGGTAGGAAGGTATGGACTTTCAGTTCAATTTATAGATTCGATATCCACATTAAACATTTATACATATGATTATAGCGAATACACACTTACACACAAGTCTTACAGTCAATGTTATATCTTCAGGTTTCCTTTCCAACATGAATAATCTATGTTTTCACTATTCTTCTTGTTCATTCTAGCAAGAAGATTACTGATTTTTATTAACCTCAAAATAAAACCTTTAAGTTTTGTTCCTTTCCTCTATGACTTATAGATATGACTTCAGCTCTTATACATAGTGTTTTCTATCTGTATATAGTATGGCTTAACAGTTTTGTGACATATAAAATGCATGAGCATACACATTTGCACATTCACATGCAGAAGCCAGGGAAGACAACAACTGTATTCCTCTCTGACTCTCTGCCTTACTTCATTAAAATCAGTTCTCTTACTGAACCAGAAACTCACTGTTTCAGTTAGGCAAGCAGGCCAGAGTGCTCTCAGGATCTGCCTGTCTCCACTTCCAAATGCCAGGGTTACAGTACATGCACCTATGCTCGGGCTTTTGACATGGCTGCTGAAGATTCACTCAAGCTCAATCTTCACGTAGCCAGCCCCCTGAATCCTGAGTAAAATTTTAATGGCAGATCTTCTGTCAGGTGCATAATTTTTCCCTTAATTTTTAATATTTTTAATTGTTATCCTCATTAATGTTTTGCTTTCTTTTACACTGTTAAGCATCTTCATTAGATTTCTTTTTAAATACAGATTTTCTACTTCTAATATCTCTAATATTTAAAGACATACTTTTATATTCTGTCATTTCTTTGCGTTATAAGTCACATTTATACCTTCTAATAGCATCTAATAGTATGTGAATGAATGACACATGTGCAGACTTACTTTCATTTAATAACTGTCTGGATATAGTAGTTAATCTTATAGAAGTTCATTAGGACAGGCATCTACTTTTTGTGTGCATCAGACTGATCTTTAAAATGGATTTACATGTTCTCCTCAGAAGGACCCAGAACAGTGGTTCTCAAAAGAGTAACGGACAGGTTCCTCTGGCTCCTTGAAACTGATGGTATAACAGTAATGCTTTATAAACTACAGGTGCCTTATCATAAACACAGTACTGACTGGATGAGTGAATACTATATTCCTTAGCACTAAGCTTTGCATTGTTTAAAAAGCCAGCTTCACTTCAACATGTGCTTCATTATGAAAACCAGAAGTGTGGTTATAGAAATCACTTCCAGTGTCCAGCTCCTTTCTGCTATTATACTGGTATGAGATTCATCTTCACACTGCCTGCTGCATTAGTATGTTCTCCTTGGTTGCTCCATACACAGATATACCATAGCTGCCTCTGTTTGTTGGAAAGACAGTTGAGGTGTTTCTATTTTGGGACTCTTACAAATAGATACTATGAACTTCTATCTGCAAGTTTTTGCATGTGCATGTTTTCATCTCATTAGTAAATACCTAGGAATAAAAGTGTTTAGTAATATAGTAAGTCTACATTTAAATTTATAAGAGTATTTGATTACTTCAGAAGTGTTTTGTCATTTTACACTCTTGTCAATAATGAGTAAGTTCTCCATTGCTGTGCACTCTTGCAAATCTTGGTATTTTACTCATCGTAATTTGTATATAAATGCATCTCATTGTATATTAGTTTATATTTTCCCAGTGACTAATGACTTTGAACATACTGTCACATTATTATATCCTGCCTGTCCTCTCCTTAAAAGGTCTACTTGATTCCATGCCTATTTGACAGTAGCTTGTCCTACAAAGTTTGAATTTTGAGAGCTCTCATGTGCTCTGGACAAAGTTCTCTAGAAGGTATATGTTTTGCTAGTATTTTCTTACAATATTTAGCTTCTCTTTATTTTCTTTAAAATGTTTTTCAAATAGTATATAATTTTGAAACTCTTTGCTCATGTTAAGTGTTACTCTTCATCAGACATAAACTATTGTCAGGCCTTCATCTGTGCTCTTCCTCTGTATATACAATGTACTTTCATCCACTCTGTCCATACAACATACTGGCTCAGATGTCACAGCCTGATCCTCTCTAGAATCTCATATGGCCACTTCCACAACCCTGCACATGTCCCTTCCAGTTTTTTTTTTAAACTAAAACTGAATTGACCTCTTTTCAACAACCTCACATAACTATAAGAAAAATTATTTCAAATATGTCTTCTAGAATCAAAGACTGGATTCCTGACTTGGGAAGGCTGTAAACATCAATTTACTCACTGTGACGAGGATAAGAATGTTCCTTACTGCACTGTAGTAAACATCAGTGTAACTACATAAACGCTGTAGCACAGCAACTGGTGTCAGCAGATTGTGTGTGTGCAAGTTATGAATGAGTGAATGAATAACAACTTCTATTTCCAGCCTTCTAACTCAGCACAAATCATGAAAGCCATCTACATATGGGCTGCCTTATTTGCACACATCTTTATAAGTTAGTGCATTATTACATATAAACTGATCAACAAACAATTGTGATGAAATGGCATTGTCTGATTACATGAAAAACTTTTATAACTAACTTTCAGTAACTGTTAAATGTGGATCTCCTAATTTATTAACAGCTGAATATGAGACTCTAGGAAAGGAAAATTACTATTATACTATTATTATATTTTGCTATTATTTTTACTATTATATTACTATTATAGTCACTACTGTGTGTATTTCCTCCTTTAATAGAAAAAAATAATTGTTGTGGAAGAAAACAGACAAAAAATAACAAAAGAAAAGGCTTGAGGCTCAGCAATTCAAGGCAGAGGGATGCAGAGCTCTGAGTTGGAGAGCAGTTTGGTCTACAGAACAAGACAGCCAAGGCTACAACAAAGAAATGCTGTCTGAAAAAAAATATTGAAAGGAAGAAAGAAAGAAAGAAAGAAAGAAAGAAAGAAAGAAAGAAAGAAAGAAAGAAAGAAAGAACGAATGAAAGGAAGGAAGGACAGACGGAAGAAGAGAAGGAAGGAAGAAGGGAGGGAAGAAAGAGGGGGGAAGGAAGGAGGCAGGCTTGAAAAGACAGAATAAAATGAAGATATTAAATGTCTATTCTAATTGTTATATTGCGTGAAAGATAGTAAGTGCAGCAATGATGGATAAAGCTGAAAGAACAGTATTAAAGAAAAATGTAAAGTCTTTTAACAAAACAGCAATCAAACGGAGCACAGAGGGAAGCCGGGATGAAGAAAGAGGAAGATACTTATTTCTTCATATATTTCCCTATTTAAAATAAACACAGTATTTTAAAATGTAAATCTAGGTAGAGAAATATCTCATTTGAGAAAATACCCAAAGAAGTTGCAATCAGTCTAATGATAGATGTTTATACATCCATGTTCACTGTAGCAAAGAAATGAAAATAACCTAAATGCCAATCAACAGATGAATGAGTATTGTTTAATGTGGTATATGTATGTATACAATGGAATACTATTCATCCTTAAACAAGAACAAAACTCTGTCATTAGCAATAAGAATGAATATGGAAGGTATTATGCTAAATTAAGTAAGCCAGACACAAAAATGACTATTATGTATAACTAGGCTATATGTGAAATCTAAGAGAGAAAACATATAGAAATACCATCTATATAGAAACAGACAGTAGACCTAGAATGCTACAGTATAGGAGAAAATTAAGGTTGAAGAAACAGCTGGCAAGAAAAGGGAAAGTGTCAGCCAAAGAAACAAAGTTTCAATCAGGTGGGAAGAATAACTCCAAATAGTCTATTGAACACTATAGTGAATATTGCTAAAATATATTTAACATTACAAAATAGCTCTTAAAGTGAATTTAAAATTCTCATACAACAAATCAATGATAAGTACATAAGATCGATGTTAATTAACCTGATTTGTTCATTCTACAATGTATATATGAACAAAAGTATCACATTATACTCCATGCCCAGATATATGTATTTGTATGTATATATAAAAAAAGTTAAGTCAAGATCACAAAACTAAAGATATATTTCAATTATGTATATAAAAAGCTAATCATTTTAAGATCACAGTTCAATTTATATTCAGTGTGCTGCAAACTCAGGATTAAAAATTACTCTACACTTACGTGGTTCATAATATCTGATAAAAAGTTAATAATTTCTATATAGATAAACCAATAGTAACAAATGTTCACTGTCTATGCTCAACAGTAAAATCTGTATCGATCTACCCTATATACTCACCAGTCATTTTACCCTCACAGTATCTCTCCAAGGCAAATAAGACAATCACACTTCCTATTTTTGCAATTACTGGTAACAACAAAAACCTCCTCAGAAAAAATTAACTGGCGCTTATTATTCAAAAGACATATTTGAGGCTCTGAAGTGGTTAGGTCACACAGCTAATCTGGAGTCAAAATAAAAATGAAGTTCAGAGATTCTGGACAAAACTGGTTTTAAAAAACATAAACTTCAGGGTGAAATTGCATGTGACAAATGCTTTCTTTAAATGTTTGTATTTTCAAGCTCATCCTTTAAACTAAAATGATATGAATATAATAAACATGGCTTGTTAAAAGTAGATTAAAAGCATGTGGACAGGAGAAACAAATGGCTCAACATGCTAAATGGATCTAGAAAACTCAGGTTTGTTCACAGTGCTGACAGAAAAACTTTATTAAACAAATAACTGGCATAACATTTGTTGCTAGATCCTAGACACACCCTAATACATAAAAATCCATGAATATCATATTATTTTATACATGAAGTACTTTATAAAAAGGACAAGTCTTTTAAAATGATTTTAAATTATTCAAAATTAGAAAATAAAACTCAGAAGGTTTTAGGAATGAAACTAAAGAGATAAACCAGTAACCAATGCAGCTACCACTAGGTGTCACTCTGGTATAACTTTCTTGACTGAATTTAACCTTACTTTTTTCATCTTGTTCCATCTACCAGTTAAAAAAACAACAAAAACAAAACAACAAAAAAGCATTATCTTATTGAGCATCATTTTTCTACAAAGAAATTAACATTTATTCAATTCCTGAAAACAGTAAGACAGTCTATAACAATTATATTGCAAGTAAGAAAATTTAGTATGTCTATTTTAAAATGTCCTATTACGGGTAGCTAATGTATATAAACATACATATACCCCTACCTTCTTTTCTTGCAGCCACTGGTTCCCTAAATAGATATGACTGTGTCAAATACTATGACTATAGAAAGAATTTTAAAATAAGACCTGGTCTTCTAAGATTGAAAAGTAAGTATTCATAAGGAAAACCTTAAATACAAAGAATTGATATTTAAGATGCCCCAGTGTAGGGGAATGCCAGGGCCAGGAAGCAGGAGAGGCTGGGCTGGTGAGCAGGGGGAGGGGGAAGAGAATAGGGGGCTTTTGGAGGGGAAGCCAGGAAAAGGGAGAATATTTGAAATTTAAATAAAGAAACTTATCTTTTAAAAAAAAGATTCATTTTTAAAGTATTCAAAATTACTACATCCTTGGAGGTTAAGAACTCTGTCACAGGAGAAAACTGTATACGAGATCTTGAAGCCTAACCAGGAGGTTTCCACAAAAGTAAAGCTAATATACAATGTGAGAGACAGGGAGTAACTTAAATATACACTAGGGATTTGTATGTTGGAAAAAGTACACCAGTCTCACAGAAAATATAAATAAATACATGTAAATTACATAAAGAAATCACCCTACTTACACATCAAAGAAATCAATTCCTGAACTGGAAAGGAGTTAAAAACAGAAGAGATTCGAACAATAAGTGACACAACTCTTTGAATTTAGGAAATCAAACCCAGCAAAAGAGAAACATTCTACCAAGTCCCAAATATTATCTACTAGCATGCCTTACATATTTGTACCAAAAGTAAGTAAGAAGAAGAAGGCTCACAATACAAGTCCTGACTGGCATCCATTTCATTGTGAGAGAATAATTGCAATCCAGAACAAATATAACTAGACTGTGAAGAAATGTATGAGTAATGCCTATCATGTAGTAATATTTGTCCTATATATATCAAATTATGAATTATAGTAGGTGACTGTAACAATAATAATTAAAGAAATAGAGGTCATGAACTAAAGAGAGCAGAAAGAACATGAGCAAAGTTAAAGAGGGTAAAAATGACATAAGCAAACTACTCATGTAGGAAATTCTCACAAAAATATCAAGAAGCAAAGCTTTTAAGGGATAATTTAGGCAACAAGGGTTCTACTTCTGTGAAAGAGATTATTATTAAAGTGCTTAACAAAGAAAGTCCATCCCTTTTGCTCTTCCAGCCTTCTGTCATATAAAGCCATGGTACTTAATCCTCTCCAGGGAATATAGCATCAATTCTATCCTAGAAGCAGATAGAAGGTATCACCAAACTGTACTTAAGTGCCTTAATCTTAAAAGACTTCCCTGCAGAAATATAAGAAAATTAATTTTAATGTTTAATAAAATTACTCATGCTTATGTAGTCTTTTGTAGCAGCACAAAACAGATACAACAGTATGAAACAGTAGGAACAGTATGAGTATGCTTTAGTTGAAGAGTTGGTAATCAGTGAACTCAAATTAAATTACAGTATTTTTTGAAGCTCCTAGGTGTTTAGTGAATATGGCTCAGTGGTCAAGTGCTTGTCAAGTATGTGCAGTACCTTAGAGTAAATACTTTGTATTGACAAAAGCATACAAAAATAACAACAACAAGGGAAGAAGTTAAAAGAGTACACCAAAATTTACCCTTGAACTTCTTACTATCACAATGCATACTCAAACTAAGAACACAATAACCTGTATCTGAAAGTATCCAGTTCAATGTGTTTCTTTCCCTTCTTGTTGATAGTCAACTCCAAGGAAAAGAATTATGTAAGCTTGGAATCTGCATAAAGAATTATTCACTTGTGAAGGCTTTATGAGAGTAATTCTTACCAACAGTACAGCTGTCTTCAAGTACCACATCAACATTTCTGTCTCTGTATTCAACTCTGAAGTCTAGCATTCGAGGCTGCCTTTCAACAATCTGCCTGGATGGCAATACAGGTCGAAATGCTGAAGAAGAGGGAGTTGGAGCTGGAGCAGGATGACTTGCTGGATCAAATGTGGGTCCCGGCATGGTCTCACCTCCAAAGTCACTAAAATGTTGATAGAAAGAAAATATTATCTCTACTTCATTACACATCATCATCAAGAATCATATCCATTGCCTTGCATGTTATTCCTATCAATCTGAGACACCTGTGGTAAAGCCAAGTTCTCTTTCTTTTAACAAATCTTTAATAATGACTAATGCCACATTACTTTCCCTGTCATCCTCACTTTTCAGGTCTAACAAATACAATTATATCATTTACAATTAGATTTTTACCTTATGCTACCATATTAGTCAAATGTCAAAATGAGAATTAAAAAGTGTCTTAGGCTGGTGAGATGGCTTAGTAGGTACGGGCTCTTGCTAGGAGACCTAATGACCTGAGTTCCATCCCAAGAACACAGATAACAGAAGGAGAGAACTAACTCCTCTAAGTTGCCCTCTGGACACGGACACACACACACACACAAACACACACATACACACACACACACACTTACTTTTGAAAACTCTAAGTGTACTTTCCAGTCATTCTCAATGACTCAGTATTTGATATTTGACCTGCTACTTCTATCACAAACACTATTTTGAAACTCTTCTCTTTAACTCACTCCTGGTTTAAAAAAGAGTTTTGTTAAGAAAATAAACAAGCTATCAATGAAGATTTTACTTACTACTAAATCTACAATCTAACCCACATATGTGTTTCCTCTCTCTCCCTCTCTCCCTCTCTCCCTCTCTCCCTCTCTCCCTCTCTCTCTCCTTCCCTCCCTCCCTCCCTCTCTCCCTCCCTCCCTCCCTCCCTCCCTCCCTCCCTCTCTCTCTCTCTCTCTCCCTCTCTCTCTCTCTCACAAGGACAGACAAACACACACACAAAATAGGGGAGATATCTTTTCCCTATGTGTACAAAATCTACCCAGTTTAATCTAGAGCTTAGCCCCCACACACTCCTTTATAATGTCTTTGACACTTTGGTATACAATCTCACTATGTTCAATCTTTGCTTTGTTAACAAAACCTAAGCAACTAAAATGATTAGGTGGATGAGTAACTCTTATAGAGATAATGACAACAACTGTGATGTATAAGATCTCCTTCTAACTAATGCAGTTACAGAGGAAATGGCAAGCCCAGTTACTAGTGTTCAACTGAGGTCATGAAAGTACAAAGTTCTGAGTATGGCCTTTTAGAAGTTTATTTCTTCTACTAACAGGTGAAGATTCTGATTCTCTTGCTGAGAATGGGTTCAATTGATCTGGGAGACTGCAAATTTACAGTGAAGTTGAACATACACACTTTCTAAGTCTCTTGTGAAAGTTACAGTACTATTTTAGAAGGAATGAGATCCCAAATAGTAGAATAAAAGATACCAGGGTGAAAGAACCTTAAACTCTGAAATCTCTGAGCCTTTTATGCTTATACTCCCACAACTAAGAAGACCAAATAACTTCTGACTGCTTGGAAATTCTTATGTTTTCTTCCTTGGGGTAGTTATCTTGAAAAGAAAGTCCTGTTTCCAACACATACCCTTAACATTCCCTGTTGCCTCTAAAATCAGATCTACATACACATTCTAAAGAGTTTTAATTGAGAGGTTCTTTATACCCACATCAACTGTACCTTTGAAAATCACCAGTAAAATCCTAGAGATGGAAATATTAACAACAATATGGTTAACCCAAATTGTTTTCATAAGAAAAATATAATTTGAGCAACCGTGAGTACTTCTAAGAGTCTGCTCACAGATTGGAAAACAAAAACCATTCTCACAACAAGCAGAGGGAGGGAGGGACCAGGTGGTAGAGGGGACAGGGAGGAGAAAAGAGGAACATGATCAGGTATGGGGGGGTGGAAGTCAGGGGTGGAATCAGGATTGAAGCCCTGAGTGCCAGCAGAATGAATGGAAACAGGCAACCTCGGGAGGTAGAAGGTGGGGGGACCCTCTAGAATGTCCTGGCAGGTAAGACCTGGGAGGTGAGAGACTCTCAGGACTCAAAGGGAGTGACCTTGAGTGAAGTGCTCTAGAATGGGGAAATAGAACTTATAGAGTCTCCAATGGAGGGACAGGACATCAAGTGGAGGAATGGGGTTGCCATTCCAGAGTCAAAAGCTCTGACCCAGAATGGTCCCGGTCTGAAAGAACTGCAGGGACAAAAATGGAGAATAGCCTGAGAGAAAGAAGGTCCAGTGACGGGCCCAAATTGGGATCCAGCTCTAGGGGAAGCCCAAGGCCTGACACTATTACTGATTCTATAGTGTGCTTGCAGACAGGAGCCTAGCATGGCTGCCCTTAGAGAGAACCAACAAACAGCTAAAAGAGTCAGATGCAGATACTTACACCCAACAAATGGACAGAAGCCAGGGACTCCTGTGGTTGAATTGGGGAAAGGCTGCAAGAAGTTGTGGAGGAGGGTGACCCCATAGAAAGACCAGCAGTCTCAACTAATCTGAACTCCCAAGATCTCTCAGACACTGACTACCAACCAGGCAGTATACACACTAGCTGATCTGAGGCCCCCAACACATATACAGCAGAGGACTATCTGGTCTGGCCTCAGTGAGAGATGTGCATAACCATAGAGAGATTTGAGGCCCCAGGGAGTGGCCAAGCCCTGGTGGGATGGAAGGGGTTGGGACATTCTCTTGGAGAAGGTAGAGGAGGAATGGGATGGGGAACTGTCAGAGGGTGGACAAGGAGGGGAATAACTGGACTGTAAAAAAAGTATGTTACAGTTTATGTATATACATAACTGTAGAGATAACTCTGAGCTTTCTTTTTTTTTCCTCTGAAGTCCCCATCCTGCTTCCACCAAGTAAAAAGGATAGGTAAACAATTTGAAAAGCTCCATTAAAAAAAAGTATACCTTTCACTCTTCCACTTTCCATCACTGGCCTCTGGTCAGCTTGCTTACCTACCCTGCTGATTTTCTCTTAAAAGTCCCCAAGATTAAAATGGTCCTCAAGCCAGGCAGCGGTGGAGCACGCCTTTTTAAGCCCAGCATTGGGGAGGCAGAGGCAGGAGGATTTCTGAGTTCAAGGCCAACCTGGTCTACAGAGTGAGTTCCAGAACAGCCAGAGCCATACAGAGAAACCCTGTCTCAAAACTGCCCCCCCCAAAAAAAAACCCAAATAATTGTCACACATTTCTATTTTCTATGATTGACTTGAAAAGCACCATGACAAATATAGAATACACAGCACCTGTACTTTGATATCTTATATTTTACATCAATTATCCCACTCATTGTCATAAGAAGCTGGTCTGAAGAGCTCCTAGTAACCTAGACATTATATAGACACTACATTGACAACTGAAGAATAACCTAAAGAACAGAACTGCAGGTAACTTACATGCTTTCATTTGACACACAGGTATATGAACTACAAGATGAAGGATGAGAGAGAGAGCAAGTGATGGAGCACATGTGTCATGCAAGAGGTCCTAGGTTCAATCCCATTATTTGGGGGGAAGGAGGGGAATCACAGTGTTCCATCTTGGTGAGGTTTCTAGAGTTTAATAGTATAAAGCAACCCAAGAGCCTGGAGTGCCTTGTATTTCCCATAAACAACTAATTAACAGGGAAAGAAAATATATAAATTGAAAGGAGAAAACTAGTTATTATAAGATATTCTGGAGCCAAACAAAACCAGACTGCTTTCTCATTAAAACAACACTACTATACTGGCTGGTTTTGTGTCAACTTGAGTTGTGGGAAGTGTAAGCTGGAGTTATCACAGAGAAAGGAGCTTCAGTTGGGGAATACCTCCATGAGATCCAGCTGTAAGGTACTTTCTCAATTAGTGATCAAGAGTGGGGAGGACCCCTTGTGAGTGGTACCATCTCTGGGCTGGTAGTCTTGAGTTCTATAAGAGAGCAGGCTGAGCAAGCCAGGGGAAGCAAGCCAGTAAGGAACATCCCTCCACGGCCTCTGCATCAGCTCCTGCTTCCTGACCTGCTTGAGTTCCAGTCCTGACTTCCTTTGGTGGTCAACAGCAGTGTGGGAAGTGTAAGCTGAATAAACCCTTTCCTCCCCAACTTGCTTCTTAGTCATGATGTTTGTGCAGGAATAGAAACCCTGACTAAGACAAATTGGTACCAGCATACTGGGGTATTCCTGTGAAAACCTGACCATATCTTGGGGAGGACTGTGGAAGGACTTTGGAACTTTGAGCTAAAAGAGCCATTGGTTGTTATGAACTCTGTGGGATATTCTGTAGGAGCTTGGAAGATCATGTTGAAAACAGTGCAGAAGATGGAGGCCTGGCTTGTGAAATTTCAGAGGGAAGATTAAATACTCTTATCAGGGCCATGTTGTTTTAATTGTGAAGATTCTGTGGTTTTGGTTAGCTGGGGCTGAAGAATCAGCTGTAATTAACAAGATAACAACTACTAAAGTGAAACCTTTGCATTACTGGGACTATTGATGCTAGTTAGCTGGAGCTAAGAAATTAGCAGTGATTAAGAAGAGATCAACATCATTGAGGTGACATCTTCTGGGAGGTGTGTCTGAGAGCAAAAAGAGGCTTTGTTCCAGAGAGAGCCAAGGTTGTATCTTGTGCTGCAGCAGGACTTGGTAATGTGTAAGAGTCACCCAGGTGGTACTGGTTTTGAAGGCATGAAGGGGTCGTGAAGAACAGCTGAGGTTCAGCACAGTGAGAGGCCATAGAAAGCCATTGGTGAAGGTGCAGCCTCAGTTGCAATTGATGGCCCAGAACTGAAGGGGTCATGCAAAGAAGTTGAGGCTTAGCACCATGAAGAGAGTCTATGAAAGGCTATTGGTGAAGCCTAGTTACAGCGGAAGACAGTGTTTTGGAGATGCCAGTACCATGAATGAACACCAAGAACAGCATCAGCAGTGGAGTACAGGCATGTGGAGCCTAGAAGACAAGGTATGTGCTGCATAGGGCAGAGCTGGAGAAGTGGCAAGACACTGGTTAATAATTCCACTTTCTGAAATTACTAATATAATGTGGTCATGCCAAGAAATGAAGTAAGGCATGGGCACAGCAAAAGCTGGACCAAGATACAGGAAATGAATATTAAGGCCACAATACAACAAGAATCTTATACCTGATTAGCAATGGGTAACATCTATCTTCAATGAAAACACTAGAATATGAATTATCGTCTCTGACCTCAATGATACTGCAGTATCACCATATCTAAGTTTATAAATGTTTCTCACACATACAGTATGTCTAAAGAACTGATTACCACAGCAAAAGGAACTGCAGCAATGGGCTTATGTATGAATGTGATTGCCTGATCTTAGTTAGCTTAAAAGAACAGTGATTTCTAAACATTTAGTTAATACAAGTTACAAGGTACTACCTCAATACTGAAGGATCCGTCATTATTATTATTATTATTATTATTATTATTATTATTATTATTATTATTATTATCTTTATTTACAGGTCATATGATATCTCTTTTCCCAGTCCCCCCCCCAAAAAAAGAAAAAAGAACAAAAACAAAACAAAACAAAAAAATCCTGTTCCCTCCCCCTTCCCCCTGCTCACCAACCCACCATCTGCCATTTCCTGGCCATGGCATTCCCCTACACTGGGGCATAGAACCTTCACAGGACCAAGGGCCTCTCCTCCCATTGATGACTTGGCCATCCTCTGCTACATACGCTGCTGGAGCCATTAGTCCCACCATGTGTACTCTTTGGTTGGTGGTTGAGTCCCTGGGAGTTTTGAGGGTACTAGTTAGTTCATATTGTTCTTCGTCCTAAGGGGCTGCAAACCCTTCAGCTCCTTGGGTCCTTTCTCTAGCTCCTTCATTGGGGACCCTGTACTCAGTCCAATGGGTGGCTGTGAGCCTCTACTTCTGTATTAGTGGGGCACTGTCAGAGCCTCTCAGGAGACAGCTATATCAGGCTCCTGTCAGCCAGCACTTGCCACCATCCACAACAGTGTCTGGGTTTGATGACTGAATATGGGAAGGATCCCCAGGTGGAGCAGTCTCTGGATTGTCCTTCCTTCAGTTTCTGCTCCATAGTTTGTCTCTGCAACTCCTTCCATGGGTATTTTGTTCCCCCTTCTAAGAAGGATCTTAGTATCCACACTTTGGTCTTCCTTACTCTTTGAGTTTCTTCTGGTTTGTGGATTGTATTTTGGGTATTCCCAGCTTCTGGGCTAATATCCACTTATCAGAGGGTGCATACCATGTGTGTTCTTCTGTGATTGGGTAACCTCACTCAGGATAATATCCTCCAGATCCATCCATTTCCCTAAGAATTTCATAAATTCATTGTTTTTAATAGCTGAGTAGCTCCATTGTGTAAATGTACCACATTTTCTGTATCCATTTCTCTGTTGAGGGACATCTGGGTTGTTTCCAGTTTCTGGCTATTATAAATAAGGCTGCTATGAACATAATAGAGCATATGTTATTATAACATGTTGGAGCACCTTCTGGGTATATGCCCAGGAGTGGTATAGCTGGGTCCTGAAGGATCCTTCTTAAAGAATAAGGTATATGCTTTACATTAGTGACCAAAATACAATGATATTTATCAAAATACCAAAAAATAATGAAGTAAGAATTGGACAGGGATAGTAGTTCCTTTGACCATGCCCAATAAAATCACATTTTTGATTATGGCAATTCGGACTATAGTAATTCAGCGATTAAAGATCCTTGAGACATAAAATTTTCACAATACTTCTGCTGAGTCAGAAATTCAGAATGTCAGGCTGGGCGGTGGTGGTGCACTTGGTGGCAATCCCAGCACTTGGGAGGCAGAGGCAAGCGGATTTCTGAGTTTGCAGCCAGCCTGGTCTACAGAGTGAGTTCCAGGACAGCCAGGGCTGCACAGAGAAATCCAGTCTCCAAAAAAAAAAAAAAAAGGAAAAAAAAGAAAAAAAGAAAAAAAAGAAATTCAGAATGTCAGTTGACACTAAATTACCACCAATGGAGAGGTATTAACTAAAGCTTATCTTGATTCCCAAGGAAAATATCCTTGGGTTATTGCTATACAGTGAGCTCTGCACCCCAAAGGACTTTGTAGACCATGTCCAGTTAAGAATTACTGGAAATTTACAAATAATAAAAGACAGATTCATTAAGGATATTGATTTTTCAAAATGAAGGTTTGTGATACCGTACCAGGTTAAAGATATTGACAACTAGTGAAGTTGGCTGAGGATAAGAAACACAGACTAAATAGGAAAAAAACTAATAGTATCAACTACAGTTGTATGACCATTAAAAGAAACCAGGACTTTTGTAGCAAAAACACATGTACATACATGTGCACATATGTGCACACACACATACTTCTTTCAGAATCAACATTAATCCTGTCAATAAGAACCTACCAGGAGCAGACATATCAACCAACAATAGTATGCACTTTATTTTAATATCATTCATCAATATAAGGGGTTTTTGTGTATTTGTTCTTAATTTAATTGTGTGTGTGTGTGTGTGTGTGTGTATGTGTGTGTGTATGTGTTAGTTTCTTTGCTGCTGCTGTATTAAAATAACCCTGACAAGCACAATTTAGGGGAAAAAGACTTATTCTAGCTCTTAAGTCCAAGTTCCAGGCTATCAAAAGATAGAAGGGAAGGCAGCAGAGTTTGAGGAACTAGTCCTATCACATCTATAATCCAGAACAGAAGCAGTGAATTACTGGATGCATTCCTTTGCTTGGCTCACCTTCTCTACTCTTACAGAGTTCAGAATTGTCTTCCTAGGAAACAGTACGGCCCACTTTAAGAATGGACCTTCTCAGATCAACTAACATAATCAAGATAACCCCCTAAAGAAATTACCAGAGGTTAACCTCAACACAGATAATCAAACATGTGTCCAGAGGCTTGCTTTCTAGGTATCAAGTTTGCAAATAATGTTAGCCATCACAATGTACATGTATAGGCACACACATGCCACGGTGCCTGTGTGGAGGACAGAAGACAATTTGTGGAGTCAGTTCTTTTCTTCCACCTTTAACTGGATTACCAGTTGTGGTGGTTTGAGTATATATAACCACCATATACTTGTATGTTTGAATGCTTGGCCCATAGGGAGTGGCACTATTAGAAGGGTGGTCTTGTTGGAGTAGGTGAGGACTTTTTGGAAGAAGTATATCAGGGTGGGAGTGGGCTTTGAGGTCTCAGATAGTAAGCCCAGGCTCAGTGGCATATAGTCTCCTTCTGCTGTCTCCAGATCAAGATGTAGAACTCTCAACTCCCTCTCCAGCACCAATCTGACTGCATGCTGCCATACTTTCCAGCACAACAATAAAAGACTACACCCCCTAAAACTGTAAGCCAGCCCCAATTAAATGTTTTTCTTTATAAGAGTTGTCCTGGCCATGGTGTCTCTTCACAGCAAAAAGAAAAAGAAAAACAAAAAACCTAAGACACGCCCCTGTGTGTGTGTGTGTGTGTGTGTGTGTGTGTGTGTGTGTGTGTGTGTGTGTGTTTCATTTTATCTGTTTTGTCTTAGGATCTACTGTTTGGTCTTTTAACTTTCTCCACATCTTATATTTGAATCCCTACATGAAATTCCTTCAATTTTACATGAGTAAAATCACCCACCAGGTTTTTTGACTATTAATCCTTAATAAACATGTCTCAAAAAATAAAGTGTTTTTCATTTATAAAATGATCAACGGGGCTGGAGAGATGACTCAGTGGTTAAAAGCACTGACTACTCTTCCAGAGGTCCTAAGTTCAATTCCCAGCAACCACATGGTAGCTCACAATCATCTGTAATGGGATCTGATGCCCTCTTCTGGTATGTCTGAAGACAGCTACAGTGTACTCATATACATAAAATAAATAATACTTTAAAAAAAAAAAATTCAACCTAGTGCTGAAAAGGTTGCTCGGTAGTTAAGAGCACTGACTGTTCTTCCAGAGGTCCTGAATTCAATTCCCAGCATCCGCTTGGTGGCTCACAACCATCCATAATGGGATCTGATGCCATCTCTGGCATGCAGGTATACATGCTCTCATATACATTAAATAAGCTTTTTTTTAAATGATCAAACTATCATTTGACTTCTTCCACTATACTTTTCTAATATTAAAAAAAAAAAAAACAAAAAACCAGCCAGACAGTTAAGGCACATCACTGTAATCCCAACCATCTAGAGGCAGAGGTAGGTGGATCTCTGAGTTTGAGGCCAGTCAAGTCTACAGACTAAGCCATGGGACTACACGGAAGAATCTCTGTCTCAAAAATTAATAAAATTAATAAAGGCACTGGAAAAAGGTGTAAGTGTGGGTAAAAATCTAAGAATTTAGACAGGTGAAAAAGAGAGGGCAATGTTAGGAATGAAGAAGGTTGGAAAGTAAGCAAAAAGACACTTGAGTCATGGAAGGATAAAAAGCTAATTTTGTTTGTTTTAATGGTTGGTATGCAAATTCAGCTTTCTGCATTGTAAAGAAACAAGAATCATCATTGCCTTCCAAAAGAACTGAATATATGTTTTTGAGGCAGAAATTGTGAAAGTTGGGCTTTCTTTTTAACTCCATTAATCAATAGCACAACAGAAATTAGATAGGATCAGTCATAATATATTTGTCACACTGATCCAATTAGAAAAAGAGCATTTTTTTTTTTTTTTTTTTTTT
>NW_022196900.1:69048944-69077459 GCF_008632895.1 Mastomys coucha | reverse complement strand
TGGCCTTGAACTCAGAAATCCGCCTGCCTCTGCCTCCCAAGTGCTGGGACTAAAGGCGTGAGCCACCATCACCTGGCTAAAAAGAGCATTTTTTTAATGTGTTCTTGGGGGAGAAATTTTCCCCTGTATCCTACTGTTCACATCTATATCAATCATTGTGTTACAGTGGTACTAAATATGTAAATTACAGTTATATTAAAATAAAGTACAGTTAAAATAAGAAGCACCATTTTTTAGAGACATTGATAAGGGGAACGTCTATAAAGATATCTATTTTAGGTCTAAAGTTCAGCCAGCAAAGTGTTCATCTTCCTCTACAGAGCACTCAGGCTCCAGGAGGTAGTGAGAAAAAGGCAAAGTTAACCGGAATTATGTATTTGTTTATTATTTGAACTTCAAAAAGTCTATTCCAAGACAGTCTTGGGTACACCTCTCAAATAAAACCACATTTGTTTTCAAGACAAATTTGTAAATCAATTCAAGTTTTTTAAATGGACATTTTACTAAACCAGAATGCCTGAGCACTTACACATTGATGGTATAACATTATATATTCTAAAAGTATAATAATACTCAAAATTCAAAATTAAATCTTGATGCTTCTAGGTGTTAATATGCTAAGCAATAAACCAATAAATATACTATGTACTTTGCTGGGTCATAAAAGAAGTAATTGATAAATACCACTCATTTAGTAAATAAGTAAAGTTACACTATTAGCTTATAAAGCTTAATATAACATCTCCTCTCCATTACTGTAATTAAATAATATTTCCTTCTTTAAAAAATAGTTTCAAGTGCTGCACAATACTTTCAATCAAGAAACTATTAAGAATATCCAACATACATATACAAACTTGATGTTTGCCTCTAAGTGGATGAATGGATGCATCTACGCTTGCCTAAGTCAGTGGTAGCTCTAAGTTACCTAATGCAACAGTCCTAGAAAAAAGGACAGACATGCTGAACCAGAAGACTCTCCCTACACCAACATCATGCTGCACCATCTACCTCAAGTCACTTCATGCCTTATTATCCTTAACTATAAATCAAAGATAATAGTATCTATCTTTATTAATACCTACTTAAAATAATTACTGTAATATTTCAACTTTCTTACCCAAAGGAAAATATCTCCACAAGGTCATGCTCTCTGATCTTCACCCCCATCCAAACCCCCAAAAGAGGGGAAAAAATAAAGAAATGTTAATTTCCCTTTGTAACTTTTAAAACCAAATTTACTTGTTTACTTGTTTGTTTGGGGGAGGAGGATGCACATGTGGCACACACACAACACACACACACCGAAGTATATCCAACAATGATCATACAAGGGTCAGTGGACAAACTGTGGGAGCTAGTCCTCTCTTTGCACTGAGGGTTCCAAGAATAAACGCCAAAAAGTTTTATACCTTCAAGATAACTACATATCAGCACATCTAACATTGCTCAGCAACCATTTACTATTAGAACTTCTATATCTCATGATAGTAATTTATAATATAAAATTTTCAATATATATAAATAGGATAGACAATGTGATGGTTATTTTTAATTATCAACTTGACAGAATCTAGAACTACCTGGAGGAAGATGCTCAATATGAGACTACCTAGATAAGGTTGGCCTATAGGTACCTCTGTAAAGGACTGTATTGATTATATTAGCTGATATGAGACGCTCCAGCTTAAAAGTAGGCAGCACCATTTTGTGGGTTTGGGTCCTAGACTATATATCACAGTGGATAAAGCAAGGTGAATAGCAAGCATGCATGTACTTAACCCTCTCTGCTTTTGATGGTGGATATAATGTGACTGGCTGTTTTAAGTTCCTGCTGCCTTCACTTCCCTTCCCTGTTCTGATAAGACTATAACCTGGAATTGTAATCTAAAATAAGCCCTTTCTCCTGTAAGTTGTTTTCATTGGGATATTTTATCTCAATGAGAAAAATGAAGCTGAGATACATAGAAATACATATTTCTAAAGTATTTGATTCTGTTCTTCTATTAAATAAAAACCAAAAATTGATTCTATATAAACTACATTTAATTTGAATCACTTACAAAACAATCACCCTTAAATGACCACATACACATCTAGCACTGTTTCTTCTGCTTTTAGTGCTAACCCTATGAAAAAGAGTCTCTTTTATTTTCCTTTATCAACAGACACACAGAGCCATTTTCAGTATGAATATCCACAGTAATTTTAAAACTAAAGAACATAGGAAGAAAATAGATACAACTTACTAGATACAATTCTTTTTCTTATACAGGCATTTTCATTCCTCATTAAAAAACAAAAAACAAAAAACAAAAAAAAGAAAGCTAATAAAAACCCACTCTTATCAAATTGAGACCCTAAACACTATAGTATCTACTACAGGATAGTAAATTTCTCATCATTTAAAAAAAGCAAAAAACATCATTTGTAACAAGATAGATAGAATATTTCCAGGGAAAAAGAAAATTCTACAGTTAACCATAGCAAATGCTATGAAATGTAAGGTAAGTCCAATGTCTTCAGAAGCCACTAGCTAAAACCCCCAAAGGAAACAATGGCACAAAATGTGGTAACAGCCTTTATTTAAAATGAAATCAGAGTGCTATTTAGTAGTCTAAAACTTTCTAAACCAAGTTTATAAACGTGAGCATGAAGAAAGTTCCTGTAATATCTGGACAAGAGCTTCGATAGAGCTGACTGAATGTTAGCTTCAAACCAAAAACAACAAAAAGCTGCTACTACAGATTTTGGCTATCAGCCATATTTACTCTGGATCAAACATGTGACAAATTTTTAAGGGGGAGTTTGAAAATAGCTTTCCATTAATCATTAAGAGTGGCATAAATATCAAACAAATTTTTGCTTCCATCCTAAATACAGTTTCCTACCAAGTATAACACAATTTTACATTCAGGTTGGTTTTATGCTATTAAACAGCACTTTTCTTTCTCTCCGTAACTATTCCTAGTCCACTATTCCTGTTTGCCTCATCTGCACTTAGCAGATCATGTTTCCGTGACTTAGAAGTCCCAGCCACAAAACCTCAAAGCAAGAGTCTGAACTGAGAAAACAGAAGGGGCAAATATCAAAAAACTAAACTATGCTTGGAAGAAAAAATTGTTTTTATCTCCTATGACTTTATACTGAGTTATTTTAATCCAGAATTTTAATCCCACTATAAGAAGAAAAAAAATCACCCACTTTTTAAAAGTAGTTTAAAAATATTGTAACTCGGGGGCTGGAGAGATGGCTCAGCGGTTAAGAGCACTGACTGCTCTTCTGAAGGTCCTGAGTTCAAACCCCAGCAACCACATGGTGGTTCACAACCACCCATCATGAGATCTGACGCCCTCTTCTGGCACATCTGAAGACAGCTACCGTGTATTTACATATAATAATAAATAAATAAATCTTTAAAAAATAAAAAATAAATAAATAAATAAATAAAATATTATAACTCTTTCAAAATCATCTTTCAATTTTACCTGTAACAAAGACACAAAGCCAATAAAACCAATCCATAGGTTAACAGTGGATATTTCATTTGTAGTAATAGTCCTGTGCTCTGGGATGTGTCATTATTAAAGTTACTGAAATTATTACAGGCTGTCCTGAGTTAGAAGCCAACTAGGAAAGGGGAATGACCTGTGGTAAGCTTGGAGCTAAAGCCTGACTTATCAGAGGAAATCATACTCTGCAACTATGGAGTCATGTCTTCTTTTTGGTTCCTTCCATCTTATGTCTAAAAAAGGATGATTTGGAAAGTTTACTTTAAAATTTAAAAGTCACCAAATCACTTGAAAAGTTGTTATTATCTACTAGCAAAAAAATATAGAGATTTCATAGTTAAAATAAGAATCCCATGCCTGTCACACCAGCACTTGGGAAATGAAGTAGGAGAAAGAATAATTTAAGGCCAGATGTAGCTACATAGGGTAGCTCAAGGAAAGATGGGTATACATGAGACCTTGCTCCAAAAAAGAAAGGGGATGGGTATTAGAATCACCAACATTAGAGAACTAATTAACAAATGATACAAAAGAATAATGCCTGTATTATTGACCAAAAGTCTAAAGCTCCAATAAAGGTGAGTCCAGGAGTTAGCAATAATAGATGGCTTAGCCATTGAAGTGGCTGCATTGCAGAGGACTTCGATTTGGTTCCTAGCAGTCACATGGTAACTTACAACCACCTGAATCTTCAGTTCCAGTCCCAGGATATCAATGCTGACTTCACGCCTGACTCTGCTGGCACTGCATGCAAATGCTGCACTTACATACATGCAAGCAAATACTCATATACATAAAATAAAAATAAATCTTCTTTTTTAAAGGTGAACCAAAACTTGGTAACTTTTTCTTCTTCATCTGATAAACTGTCATCAAATCATAAAATGTTTTATAACTTACCTTTGTAGAATGCCATTTTCCTGGGGTATTACACCATTGATAGCTGCCTGCAGTGAAAAAAAACAAAAAAAACAAAAAAA
Source organism: Mastomys coucha (assembly GCF_008632895.1). Lineage (NCBI taxonomy): Eukaryota > Metazoa > Chordata > Mammalia > Rodentia > Muridae > Mastomys > Mastomys coucha. The sequence continues at coordinate 69,072,967 of NW_022196900.1, read as the reverse complement.
ACAGAGAATTTAACAAAATAGGAAACTTAACTAGTGGAATGAATAAAAGGAAATAAATATACCTTGAAATATTTACTTAAACAAAATACTGAGTGCTCCCTTAATGATAAGCATCTTCTGTTAAGTGCTTCTATTTTACCATAATAAAATACAGTACTGGGGGGGCCAGGGTACGTCAACTATCAATGGCCCCACATGGCCCAATCATACTCTCCAAGGTGTATGGACCTTGAGTAAACTCAACTTGAAATTGACCAACTGAAACTATGTTCTTCTAACAAAACTACTCAAAGGGTCATTTTTTAGTCAACTGTTGGACCAATTCAATTGTTCATTGGCTTCCCTAATAGCCTAGTTCTTCAAAACTTGGTTCTATAACGTAACATTTATGTATGTGTGGTATAATATAAATTAACATATATATACATATATATATATACATATCATCATATATATATCATCTTGTGCACAGCTGCATGAGGTCTGTTCCACTCATAGTTCCTGACTCACTTGTTTCCCAGGATCTGCTGGTCATGAGAGCAGGCCTATCACACTGCTATAGGTAGGTAGGTGGGGCCAGAACAGCATCTTACTATATGACTGATCATTGATGATGTTTAAGTATCACTGACAAAAAATGTACACATTCAAGTTGTACATGTGATGACTTGACATATACATATATTGTATAATGATTATTACAGTTGAATTAATACATCATTACTACAGTTAGTTGCCATATGTACTTGCATTCACTTGTGCATTCAGGTGTATATGCTTCTAAAAAATATAGAAACATCTCTATGTGCATAGGGTAGACAGATATTTCATTCATAATATAATCTACAAATCAAAATCAATAGAGAAAAAAGTTAATAAACTGAACTACATTAAGATTAGTTGTTTTGATTTATTAAAGATCTCCATTGGAGACTGGAGAGAGAGAGATGGTTCAGCAGTTAAGAGCCCTGGCTGTTCTGCCAGAAGACCTGAGTTCAATTCCCACTACGCACATGGCAGCTCACACCTGTCTGTAACTCCAGTTCCACAGCTTCTGACATCCTCACACAGACATATATGCAGGCAATACACCAATGAACATAAAGTTTAAAAAACTAATTTTTTAAAAAGATCCAATTCCTCCTCCCAGTGTCTCACCATCCAGAGCAGAAGCAGCTAAGGAAGACAGACTCCCCCTCCCAGCTTTGGAGAGCACAACTCTTTGGCTTCGCTGGACAGGGCAGAACCCTGCAGATCCCACAGACAGCATCCAGTACACAGATAGACAGGTGAGAGCCTATACTCTCAAATTAATGTGCATAATAGAACTAGACCACAAAGATGGCTTATGTTTAGCTAAGAACACACAAAAGGAGAAAGTACTATTCTTCATTTGTTCAAAGAGATCTCACAGTTTTGTTAGCTACTATGAATTACTAACAAATGTGCTGGCTGACAGCGCTAAATTGATTCTAACCCTAACTAAGTATTGGAGCTTAACCTCAAAACTGTTAGCACTCATCTGCTGCTTTCCTCTACCTTCCTCTACACTTGCACTAGAGGAAAGCAGGTATGTCTGCCAGAGTGAATAGGAAACAGACTGCTGCCCAGGATTAAAGCTTTCAAAGACAACATCCTTCCAAAAAGCACATTTGTCTTCCAGAGCAGTCTGTGCTACTATGAGGAAACTAATACACTAACAAACTACCCACATGCGTTCTTATTTTTCCTAGTCCACTTGTTCCTTCTAATTCTGGGCAGTTCAAGTACATCCTGTCACTGAGCTGCCAACTGCCTAACTAAAAGCCAGCATTTCAGTTGTTTAAACCTCAGGAACCAAGTTGCTTTTGCTAAAATAATGAAGTGCTGTCTTGAAACAAAAGACATCATTAGTAGCTATGAAGTAATCAGAAGGTTACAAAATGAAGAAAGATGGCAAACCAGATGTTCCCACATGTTAAAGGCTTAGTACCAAGCAGCTGCTACTTGAAAGTAGTAAAATCATTAAGGATCAAATCTTGGCTGGGATGCCTAAGATCATGGAGGGTACACACCTTAGGGGGAAGTGAGTCCCAACTATGTTCTCTTTCTCTCTTTTTCTATAACTAACAGTCTTCTACCAAGTGTTTTAAACCAGTCATGAGACATTGCTCACTGAAAGTCCAAAACGAAAAAGACCAATTGATCATTGCCTGAAACCTACAACACTGAACTAAATAAAGCCAATCCTGAAGTATCTAGACACTAACAAGGAAGTCACCTCCTACCTTCATGACTGAGGAAATCTCAAGGATTTTAGGAGCTCTGTTTCACAGTAAATCAAGGATGAAAAACAGGCAGTATTTTGTCAAAGGGAAACCCATTACATCACTACCAAAGTGGCATATCTTTTCAAAAACCTATATATCCAATCACAAAATCAGCCTCTTTAAAAAACGAATAAGGAGTCAAAAAAAATAGTAATAATTTATTAAGGGATGACCATGAAGGCCCAGAGAGATGCAATGACTTGCCTGAAAGGCCATAGCAAATAAACAGCTATGCCAAAACTAGAAATCCAGTCACCTAACTGCCAACTTAGAATAAGTAAAACAAACATAATAATCACAACCTCTATGTTGAAGATTGGTCTTTTGCTATGTATTGTAATGCTAAATACTGGCCTGTTTGCACCCAGGGAAGAAGAATCTGCACGTCCATAAGTGATACTATGTAACCTCGCCACCCCCACCCAAAGTTATCCCTGATTGGTGAATAAAGATGCCTACAGCTTATAGCTGGAAAGAAGATAAGAGGTTCAGGGTTCAGGGCTTGGGGTTGGAGGTAGGACCACAGAGGAGGAGGAGCAGCAGGAAGAGCAAAAAGAGGAAGAGCAGCAGGAGGAGGAGGGGCAGAAGGAGGAAGAGCAGCAGCAACAAGAGGAACAGGAGGAGAAGACAGAAAGGAGAAAAAGATGCCATAGAGTAAGAAGTAGTAAGAACTGACCATCAGGGCTGGCAAATCAGAGTAAGAGCGGCCCACATGGAAAACAGCAAGTCATAACTGTAGGTTATTGATAGGGAGGTAAAAACTAATAGCTTAGAGGATAATAACTGTCTAGCTCTAGTGCTGATTCAGGCTTATTATAATAATTTACTACAACACCTCTATGGGAAAAGAAAACTGATTCCATGGCAAAAAACATGAAAACAGCAAGCAAGTTTTGAATGTGGTTCTATAAGGTAAGTGTGCAACCTTGAAATCATCCAGGAAAGGTCTTAGCAAAGTCTCTGCTTTGGAGTCCTAAATGATGCTGCTCACCTAAAGGTCTCCAGAAAATAAAGAAAACAGGAAGGAGCAGTGCTTCATATCATGCTCAAGGACATGTTCCCAGTAATCTCACTTCCTCTCACTAGACAGCCTGTTTTTAATATGTTGGCATTTAAATTTTTTTCATACATGTATTTTGTTAATTTTTCTTTTTCTTCCTGAAATTCCTGCCAGTATTCTCTACCTACCCACCCAACTTTATTTTCCTTCTTTCTCTCTCTCTCAAAAAAAAAAAAAAAAAAAAAAAAAAAAAAAGGAAAAGAAAAAGAAAAAGAAAGAAACTAAAAAACTAAAAGCACACATGGAGTGCATTTTGTGTTAGTCAACTACTCCTAAGCACCAGGTCTGCCCTGGAGGGTGGTTTATACTGCCAGAGTCACTCCATTTTTCTTCTACCAGCAGTTATCAATTTATTATAAATAGCTTCTTAGCTGGGGATTGTTGTGGATTTGGTCCAATGCTGCATGTAATGTTAATTTGGTCCCCAAAATTGCAAGAGAATCTACTCGTAAGATGTTAAGGGACCCTTCCCCCAGTTGGTTTTGATTGATGAATAAAGTTGCCAGCAGTCAATGACTGGGCAGGGAGACAGAGATGGGACTTTATAATTCCCAGGCAAGGGATGGAGGAAAGAGCAGGAAGAGAGATTGTCACCATGCTGGAGAAGGAACAGAAGCCACACCTGAGGTATGCTGGACAAAGAACATATTTGTCACGTAGGTATAGGGGAACTCAACCGGAGAGGGCTGCAGGTCTGGGTCCAGAGCAGCCAGGATGGAATCTAGGTTTTAGTAAGTAATAACTCAGGAACATTGGAGGGGGGAGTGTTAGCCACGTGGAGGTTTGGAAGTAGCCCAACCACTGAGCTGTTTAAGGCATATTAAAATATAAAGGGTATGTGTGTGTGTGCGTGTGCGTGTGTGTATGTGTGTGTCTGTCTGTGTGTCTGTCTCTCTGTGTGTGTGTCTGTCTTTCATTCATGAACCCTGAACATTGGGCGGGTAGCAAGGAATGTGGCACTGCCACCACCAGGGTCGATTTGAGTAGAGTTATTTGAATACAGCTATAAGAGACTAGTCTTTGGTACCTGCTTTTAGAGCGTCATAGGTATTATTCTCTGAGCAAAGTGTCACCATTTTCATGAGACTGACTATGCTTACTTGTGAGACTACACCACAATCAGACCTGTAGATTTCAGACATTCTCTCCTAGGATGAAATCAGGGAGGGTCACTGTCCCCTCAACCTGAATATCCAGGTCCTCCACTCATTCATTTGTAAGGCCTAAGGGCCTTGGAGCCTTGGACAGCAGGGTCACAATATACAAGCTAAGGAAGACTAGGGGAAGGGGGCTCTATGCAGCTATGGGGAAGTCATCATCCATGCAGGGTGAAGACTTTCCAGTGTAGTTGCTTTGGAGGTCACCCAACGTTCTTGTCCTGGCCTCACCTATCTATACTCTATAGTTAGCTCCCCAGGATGAACTGACAAAATCATACTTTGGTTTGTCATAAGGACCTGAGGAGGAAAGAGAGACCCTGTTCAGATTTCACCCAGGGTAAGGATTTTAGTGAGGGTTCTACCACTTCTTGATAGCACCAGGGTTGTCACTAAGCCTTGAACACATGTCACTGATGGACAGGTATCCAAACTATGGCAGGTAGTAACAAATATTGGGATAGGATAGACTACAGCTGCAACTCAAGTTTGCAGTGTGATTGGTGAGTAGCATTGATATGATGCATTTAAAAATAAGGGGAAAGATATAAACTGCATCATTCAAACTATTTTCTTTGCCATCTTTATACTATCAATGAAAAGACTAAAAAGTGTCTTTTTAGAAAGATCACTCTGTCAACAGTGAAGATTTACCTAAAGGTAACAGAAAAGAAAGATTAAGTAGATTCTTCCAGTAATCCAAACTGTGCCTTAAGCAACAGTAGTATCTTTGAGAGGAAGAGAAACAGCACTTAGGGACAGTGAAAGTTATGCAGACTATAGAAAGCTGAAGACCTAAATTCAAGTCTCAAAATAAAACTTAGATCAAATCAGTTCATTTCTTTAAGCTCATTTCCTAATCTTTATTATGAACAATAAAATTGATTATATCATCTACACATGGTGGTTACTGGGGGGAATTTAAGTAAAATTTGTGGAAGGAGGGGGATTTTTTTTGCATGTATATTATCTCCCTCCTTCCCCCCAAAAAAAAACCTACTATAAAACAAGAATAAGAAAAAAAATTGCAACACTATAAGCAAGGTAGTAGTGGTGCTAGCCCTTACTACCAGCACTCAGGAGGCAGAGGCAGGGGCAGGTGGATGGCATCTCAGATCTCTGTGAGTTCCAAGACAGCTAATGCTACAGAAACAAACTACTTAAGGAAACACAAATCCAAAATTCAAACATAGTGACTTAGGGTTTTCAATGCTGTGAAGAGACACCATGACCAAGACAACTCTAACAAAGGACAACATTTAATTGGGGCTGGCTTACAGATTCTGAGGGTCAGTCCATTATCTTCAAGGCAGGAGCATGACAGCATCCAGGCAGGCATGGTGCTGGATTGGAGAAGCTGAGTTCTACATCTTGTTCCGAATACAACCAGGAAAGGACTGACTTCTAGGCAACTAGGAGGAAGGTCTCAAAGCCCATCCTCACAGTATCACACTTCCTCCAATAAAGACACATCTCCTTACTGTGCCACTCCCTAGGCCAAGCATATTCAAACCAACACACAGGGTATTATGAAAGTGCTACTGACTCTGCTATGCTCTAAAATGAGACCTTTGAGTACAGAGGCTATTGGCATGTATAATGATAACCTTAGTTTTGACATCAGGAAAAATAAGCCTCTTTGCTAAAAAACATATTAGTAGCCATATTAGCCAACATACTCATAGCAACGTAGAAAGTGTCTATGAAGATATATTTGCATATCTCTTAAGGTACTGCTACATTGCAATTGGTATACCTGAAATGGGATCTATTCCCCAGTTTTGGTGTGCTTGAAGACAGGACACTCATATACATAAAAAAAATAAATAAATTTTAAAAATAAATATCAATGTATATGAATTTATATATTAACATCTTTCTTTAAAACATACAACTATAAGCCAAAACTTTATTTAAAGACTACTACTGAACAGCACTGTGTTTTTCAAAATTGGTGGCAATAAATACAAAAAAAAATTATGCAGGAATTTTAAGTACTACATATTATTTTCTTTTCCAAGTACACACTGATGTATGTTAGTTAATCTTTGGAACTAGCAGAACGAACTATCAAGTCATCACATTTACAGGTGTTGCTGAACCACCAGCTTTCCTGCACTGGTATTTTGTTTAAACCACTTCCAGCAATAAAAATAAATATCATAGGGAAGTCTGAAAAAATATGTATAGTTTTTGAAAAAGCTTTAAAAAGTATCACACATGGTCCCCTGAGCTCCAGCCCGCAGCACTGCTTGCCAACACAAGGAGTCCTGCCTAGCTCCAGAAACATCCAGGTTAGACCCCTCCTCCCCAACCCCCCAACCTACAGGTCCTTCTGGGACACAATCAGCAGCAGTGAGCTGAGCTCTGCCCCCTGAGTTCTACTGTAAGATCCACAGGTCTGCCTGCCTTGATGGAAGAGGTCTGGGGGGCCCAAGATTCGCCTGGGACATAAACAGCAGAGGTGAGCAGCATGCTGTTCCCTGAATTCCACTGTCAGGCCCATGACTCTGCCTGCTCTCCAAGGAGTCCTGCAGCATCAGGAACATCCAGTCAACACCAGGGACAGAAGATGGCTAACAGCCTGCACAAAAACACAATCAACAAAAGCCTCTACTATCCTCTTGACTTCCCTCCCCATGCCCTGAATAAACTCTATTCTATACTTAAAAAATAATAAAATAAAATGTAGGTTAAATAAGCAGTACTAAAAATAAAATAAAACAAAAACAACTCTCTGTGGTTCTTTGAAAGAAAATGGCTTCTATAGGCCCAAAAGGAATGGCACTATTAGGAGGTGTGGCTTTGTTGGTAGAGATGTGTTACTAGGGGGTGGGCTTTTAGTTCTCAGAAGTTCAAACCAGTCTTTCCTGTTTCTGATCAAGACTCTCAGCTCCTTCTCTAGCACCATATCTGCCTACACTCTGTTTCATTCCATGATGGAATTGTAAGTCAGCCCCAATTGTTTTCCTTTATAAGAGTTGCCCTAGTCAGGCTGTCCTTTCAAGCAATAGAAACCCTAACTAAAACAGACATTCTCCCTTGTATCTGTTCTGGGATTTGGTTCTAAGAGGACAACTATTCCTAGCCCAACCAAAGTCTGAGATTCTAAAGTTCCTTATATAAATAACATGGCATACTCTCTACATACAACCTACATATATTCTCCCATATACCTCCAACTGTCTCTAGATTAGTTGCAATAGATAACAAGTATTATGTAAATAATGTCATGTAAATACTTCTCTTACTGTCTTTAAGAAAAAAAGAAAGACTAACGAAAAACTTCTCTACTTATTCAATACAAGTGCAATTTCTGTTCCCAAATACTTTCAACCTAAAGCTCACTTAATTCACAGATGGAAAACTCCCAAGTATTCAGGGACTGACTGTATTTGTCACAATATTCCAAGCTACATCTGACAATTAACATTATACTTAATTAGAACATACAACATAATTAGATTAGAACATACAAAATTTTTTTAGGTCTTTGAGACTCTGAACATTTATCTAATAACACTTTTTAAAAGAACAGATGCTTAGTTCATGTAATAAAATAATTTTAGAATTATGTTTAAAGGGAAAGTAATCCAAAATACAGTGCAAAGTTAAATGGAATCTGAAAAAAAGTCAGGCCTCAAACTAGTTTAACAAACTGAGAATTTCATATTTTGGGGGGTTTTCCTTTGAAAAGAAATTAATTACTTCATATTCATTCTTTGAATTATACCTTAAAAACTAGAAATCTTTTGTCACCTAGAGTTTTTTTCCAGAAGAACTAATAAGAACTTTCAAACAGATTATATTATGTAATGGACCTTATAGCAGATTATTACAGCCAAAAATAGGAAGAAATATAATGAAGTCCGCATAAAAGATAAAATAGAAGGACATGTGAGAAGTTATTTTTCAATAAATGCCACACAGGAATGGCTTATAAAATTTTTCTGGTGAGATTCTAAAATACTAAAACCTGTTCTATCCTGCTCCTCAGGTGTCTTAGTTTCCTTCTCCTTTCCTCTAGCTTGTGTACCAGACAAAAAAGAAAAAAAAGTAACCCTGGGCACACTCTAACATAACAGTGAAGACTTTTAATATCCAAATGATAGAAAGGGAATAGAAGAAAGATTAGTGACAATAAAATCAACAAATAAAGCAGGCAACTGTCATATGCCAAAGACAAAACTATTAAGAAAATAAAATTTCTTCCCACTAGACTCTTAAGAGAACCAAAGCAAGAACACACATAAAGCAAAATCTCTTTAACCTGGCAATAAAAAGTTAGGTGAACAATAGAAAGAAAAAGTTAAGAAAGAAACAGCATACAGTATGAGTATGGGGAGAATCTGATCATCATTTTAAAAATAATCTTAACATTATTATTATTATTATTATTATTATTATTATTATTATTATTTCAAGCTACGAAAATTCTATTTAGAGTGACTGATCTGGATTGAAAAATCAATCACATTTACTTCTTAACATTATAAGTGACCTTGGACAATTTGGTCAACCTTGCTGAGCATCAATTTCTATACATAAATATAAACTAATACTACCTACTTACATTTCAGAGCTGTGTGAGGATGAAATGAAATAATGTAAATAAATGATTTCACATGTCTATCAGCTCTAGAAAAAGGGAGAGATGACAGAAGATAAGATTGCTATGCAGCTAAAACCTGAGAAATTGAGAATGTATGAAAATAACAGGCTTATGGTCCCTCAATAGAAACAAAATAACCAGGCCAAGGAAGAAACTTTGGTATGATGCCTTCATAGCAACTTCTCCTTTCTCAGAGCAAGCAGCTGCACAAATACAAAAGGTGTCTGACAACCACTGATGAAGTACTAAATGCTTGGCTGCATTGTGAGGACAAAGATTCATTATGTCACTGGTTAAACCATTCATAAAACTGAAAGCATCCATAACACCTTTTAAGTAGAAAATTAATTCACATTTGAGAACCTGAACAAACACATTCTGAGCAGGGTAGTGAGAGAGACGGTTGTACATAACTTTAGGGTAATTATTAAAATAGATTTATTCAAAAGTGAGAATTAATGAAATGGAAATGTCTCAAAACACTTTGATGAAACTTGAAATGGGACAGATTATACATGTGATAACTCCTTGGTCTTTGCTGCCCAATATGACTAAATTTAAGCTTCTGTTAGTACAAAATTATAATTGGGAACTAGAAATTCTGTGATGAATCAGAACTGTAGATGCCAATTGGCTCAATTTTATCTCAGGCTAGAATATGTAGTTAAATATAGATGCATACACTCTGAATAGCTTTTCTTCTGAAAAATCAAAATAAGAGGCAAAAACTACAGCAAAAACTTAAGTGCAAAGTTCAAAAATCATTAATTATAAACACAGAATATTTAAAATGCTGTATGTCTAGGTTACTACCACTTAGATTTTATTTCACTTCTGGATTATCAAATATATGACAAGTATCTTTTACTGAGCCTACTAGATCTTACTGAAAATTTTAATTTACTAAAGGTGGTTCATACAAACACATACACCTTCACTCACACATACTCTCACAGACACTCACATAAACATACTCACACTTCCATGCACATATATACACATGACCTCTGTGAAACAATTAGCCAAAATTAAAATATAACTAAGTTATATTTTATACATTTAAAATATAGATTTTATCTATATTATAAAATTTAAAGGACCAAAAAATTAGATATGAGCAAGTATTTTAAACTTATAAAATTCTTAAAATATTTCTTATAATGGTATTCAAATGGACTGCTTATCATAGACTCTTTACAAGATTAGAATAGATCCTACATAAATTATTTCCTATAGTATCAAAGCTCAAGTACAGGCTATACTACACTGTTCCCCCCAGTATGAGTAGGTTAAAAGGTTGACAGAAACCACATGGTCAGGCCACTCTCACTAAATAAAAGAACTAGAATACCAGGGCTCTTTAAGCAATATCAACCCAATGTTTGCCACCATCCTCAGCTGTCTAACATTAACTTATGCAAAACTATATAAATTATATGTTTTGTGTTTTCCTCCAGCCCAAATTCTCTTATATGCTGAAAACAGGAACTGAACAGTGAATCAGTTCTAGGGTCCAGATTATAATCTGTAACCATCACATCCTATATTTCAGTTATCAAAGGTCATTTTCAGTTCAAAGATTCTAACTCACTGTCAACCATTCTTCCTCATGTACCTTTGTGGATATAAATGGAAATTCAGATTCATCTTCTAAGAAAAAATCTCCATTGCAATGATATTTATCTTATCTTAACTGCAGGCACAGGACAATGTGGAAAATAATTATCTGAGGTAGACAGCAATAGGAACTATATAGTACAATCAAGTGAAATATGAGGCAAGAAACACTCTCAGAATAATAATGTTCATGTTATTTTACTTTCAGAATTTTAGCATATATAACCTTAAATCACTTGAAAATAATTACGGTCAACTATAAAGTACTGAGAATACAGGGCTTAGAAGCACTTCTTTGTGAATAATCATATACTCAAAATAATTTGCAGGATCAGATAAAATGACTAATAAATACAATTTTTGAGACTAGTTTGTATTTTCACAGATAGTATGTTATTTGTGTGACTAAATCAACAAAATAGTAAAACATTGAACATTAACTTTTAAGAAAGTTATTCTCAATCCTGAATGTATGAACAAGAATTACACACAACATGTCTCACCTAAGTAAAAATTTCTGGTTTCTTTGGAAAGTCAGTTGTATCAGATCTTTTCTTGAAGCAGACAAAGGTCTAAGGATGTTTTGCTAAAGCAAACACATGAAAGGACTCGTGGTGAAGGATTTTTCAATAATGACATGCATGTATTGGTTTGCCTTACATTGCATAACTGAGCTCTGTTTGTCATCATGACTCCATAGAGAAAGCACCAAAAAATTTTCTGGTGGTGTTCTGGCAGCTTCTTGCTGCTTCTGCAGTCTCTGGCCAACTGGCAGAGTGATGTCAGCTGATACTAACTCCAAGGAATTTTGCTAAGACTCATGTGCTGAGTCAAGATGTGGTGAGGCAAGACCCATGGAGAACATGTTTGGAGGAAGTATAAATAGGAGTCAATGGACAGTGATGGGGGCTTGCAGAGCTAGCTTTGCAACACTTATTGGTTTCCTGTCTTCACTAGAACTTCTCCTGGCATCCCTGGTGGTCCTGGTTGTTCCTGGTGACTTGTACAGACTCAGCAGAGGCCTGGTTGTTTCTGCTAAGTCATGCCACCACCACTGCTGATTGCTATCCCAACACCAATGAACTGAACTGCTGGTATATTCGTGAAGTGTTTACAAGTAGAACAAGCTGCTGAGGCTGAATCCTGTGAACTGAACTGCTGGACTGCAAATTGGATCTGCTCCAAAGAACCATTTCTAAACCATTTCTGCTTCCCATCCCCACCCTCCCACCACCCCACCCCACCCCGTATCCTAATAACCTTTCTTTTCCACTAACTCTGGTAGGTGGTGGGCTAGAAGGGAGGTTAAAGCATTTAAGAACCTATTAAGAAAACAGAGTTTGAAAAAAGCTAAGCTTACACTCACCAATTTTTCAGCATACTTTTGAAGTTTAAGATTATAACCTAAAATTTCCTGTGATAAAAATTAGCAGGCTGGGTGCAGTGGCACATAGCCTTTAACCCCAGCACTCAGAAGACAGAAGCAGTGAATGGATCTCTGAGTTTCAGGCCACGCTGGTCTATATAGTGAGTTTCAGATCAGTCAGAGCTACAAAGTGAGAATCTGTAGGAGTGTGGAGTGATTAAGTACCAAATCATATATTAATTATATGCAAAGTAGGACATTTGAGAGGTGACTGGGGCATAAAGGCTCAGTCATTGCTAATGGTTTCATTCATTACTAGATTAACAGATTAATAGGATAAAAGAGAAGACTTTGTATAAAAAAAGTTCTTAGGCCAAATCTGCATTGGAATAAAGAAAAAGGTGCCCTGGGGCACCTAGCTGAACTTCCAATCTGTAGAAGAGAGCATAAGGCTTCAAGAAAGCACTGCAATCAAAAGCTGTTGCTAAGGTGATTCAAGGGAGTGAGGGCCAGATGAACTAGCAGTGTCATCCACATGGCAAAGATACACGAGTGAATAAGTAGTGAAATCTTCCACCATAGATTCAAAAGAGCCACTGGGGCTAATAAGCAATGCCTAACAGGGAAGTCCCTGCCCAGAAGCCATGAAATGCCACTGCATGAAGCTGTGTAAGTGAAGCCTGAGTTACAATGGAGACTCCCAACATGTTACATAGCCAGAGATATCAGACACATTAAAGGAGAGCTGCACACAGGGAGTGGATCCAAGCCAGGAGAGAGAAGCATGTTACAGGCAGCAAAGAAAGGCAGAGTTGCCTACACCTTTTGGAACCAGACATGGAACAGGATTTGGAAGTTTGTCCCCCTCTTCCAAGATCTTAGGGGAAGCATATCATGAAACCTATACAAAATGGAGCACAACAGAAGGAAGTTGCATGATTGAAAATGTTCCTTTGAAGGAGATGCTGGGAGCCAACCCCCTTTTGTTCCTTGGATGGTACTAGTTACTTCTCTTTTTTGTTTGTTTGTTTGTTTTTTTGAGACAGGGTTTCTCTGTTTAGCCCTGGCTGTCCTGGAACTCACTCTGTAGACCAGGCTGGCCTCGAACTCAGAAATCCGCCTGCCTCTGCCTCCCAAGCGCTGGGATTAAAGGCGTGCGCCACCACTGCCCAGCCTTAAGTAACTTTTTAAAATGCAGTGATCATCAGTAATGCCTCAGGAAGCAAGAAGAAAGCACTGACTAGTGCTCATCATTCAGGGACACTGAGTCCTCATCCAAAGGGATGACCATGAGACACAGAAAGAAAAGAGAGGAAAGCTTTTTAAATCATTTCAATTATCTAAACATTCAAAATTACCCAATAATTTAATATTGACCTAAATTATGAGTTCATATTAAAGATGGAAATGGGATATATATATTCATCTAAGTTTTATATTGGTCATGGTATGCTGAGCCAACCTACAATAAATGTTAAGGCCATTCAAGAATTCATATACTTAGAACATAGGTCAAAGAATACTTACCACCAAGTCCCAGTTATTTTGCTCAAGCAGTGTAATAGCTTCATCGATGTTTTCAATACCAGTACATGCCTGAAAACCAAGCAAATATATATGTTAATATTTTAGAAATAGGATCAGACTTAAAATGTAGTAAGTAGTGTAAGACATACTTTAAATTGTAACATATATAAATGAAGTCAAGACATTCAGTGGCTCATACTTCTGGGTAGTTTAGACATGAGTCTTAAAATTCTTACTTGAAATTTTTAGCAATACAGTAAGCCAGGCAGGAACAGAGAGATGACCCAGTAAGTAAAGGCACCAACCCTAGTGACCTGAGCTCAAATCCTGGGATCCACATTATGAAAGAAGAGAAATAAGTCTTGTAAGTTGTCCTCTGACTCTACATATGTGCCAAAGCATTAGAACACACACATAAAATCACAAATGAATGAATGAATGAATGAATGAATGAATATAGTTTCTGACCAGGAATGGTGACATATGTCTTTAATTCCAGCATTTGGGAGGCAGACACAGACATATCTTTGTTGAGTTCCAGGCCACCATGGCCTGAATATTGAGTTCCAAACCAAAAACAAACTAGCAGAAAGTCAAGAAATAGAACTCTGAGACAGACACAGAAACGCCTGCTGGAGTCAGTTCCTTTTCATTTTTCCCTAATACACAGAAACAAGATAACAAGATTTAACTATCCAAACACAATAGAGAACATTCAAGTAACACAATTCTCAAATTATGAATATGAAGCCATAAAGAACATTCAAAACCAATCTGTTATCATAAGCATAATTAATTAACTAGCACATTATTTATTATGAGCCAAGCCTTTATTATGATCAAGTCTTTGAGCCTCTCAATAAATCACAGATGTTAAACATATGCCTCTTAAAATTCTTACACATTAAAAAGTTAACAAATTAATATGAACCAAGTAACCCACACTTCATTCAGTACTCTTACCAATCTTTTGAAGTAGCTACTATGCCCATTTTATTAAAGAGAGATCAATATTTCAAAGATATTGTCCTGTTTTCATTTCTGTTGGTATAATAAAGTACTCTGACAAAAGCAACTTGGGGGGAAAGAGTTTACTTTAAATCACAATTCTAAGTTACGTCCATCACTTCTGGAAAGTCACAGGAGATGCTTAAGGCATGTCCTAGTGTGCTTTCTATTGCTGACATAGAGACACGTAACCACAAGCAGCTTAGAGAAGGAGATGGGCTGTCTTACCTTACAGCTTACAGTCCACCATGAAGAGGTGAGGGACTCAAGCAGGGAAGGAACCTGAGGGCAGGAACTGAAGCAGGGCCACTTAGGAATGCTGCTTACTAGTTTACCCCCTGAGGCTTGCTCAGCTTTTCTTGTACAAACCAGGACTGTCCAACAGAGAAGTATCACTCAATGACCACTTCTACTAAGTCTATCATTTATAAATCTATTTATAGTTATATATAGATTGAATGCTGATTGAATTTTCTTGTGATTATGTGTCAATACTTTTCTGACTCTTTATACTTGATAGCCTATAACTGTTTCCAAATATTATGACTTTTTCCTATTTTGGGTGCTAGATATCTTTCTAAATATTCTTAAGCCTTGTTCTATGATGTGCCTGGAAATAACTGATTGCTATTGGAGCTTCCTTTAAAGTTGTGTTCAGCAATGTCCTTCAGTCTCCTTCTGAGTACTGTAGGATACCTCACCTTATATATTTAAGATGTTCCACTTATTTTAAAAGGTCCATGCAGCTGATAGTATTCCATTCTTTGTATGCTTCACAGATATTTCACTTCATTAACACTTTCCATTTTTCCAAATTTTATTCTTTTTGAGGGGAGGAGGAGACAGGGTTACTCTGTATAACCCTGGCTGTCCTGGAACTCACTTTATAGGCCAGCTTGGCCTTGAACTCAGAAATCCACCTGCCTCTGCCTCCCAAGTGCTAGGATTAAAGGTGTGCACCACCATCACCCAGCCAAATTTTATTCTTTATTATGAAATAGTTCCAACACTTGTCAAAGGATTTTAACTATCTGAGAAAAGTATGAAAAAAACAACTTTCATGTCAAACAATCCCATTTCTGGGAAAATTATAATGCTAATCATCATAATAAAGCCTCTAAAGGAGTACTTTAGAAAAATAGTCTTCCAACTTTTTCAACCCAAAAGGCTCTAAAGTAACTAAATGAATGAATGAAAACTAAAGTTTGTTTTTGCATGTAAAAAGAAATTGCATCTCACATCTTGAGACACACCAGTTTCTTTTTCATTTATTGACAGGTGGTGCTTCCACACAGTACACAAGAAACTATCCCTATCTGATGTATTGTTCTCAAGGTGCTAAAATGTTGCAGCTTGGCACCACGCCTGGTAACCTGATCCCTGGATCCACATGGAGGGAAAAAAGAACCCATTTCTGTAAGACTGTCTGACCTTCTCACATGCAATGTGGCTGGCATGCATTCATACACATTCATACACACACACACACACACACACACACACACACACACACACACACACGAAGTAGGGGCAGGGGAAAAGGGGAAGGGAAGAAGAGGGAGAATAAATAAATTTTTTAAATAAAAAAAATCCAATGAAATGTAGTGTTCTTGGGAAAAGTTGTCAGTTAACAGCTTCATAGTTTTAAGTGTTACAAGATCTTTTAAAACATGTCTCCAAGTATCCTTACAAATTGCAAACCATAACATTTCTATATAGTTTTTATTAATGAAATCCCATAGTACTTAATTCTCATTCTTTTCATGAACAGGGTTAACAACAATAGTAATTACATTTGACTAGTAATATATAAAGAAAATATAGGACTTCACTAATTACATATTCATTATATAATTTTATAACAAAGACAAACAAAAAAAGAGTTCTGGAAAGATGTCTCAATGGTTAAAAACACTTACAGGCCTTTCAGAGGACCCAACTTCAGTTCCAATATCCACATCAGGTAGTTCACAAACTTGTAATCCTACACCAGGAAATCAATGCCTCTTGCCTCTGAAGGCGCCTGCACTCACTTGCATACACACACACACACGCACACACATATATGCTCATAATTAAAAAATAGTGATTGAGACTGGAAAAATTGCTCATTGCTTACATACACTTGCTGATCTTCCACAGGACTAAGGTTCAATTCCCACCACCTGCGTGATGGCTTACACTCCAAGTCCAACAAGTGCCCTTTATGGCCTCCAAGAAACATATACTGTACAGACATGCATACGGGTGACACTCATATACATAAATTAATAATGATTATGATGATCAGTAATCCTCTGCTTTATAACAAGCTTGAGGCAAGCTTGGGCTATAGCAAAACCCAGGGAATAAATGGGGTAGGGAGGGAAGAGAAGGGAGTAAGGGGAAGGAAAGAAGGGAATCTTAAAATCAGAACTTGTCTATCACTTTCCAAAATAATCACTACAAAGGTATCTTGAAGTGGAAACTTAAGGGTTCTTTGGAAAGTCAGTTGTGTTGAATGGTGTTTTGCTAAAGCAAACTTGTGAAGAACATTTTGCTGAAGCAGACACAGGTGAAAGGATGTTTGCTAAAGCAAGCACATGGAAGGATGAATGATGAAGGGTTCCTCGATAACGGCACACATGAATTGGTTCACCTTACACATGATGTTAAGCTCCATTTGCCCTGACTTCATAGAGAGAAACATACCAAAAATCTCCAAGAGTTCCACGGCTACTTGCCACTTCCAAAGACTCTGATTAGCCAAGTGATGTCAGCTGATACAGACTCACGTGGACTTTTGCTAAAACAGGCTCACGTGCTGAGGTAGAACACAGGGATGAAGTAAGACCAGAGGAGGACATGTGATGTTTGGACAGAGTATAAATAGGACCCAACAGACAGTGACAGGGGTTGGTGTGCTGGTACAGCCAGCTATGCAATGCTTCTTGGTCTCAAGTCTTCGCTGACCTTCACCACTTTGTTGAGAGAGGCACAGCAGAGAACTTCTCCTGGTGTCTCCTGGTCTAAATCCCTCCTGCTGACTCATGTCCCTGCTAGGTCCTGACACCACTACTGCTATCCTGACTACTGAACTGAACTGCTGGTATGTGAAGTGTTTGTGAGTGGATCAAACTGCCCCTGCTGACCTTTGAACTGAACTGCTGATTTCCTGAAACACAGATGGGATTTGCTCCAAAGAACCATTTCTAAACAGGTCCACTTTCCCATGCATCATAATAACCTTTCTTTTTCACTAACTCTGATGGGTGGTAGGCTAGGAGAGAGGTTAAAGCATTTAAGAACCATTATTAAAAATAGGTTTTGAAAAATTAAAAGCTACAATATCTTAAAAATACTAATAGAGCCAGGGGTAGCAATGCGTAACTTTAGTCCCAGCACCTTGGAGGCAGAGGCATATGGATCTCTTGGGAGTTCAAGGTGAACCTAGTCTACAGATAATGTTCTAGGCCAGAGGCTGTATAGTGAGAGTCTTTATATATATTTCTCTTGGTGTGTCTCTCTTAAACACACACCACCTAAAAGAGTACTAAACAATGGTGTGAATATTCAAATATTAGAAATGAAGCAGGAATTTCTCTGGACTTACCATCTGACAAAACAATTCATAGTTTATTTTGCTTCAGTGCTTACCAAATTCACCTACTGATGGCCAAACTGGTTTCTCTGGTGTGCTAATGCCAGAAGAAGGTATCATAATGATTACAAATATTATGCTCAACATGAAAGTATCCACTCCTTTGTAGATTAATATTCTGTTTAATAAGTAATCCCAACACTGGGGAGTTAGGAGTTCAAAGTCAGTAGTTCAAGACCAGAGGATCAAGAGTTCAAAGTCACTACATGGGCAGTTCAAGACCAGCCTGGACCACATGAGACCCTGCATTCGAGTGTGCATGTTCACACACACACACACACACACACACACACTTCTCGTTAAAAACATTTATCTCAGGGCTGGAAAGATGACCGAGTAATTAAGAGTAGCTCACTTCTAAGTACCCACATGGTGGCTGACAATCATCTACACTTCCAGTTCCAAAAGATCTGATATGTTATTCTAGCCACCTTGGGTACCAGGTAAACATGTGGTACAGATAATGCATGCAGGCAAAACAGACATATACATAAAATAAAAATAAATCACTTTTGAAAAGAATCAGTCTCCAATGATGTTGCTATTCTGAGCCACTTTCCCAGAACATTATCACTGAACAATAACAAATACAAGTATAATAAATCTACAGAGCAAAGGATCAGATCATGAATTTCTGATAAGAAAACCAACCTTTCTTATTATCTGAAGATATTTCATAGAAATATCAAAAACAAATATTAACAACTATGATTAAATCCTAGAAGTACCTTAAAATTAGAACTTTCTATTCATTTTCAAATACATCAAAGAGGGAATTTTGCTCATGATACCATAGGCATATAAGTACACAAAATTATACAGACCTTTCAAGTGCATTTTTTTTTTTTTGAGTAAGCAATCTTTTCCTCTAAACAAAACTATTTGGCTGAAATCAATGTTTCCTCCAAATGCCCACCATAAGTCTTAATGTCTTCATGCCAACCTACTATTAAACTTTTCTCCAAAACTACTAGACTTTGTGCATCAAAACAAAATAATCTGAAAGGTTTACTTTACATTTAACAAACATTTCATTTGACGAGTGCCAATAAAAAGAGAAGGAGAAGGAGAAGGAAGAAGTAGTAGAAGAGAAGGAAAAGAAAAAGGACTCAGATTTTAAGACTGAAAGTCCTTCATCCATTGAATACCCCTATTCTGAGAATCCAGTAAGTCTCAATCAGTTCAGCATCAGGTACTCAAAATGTTTTACATTTTGGAACATGAAATTGTAGACTTTTGGACTGGAGAAATTCAGGAAAACCTATTCAAATACTTTAAAATCTGTAAAACTATTAACACATTAACTAGTTATTTCAGATATTTCAGGTGAATGGCACAAAACATATGCATGAGGATCATGACAACAGGTCCTTCTCTTTTTCTCCCAAATGGCTGTCTGTAGTGTCTTCTTTCCACTTAACTATATCTTACCTTATTATTTGCTTCTTAAAGTTACCTAGCTTTCTCTCTGTCCATTCCTGATCCCTCCTAAATGAGTTAAAAGAGATGGATATTATACTTAGTATATTTCTGCTGATGCACAATCTTTCTCCTAGTTGCTCATGAACAAACATATTCGTGCCAATGGGCACCAACAATACTCACCCAGGTGTCAGTTGATGAACCGATTAGTTGACTGGAGCTACTGACAGCAGCACAGGTGATGCTCAGGCAGCTGTACTCGTGACCCACAAAAGCTACATCACTGGATGAGTGCAGTGGAAAGTTACATCATCTGTGTAACTTGTAGGCAGCTCTACTAAAGAGTCGCTCATGCTCCTTTAAGTAACCCCAATAAACTCACTGGTTCACAAAGCTAGACTTAAGCAGAATTGTGTCCTTGGTCTATTATTAGTTCCTTATCTATACTGAATTTGTTCACAACTCCCCAAGATAAGTCATGAAACACAACTGTCCCCAAATAAGGAGAGATTAGAACCAAGATGAATCTAGCATATCATATCACCTTCTATATGTTCTAAGAAATAGAGCATCTGAGAATGGAGCAACAAGGACAACCCAAATAAAGCCATCCTTCCCCATGTTACATCTGTGTGTGCCATCTTGCTATGGCAGCATCTGGACTGGCCTTGCTATAGATAGGAAAACATTCAGTTAAGGCTGAAACATATGGAGGTAAAGTGTGACTCTCAGGGTTGTTATCTTCTATGTGGTATTGAGTACAACACTTCCTTGACTAATGGAGTTTATAGTGTGGCAGAAGTACTAGCAGATACATCATTGTAGTCCCTGAGAGTAGCACTTTGAAATAAGACTATAAGCAAGTTACAGTAGCAGTTTCATGGCCTCTAAAATAAGCAAAGGAGGTATAGCTTAACCAATGACGGAGGTGTATAAGGAAAATGAGATTTTATACTATACCAACTTAGCTGAGAACATATTTCCTTTTTATAATTTTTATTAGACTTACTTGTTATTTTATGTCTGAGTGTTTTGCCTACATATATGTACGTGTACCATTTGCAGGCCTGGTGCCCACAATAGTCAGAGAAGGTTATTGAATGCTCTAGAACTGGAGTTACTGAGGTTATGAACCACCATGTGGGTGCTAGGTATCAAAACCCAATACTCTGGTAGAACAACAAGTGCTCTTAACAGCCGAGCCATCTTTCTAGCCCTGAGAAGACATATTTTAAAATTCCTTTACTGAGTATTTTCAAATTAGGAAAGGCTGCTAGAAAATTTTGTAGGCAGTGCTCTCCAAAGTGTCCTCAGGGGCTGAGATGTAACTCAATTGGAAGAGTGCATGATTAGCATATGTAAGGCCTTGGGACCAATCCCTAGCACAGCATAAAGACATGGTAAACGCTTGTGTAATTCTAGCACTTAGGAGATAGAAGCAAGGTGACCAGGTTGAAGCCAGCTAATGCTACAAAGGAAGACCAGCCTGAGCTATTAGCAGGAGCATGTCTCCAAAAAGGAAGAGTAAGTCTATGTATATTACCAAGTCCTACTGCAGCTCACATACATACTTACTGTCCCAGTCTCATCTAATTGGCGTGCTGCAGCAGACAGGTCTAGAATTGCTCCAGATCCATAGCAATCATACTCATCAACAAGGATGTAAAATTCCTCAAGAAAATATCAGTAACTTAAGTAATACTTAAAACAGTAACAAATCATGATTGATGGGTTTATGCCAACAGTACAAGCCTGGCTCCATATTTTTTCAGCTCTATTATACTCTTATGGCACAATCATTGTATATGCAGTTCTTGACCAAAACACCACTATATGGTTTATGACTATACTATTATACAAATTTTATTCTGGAGAATTATAAATTCTTTCCTTTATTTGAAAGAAAAGCCACTGGAGAAATAATGAGTTTATGTGAACTAAAAACTTAGGTTGGTAAAATTGAACTTATAATCTTCAAAAATAGTAACGTTTTGTTTGGTAAATTTCACAAAACTGCTGATGGTACATCTTTTAGTAACAAATTGGAGAATGGATTCTAGTAAGGGGTTACATTCTCATTTCTAGCCACAAGAGGGAGTAAAGTACTTAACAGATTTTGCAAATTTCATTACACACTGCTTTCACACAAGACTTTCAAAACCTAGTAACAATAAAACTACCAAAAGGTAAGAATGTCTACCATAGCCAGGCGGTGGTGGCACACGCCTTTAATCCCAGCACTTGGGAAGCAGAGGCAGGCGGATTTCTTAGTTCGAGGCCAGCCTGGTCTACAGAGTGAGTTCCAGGACAGCCAGGGTTACACAGAGAAACCCTGTCTCGAAAAACCATTAAAAAAAAGAAAGAAAGAAAGAAAGAATGTCTGTCATTGCCAGAAACACTGATAGGGTCTACAACTATAGTGGGTAAAGTAAAAGCTACTTTCCTCAGGTTTCATAGTACTTTTAAATTACTGATGCCTTAAATGAATACCAACATACTTTCCCATAACAGCACTATAGATTATAATTTTTAAGTATTCAGTCTAACCAGAAACTAAAAACATGGCGTAAAAACTAAATAAATTATCAAAACCTAATTCATAAACTAAAACTTTACAGGTGGGTGTAGTGGCATACATACTAGCACTTGGGAGGCTGAAACAAGAGGATCTGAAGTTCAAAGCCAGCAGTGGTAACATAACAAGCTCAAAGTCATCCTAAACTACACAGTGAGACTCTATATTCAAAAAATATGCCCCCAAAACTGCTAATGTGTAAGCAATCTATCATATAAAGAATCACAACAGGATGTAGATACCAGAATCTTTTTAATTCAAAGTTAACACTAACAACCTAAGCCACTTGCCTCTCTTTTTTATTATTGTTATTTAGCTCAAATATAATGTTAATAACTTAATATTTACCTATGGGAACCTACAACCACACTTATTAACAGCATTTGCTGCATTTTTGGAAAGGGGCATCTTTAAAATGTACTAGCAAGTAGTTAAATCATAAATGCTAATACTGAAAATTCTCAGTCCACTTATGATATATAAATAATCTCTTTGTTTTTTTCAGAGAGGGTGGATTCCATCCATAGTGATGTATGCCTATAATCCCAGAACTCAAAAGACAGAGAGGCAGGAGGGCCCAAGAGTCCAAAGCCAACCAATGTCACAGAACAAGAACTTACCAGAGTGGGGGAAGGAAGGGAGAGAAAGACAAGGAGAAAAGGAAGGTGGCCTCCAAAAGCGAATAAGGAACTAGGTAGGTGACTTCAGATGGGACCCTCAAATTAGGTTATGTTTATATAGAAGCAATACATGGATATATCCTCAGAAAAATAAGGTATAGTTCTGGGTGGTGGTGGTGGTGTTGTTTTGCTAGCCCTGACTGTCCTGGGCTGTAGACCAGGCTGGCCTTAAACTTAGGACCACCTGCTCTGTCTCCCAAGTGCTGGGATTAAAGGCATACACTGCCACCACCACCACCCAGCTGCAGCATAGCTTAGCTAAAATATAGTTTGTTGTTGATGATTATGATTTTTTTTTTTAACTGTGTAGCACTCTGCATGGACAGGCAGGGTACCCAATTAGAGGCCAACTGTGGCATAACAATATCCTCTAGTTTTCTTGTCAGGACTTAGAGAGAAAAAGAAACTTTAAGAGGTACACGAATAAAATAACTCAAGTTTCAGGAAGTTCTTGAAACATACAAGATTCACAAGGCCCTTCCTTAAGATTATATAAGCAGTAAAAACTGCAGGAGACAACAAAAACAACAGGAAGTGACAATTATTTTTCTTAATATCTTAATATGAAAATTAATATTACCAACATATCCTAATCGATTGAAATCCAAAAAAATATGAGGAATTAGAAATTTGTTGATTGTTATCCAATGGTCTCTCTAATTTAGTAATTGGAGAAATAGGTCCAATATTGTACAATGTATATACACTTTCAGCTTGTTTGTTTGTGACAGTGTCTGGCTGTGTACAACATAAGGGTCTTGAAATCTTGCTTCTCCTATCTAAGCCTCTCTATTAGTAGTATTGTTTATTTCATGTTTTTACACTATACTATGGTTTTCAGAACAGTTTATATATTTCAAAAGTATTTATATACCCAAAAGAAACATAGCCTATTAACTAGGGAGGTTGCTTGTAAGAGAACAAAGAATAAGACTGAATGCTTTGCTTAACGTTTGTAACTCTTGTATCAAATTTGAAGAGAACTTTATAAGTTACTCTTTCTCTGAGATGAATGCTTTCCCAAATTATCACAGCTAATGAACCAAATTC